>NC_042998.1:34777946-34835446 GCF_006345805.1 Octopus sinensis
TGTTGAAACTTTCACTGAATATACTAACATTACAGGCGATACTCACAGTTACATTGGTTTGCACATGTAAACAGTATTCTCAAATATTTATATGCACCAAACTTTTCTATTGCTGTTTTTTCCTTTTATCTTCTATAACACAACGAGCGTTAGGACAACATATACATGTATGTATGTATGTATGTATGTATGTATGTATGTATGTATGTATGTATGTATGTATGTATGTATGTATGTATGTATGTATGTATGTAATCTTTTACTCGTTTATTAGTCACAGCTCGAGATCTGCGGTCATGCTGTAGCTCTGCCGTTAGATTATTGTACTTTTATTACTTTAAACCATCTCATTTATAGGTTATACAAACCTTATGCATGTTCTGCGTGTGTACGTGATTATGTGCGTACATATATATATATATATATATATATATATATATATATATATATATATATATATATACTATATGTATATATATATGCATATACATATATATGGATATATATATATAAATATATATATATAGATATATACATAGGCATAGGAGTGGCTGTGTGGTAAGTAGCTTGCTTACGAACCACATGGTTCCTGGTTCAGTCCCACTGCGTGGCAACTTGGGCAAGTGTCTTCTGCTATAGTTTCGGGCCGACCAAAGCTTTGTGATTGGATTTGGTACACGGACACTGAAAGAAGCCCGTCGTATATATGTATATATATATATATGTGTGTGTGTGTGTGTGTTTGTATGTCTGTGTTTGTCCCCCCAACATCGCTTGACAACCGATGCTGGTGTGTTTTCATCCCCGTAATTTAGCTGTTCGGCAAAAGAGACCGATATAATAAGCACTAGGCTTACAAAGAATAAGTCCTGGGGTCGATTTGCTCGACTAAAGGCGGTGCTCTAGCATGGCCACAGTCAAATGACTGAAACAAGTAAAAGAGTAAAGATATCTATCTATCTATCTATCTATCTATCTATCTCTATATAGATAGATATAGATGTGTCCTACGTTTATTTGTGGTGTCCTGTACTCATATATGCATGTATATATACATATAGATGTAGGTATGTACATGTATGTATATATATATATATGTTTTATTTATTAAATTGTTATTAATACATATATATATATACATACACACACACGCATATATATTATACTAAAACAAAACCTGTGTTACCGACAGGGAACAGAAGCCTGATGGCAATTGTTAGATTGCTTTATGACATTTTCACAAATGAATACACACACACACACATACATATATATAATACATATATCTTTATATATATATATATATATATATATATATATATATATATATATATACATATATATATATACATGTATAATATATACATATATACATACATTCACATATATATATATATATATATATATATATATATATATATATATATATATATCTTTACATATATATGCATGTGTACATATAGATACGCGTGCACATTCTTGCTTCGAACCCTAATGTCGAAACTGAATGATTTTCCCATTAATAAATTAAGAATGTACACAACTTGTTCCGGCTATTTTTCAAGTACTAGTTCGTGGTTGCTTCAACGATGAAATATCAAAGGGTTCGTCACCAGGAATTTATAAACCTTGGGGCTCTAATTCTTTAATGTTTCAATTCGCTGTTGATATATATATATATATATATATATATATATATATTAATCCAAACAAGAAAACACAAAAAATCACAGCAACGCGAGGACGTGGAACAAATAAAGTATTATTGGACGCTCAGGAAAGAAGGGAAGAAGGAGGGTTTAACGTTTCGAACGGAGCTCTTCGTTGGAAACAGAGGAGAAGGAAAGATCCCGAGAAGGGAAGACAGAGGAAAAAAAATCGCTGGCGGTACTCACGAGGTCACATAGATAGATAGATAGATAAACAGATGTTTACTTAATTATATTCCACTTTGAGTATGGAACTAATTAATGCCTTTTTTCGATTTATGTATAAGAACTAGCAATAGAGGCAACTCTATCAGTTTACACACATGCACACACAAATAAAAATAAACGCATTTATATATAAGAAATTATGATGATAATAATAATAATAATAATAATAACAACAACGACAATAATAATAATTATTATTATTATCATCATTATTATTATTGTTGTTATTATTATTATTATCATTATTATTATCATCTACACGAAGAAAGGTAAAGGTGGACGTGGGCTGACTAACGTACAGGAGCGCATCAACAGTAAAATAAGTAGCATGGCAGAACATTTGGTAAACAGCGAACAAGACCTGACAGAGTGTGTTGCGAGTGCAGAAGGAGTTAACAAAAATGGTCTTGAGAGTGTTCATGAATTCCAATCAAGAACAGCCAACGACAGAGAGGAAATCCTAAATCCTACTCCGTATGGAATTAAATAGTCGGTTCTGCCGTGAAACCAACACGTTAAAAGACCAGGAAGCATCATGGGGGTGGCTGAACAAGGGTGACCTAAAAAAGAATACTGAAAGCCCAGGACCAGGCATTGAAAAGCAACTCAATGAAAAAGAACATATACCACACAAGTGCAACAGACTTCTGCAGAATGAGTGGGAAGAGGGTCAAAAGTGTAATCCACATTGTTAGTGCTTGTGAAAGTCTTGCAGAGAAAGTGTACAAGCGCAGGAGTGGCTGTGTGGTAAGTAGCTTGCTAACCAACCACATGGTTCCGGGTTCAGTCCCACTGCGTGGCATCTTGGGCAAGTGTCTTCTGCTATAGCCCCGGGCCGACCAATGCCTTGTGAGTGGATTTGGTAGACGGAAACTGAAAGAAGCCTGTCGTATATATGTATATGTATGTATGTATGTGTATGTGTTTGTGTGTCTGTGTTTGTACCCCTAGCATTGCTTGACAACCGATGCTGGTGTGTTTACGTCCCCGTTACTTAGCGGTTCGGCAAAAGAGACCGATAGAATAAGTACTGGGCTTACAAAGAATAAGTCCCGGAGTCGATTTGCTCGACTAAAGGCGGTGCTCCAGCATGGCCGCAGTCAAATGACTGAAACACGTAAAAGAGTAAAGAGAGAGTAAGCGTAGACACGACAAGCTAACCCAAAAACCCAGCTCCTCAGACTGGAACCTCTTTGATTATTATGTGCGGAGCACAGTTCAGCGAGAGACCAACAAAACTCCTTGTAACACCAAAGATGAACTGAAAGCAAGGATTATGGCAGCATTCACCAACAAACAAGGAGACCGTCCAGAAGAGCTGCAGAATATTCCGAAGTCGTTTAGAGTTTGTGGTTGAAGCCAACGGCGATTTTATTAAATAAATCTACTCTTTAGTTATTTCAAGATATTTTTTATGTAATTTTGGTAAATATATCTGTTAAAATGAGATGTCAATGTTATTTTCAATTTTGAGTAATTTAGACGATTACTTATTCACCGTACCCTGGATACACACACACACGCACACACACACACATATATGTATACATACACACACACGCACACATACATATATATATAAAAGAACGATATTCTACATATAATAACGTTAGTGGCCGCGCGCGTAAAGCCGTATAGGCAAATTATGTGTGTGTGTGCGCGTGTGTGTATGTGTGTGTGTGTGTGTGTGTATGTTTGTGTGTATTTTCATTTCCTTCTGATGATGAGGACGTGATCTGAGAACGGTGTTTGATAATTGGATATAGTAAAGCTATTAGTCAAACCGAAATATAAATAAATAATAAAAATCTGTTAATAAGAAAGTTCGGAATCTCGATCACAATAACTCAATCACAATTATGTCTTTAATGGAACCGGTTTGAAACCAAAGGCTGCTATTCACATACATGCATACGAACATACTTACATACGTACATACGCGTATACGTACATAGTACATAAATACTTACACACATACATACATACGTACACGCATACATACATACGTACACGCATACATACATACATACATACATACATACATACATACATACATACATACATACATACATACATACATACATACACACACAGACATTTCGAACTCGAAGCGACAAGTTGCGTATTTGGAGTGAGAGACTAATTATCGAAAATACGATAAATACTATCCCCAGCTTTGAAGCCACAAATATCAGCCTTGTTAAATAATTGGTTAATCTCCAGACGAATAAACTGAGGGAGTTTTTTTTATTCAAGATCTTCGTGGTTTTCGACTGAAACTTGAATTTAACATGTGAAGAGTAACTACTAACAGCATGGCTGGACATCATCAACAACAACTAAACCGAGGAATAGAACGAAAACAACAGCTCAACAGGTAAAACAGATTCTTTGTAGCTGTAGTTACAGAAGGTGGAGGCGCAATGGCCCAGTGGTTAGGGCAGCGGACTCGCGGTCATAGGATCGCGGTTTGGATTCCCAGACCGGGCGTTGTGAGTGTTTATTGAGCGAAAACACCTAAAGCTCCACGAGCCTCCGGCAGGGGATGGTGGTGATCCCTGCTGTACTCTTTCACCACAACTTTCTCTCACTCTTACTTCCTGTTTCTGTTGTACCTGTATTTCAAAGGACCGGCCTTGTCACTCTCTGTGTCACGCTGAATATCCCCGAGAACTACCTTAAGGGTACACGTGTCTGTGGAGTGCTCAGCCACTTACACGTTAATTTCACGAGCAGGCTGTTCCGTTGATTCGGATCAACCGGAACCCTCGTCGTAGTAACCGACGGAGTGCTTCCATCCAGTTACAGAAGAAACCGTAACTACAAAACTCATTTTTCTTGGAATGTAACTCTGGTAAATTTTCTCATTGTTACGTACAAATGTAGCAGGGTCTCATATGAGGAAAATTATCGAGATTTTACCCAAGTAATTAATGAAGTTGCTTGAAGTGAGTGAAAATAACAGACGTTTTTGGTTCTTAGACATCTTCAAAGAAGCATATACTAATCATACACTACTCAGATGGCAAGTTTGCATGGGTTCAATATATATATATATATATATATATATATTATATATATATATATAGTTTCATCTTGTTTCTTCGTTTCTCTCCGTATTGATATATGGAAAATTAAGGTGGTTTTAGAGTCAGATCATGGCTGCTATTTTCAGCATGGTGGTATCTCGTAGATACCCTAATTTATAATTTTAATAATTATTACCTTCGAAGGTTATTTCTTCCATGCTGGCCACTTGATAAAATCGTTATTCTATTTTAAATTAACGATCTTATCCTTATTTATATGAATATATATATACATCCAATTAGAATTTTTCTTTTGCCCTTATTTTATATGCCTTATATTATATATATATATATATATATATAATATATATATATATATATATATATATACATACATAGAAATTAAGTGAATGTGAGTGAAATATAGTGACGCTGATTATGAATATCAACAATATTTATGAGAGAAAATATGATAAGAGTGCGTTCTGCATAATATATACAAAAAGAAACGGTATGGTTACATATCTGTAATAGACAAAGCTGAAAATTTTGATCGACAAAACATGAGAGAAAGCTCCAACAAAATAAGTTGTTCAAAATGTTTAGATAATGTAGACGATATAAATTCAATTGCTTTGACTTTTAAAGCGTTTTATTTTAAGTAATGGACATGTTTCGGTCGTTTTAGACCTCATTAGCGAATACTCAATCGGCATTTATATATAAATAGTGTGTCTGAAAGAGCGGGCGTCTAACTTCTTAAGTGCAACGTCTTTGGTCTAATTATGATTCTTCGTTTATTTATCTTTCATTTTCTTTGTAGGAGTGATTTTTAAAAATTATTTAGAAATATTATTTCTGATGGACTATATACACATACACGACATACATACACAAAATACACACACTTACACACACACACACATAGACACACACACACAAACACACACACACAAAACACACACACACACATAAAACACACGCACACGTCACTCGCAAGGGAATATGACCTGATAACTTGCACCATGCTTTTGCTAGATCCTTCTTTTGTGCCTATGCAGGCAAGATAAACACCCTCTCGGTGTTGGTGCCATTGACCAGGCAAGACATTGAGAGTGTGACAGCAAGAAGGAAAGAGAACTGCACCAGCAACGCGTCGCCTGGTCCTGGAATCGCGTGATTATATGAACACCTATTTATATGTATGTACACACGCACACATATAATAAAACACGCATAAAAAGATATTAGGTATGTACATACACATATACCTACAAACGTGTACTAATATGAATGGCGTTTGTTTACATATCAGATGCATACAATTAGACAACACAGCGATAATTACAACTCATAATGATTGTAATGGCGTACTTTAATGTACATTTCAAGATATCAAGGACATGCTCATTAGTTCATTATTAATTATATGATTGGCTGTATGGCAGACGACATTTAGTCGCTATAAAAAGCTATCCGGTATAACATTCTCCATGACCAGAAAAAAAAGGTGCGTGTTCTTTGAAGCAATCCCAGCGAAAGATGAGATCTGATCGGTCCAATCTTCCTATCTCCGTCTACGGAGAAATGTTTATATGTATTAAAAATATTGGGTCATTCAATACGGCAATAGTCAAATATTATTTCTCTATTCTAGGCACAAGGCCATAAATTATTATTTTTTTTAGTGTGGGGTGGGGGGCAGTCGATTAGATCGACCTCATTATGCAACTGGTACTTAATTTATCGACCCCGATAGGGATGAAAAGCAAAGTCGACCTCGGCGGAATTCGAACTCAGAACGTAACGGCAGACGAAATACCTATTTCTTTACTACCCACAAGGAGCTAAACACTGAGCGGACAAACAAGGACAGACAAACGGATTAAGTCGATTATATCGACCCCAGTGCGTAACTGGTACTTAATTTATCGACCCTGAAAGGATGAAAGGCAAAGTCGACCTCAGCGGAATTTGAACTCAGGAACGTAAGGGCAGACGAAAAACGGCTACGCATTCCGCTCGGCGTGCTAACGTTTCTGCCAGCTCGCCACCTTAGAGAATAGTCAAATATTGAACTGCATATACCTTCGAATTTACTTTTCAGCATAACGGACATACTCTTTTTTAGTGCATTAGTTCTTTAGAAAATTGACTAACGTAATCAGTACTAATTGATTCCAGTAATGTCATAATATTTATTACCTATGACTTTCAATGGACTACATATCCTTCTCCGTAAATAAATACAGGTGAGTAGTCGGCCTTTGAAGAAACGTCAACTAGAATCGAAACCAGTTGAGACCAATCCCCACCTTCTTGTCTAAGAAGTGATAAAGAAGACATTTGTTTATTTTTACGAAAATGGATTCGTTTACGCATCATAAGGTTCGTTGAAGCTTCGTACTGCCTATAAAGATATGCTTTTACCTATATTTCGATACCCCAACACACTCTCTCTCTCTTACACACACACACACACACACACACACACACACACCACACACACACACACACACACACATATATATAAATACAAAAATGGGACAAGAACACAAAACATCCAGACAGATGATACAAAAAAGGGTCATGAAAAAAAACAAGGACGCGTCATTCGGAGTTTTCTTTCCTCAGTCGAGTTCCAGATTATCTTTGCAATTTCGGCTGGTTATACTCGAGATTGCTCCAATCTGGCGAGCCCCAAGGAAAACCTAATCTAAGAGCACGGAGAAATGGTATACAAATACAAATGCAAATAACATGATATATATATATGTACATATACATACATACATACATACATATATATATATATATATATATATATATACGTATGCATGTATATATATATGTATGTGTGTGCTTTGTATACATGTGGTTGTGTGGTGACATGAAAACAGAATGACAATAAAGCCAAAGTTATATTCCATGATATGTGATAAAAATAAATATTGATCGTTCGTACAAGTAGTTTGGTTTGATAAAATCTCTGGCCTTAGAGATTTGATGAACGAGGAAGAAAATCTTCGAACGTAGTGAAATAATTCATTTCATTGATAAGTTAACATGAGATACGTTTCACAACGATTCTATCATCACTTTACAATGCATTGCTGAATAATAGGTGTGATGGCCGTCGTCAATGTGCGGACATGTTTAAGTCTGTTCAGCTGTCAGTTAACTGTATCCTGTGTCACATTGTGTTCTGTCATTGATTGAAGTATTTCACTGTCGTCGTCCTATTATATCTGTAGTGGAGAGGTTATCTTCACATTTAACATTTTAATACACGATTTTCACTTTGAACAACAGAATTGTTTGGTTTTAATTTACCGGTACACCGAGTTGGTCAAAGCGACTAAAGAATCTTCTTCAGTGATAATTCATTGTAATAGTGATCTCTTTTTAATATTAGGTTGGAAGAACTAATGATATAAGATTCAATGAATGGAATGTTGTGAAGTTCATTCATATCTTTTCCAAATACGCTCTGAAATTATGTTGTTTCACTTAAGAATTTACAAAGGATCATAGAATCAATATTAACAGTTAAGTGCTTCTTAACGGGCACTTAACCCTTAAACATACAGCTTAGTATGATTTAAGGAAACGAAACAGAATCTAAGTAATAAGTTAAATGAAAGAACTTCATTGAAATACATCTAAACATTTAAGCAAAAAGTATTCTATAATGATTTCATACGCTTATGATACTCAATGCCACAGAAGAAAATATATTGTTGCAAACACTTGTGAACCGACATGATATTTGATGATTATTTCTTCAACAGATACTTGCATTTTGTGTTTCTGTGTTGCATTTCTAGAATTCGCAAAGATAAAAAATACAAGCATTGAAAAAATTCTTTTTTGGTATGATCAGTCCTGATATGTAGAGTTTTATTCGTTCATAGATTTGTAACCGAAGTGCTTTGATAGGCGGAATTGTTTCTTCGCATCATTATTTCTTCTGGATTCCGTTTCTGCATACACCTCATCGTGTCTCGAAGACCTACGTTAAAAAAAAAAAGAATGGCATATGGTAAATTATGGTAAAAGAAAAAAAAACATTCATATAAAACTTGGAAGTGATAAATACTTATAACAATTTACTGCAATAAACTTTTTATAAAATCGCTGAGAAATTTATTGTTCAATCCTTTTACACAGCAGCTGGCAGTTGAACCTGGAGCTCTGGATTGTAAAGAGTCATCTGATATCGTAACAAGGTACCATACCGAAATAACAGTGAATCTACTTTAAGAAAGTAAGACAGTGGAGAATATTATTTGTGTATATTGGTAAACATAAAAAACTAAAACGGTAGTAGCAAGATAAAGATTAAGGTAGATAAGGAAGTCTGTTAACCATCATAAATAAAAGCAATGCATTCGATAAGGTTTCAATTCTCAGAGATTTTACAAATACCTGATTCGTTGGTATATTTAATAAAGGCAACCGAAGACATTAACGTAGAAGATAACCGACACAAAATAAAAGTGATCTATTTGAGATACAATTAAGTCTTGGAATGGTAAATGTATCTTCCAGAGTGAAGCTAATATATCATAAGATAAAGAATAAGCTTTATTTTGTAAGGTGCATTTTCTTTCCAAGCTCAGAGCGATTGCGAAGGCCAAAAGAAAATGCATATTGCAAACTTTAGAATGCAATAGAAGTCAGGAAATTGTGTGGCTGTCTAAGAAATATTATAAAATACTTTTTAGTAATACTTTTAATTAATACCTTTAACTGGTGATTTTAAAACACACACACACACATACATACATACATACATACATACATACATACACAACACATATATACACAATACATATATACACAATACATATATACATGCAGATATACAGGGGTTGGACAAAATAATGGAAACACCTTAAAATTTCAAAGAAATTAATTTTAATATGGTGTAGGACCGCCTTTGGCAGTAATTACAGCTTGAATTCTACGAGGTATGGACTCGTACAAAGTTTGAATTGTTTCCAAAGGAATTTTTGTCCATTACTCAGCTAAAACAGTCTCCAGTTCTTGTAGTGATGATGGTGGAGGATATCGACTCCTAACTTGTTTTTCTAAAATGCACCATAAATGTTCAATAGCACTGAGATCTGGGGACAGTGGTGGCCAGGTAATATGTTCAACTTCACTAGAATGTTCCTCGTGCCATTCAGTAACAACTTTTGCTGTATGAATTGGTGCATTATCATCCCGGCCCTCCGGAAACAGCTCCGCAACCATAGGATGAATTTGATCAGATAAAATGCAGAAATAGTCTAGACTATTAATTCTGCCATGAACGGAAACCACAGGGTCAGCGGATTTCCAAGATATAACACACCCCAGATCATCACAGATACTCCTACATGTTTAACAGTTGGAAGAAGGCAGTCTGGATCAAATGCTTATTTTGGCTGTCTCCACACGTATACTCGGCCGGTGATCGGAAATAAGGTAAAGGATGACTCGTTTGAGAAAATAACATTCTTCCACTGTTCTAGAGACCAATTCTATAGATTTTATATATACAAAAATTGTGGGATTCGCCAAACAACGGAGAAGAAAGAGGAAAAGTTTGAGAAGGAGGGGGAGGTAAAGAGGCGTGGCTTGCTTTTGTATTGGTGTGGTCAGACTTGTTTGTTTAATACTTAGTGACCTTTTAGGGTGGGGAAGGAAAAAAATGAAATTTTGTATTTGAATTGGTTAAGGATTATAATTGAAAAACCAGATGTTATTATAATTGCATTTCCAGGTCTTGTTTTTTACTCTCTTGTATTCATTAAAGAATGGCTGTATGGACGTAGTCAACTTTTTTGATAGAAATTCTAGATGCTTTCGATTTAGTTGTTTTTGTAGCTACAACTTTCTCTGACCTTTCTGTTTGGCCTGCTCGCTTAGCCAGCGGGGTGGCGTCATTTGAAGGCTAAAACAATGCGAAGCGCATTGTGTCCAGCGATGTGTAGCAACATCTGATAGCTTGGTCGGTCACGGTGATCACGGTGATACATACATACATACATACATACATACATACATCGAAGCGACAAGTCGCGTATTTGGAAAGGGAGACTATTTATCGAAAATACGACGAATACTATCTCCAGCTTTGGAGTCACAACTATCAGCCTTGTTAAATAATTGATTAATCTTCTGATGAATTAATTGAGGGAGTCTTTTATTTACGATCTTAGTGATTTTCGACTGAAACTTGAATTTAGCATGCAGAGAGTTACTCCAAACAGCATGGTTGGACACAACATCAACAACAACACAACGGAGGAGCCGAACGTAAACAACAGCTCAACAGGTATGAGCATGTCTAGATATACAAGTATATGCATGAGAATACATACATAAAACAAAACATGCAAATCTGTACACGTAGAGACATGCAAACAAAAATACCCTGTTGTTAGTGTTGAAATTCCAATGGAGGAACCTTGGATTTGGGGTAGAAACCAGTTCTTCCTCTATTGGCATGAAATCTTGAAATAAAGCTGGACAGTGGCATACATACATACATACATTTGGAGAGTTTAGGAAAAAAACAAAGGACGAAGATAGGTGGTGTACAAAACAAACAGATGTATTAGTATAACGCTCAGGAATAGAAAAAGTCTTTTACGTTTCGATCCTACGCTCTTCTACAGAAAGGGACACAGAAAAAAACAAGGAGAGAAAAAATACATACATACATACATACATACATACATACATACATACATACATACAGGCATTCATATACATACATACATACAATATGGCGTCGCTTATAGACGCGTTGGCAAAGAGGATTATTCATATTCCAAAATAATGAATGTTATCCTCTACAATTTTCACCACCAATGCAAGCCTGGTAAGAGAAATGGTTATCCTCTTTAAGTAAACGCAAAGGAACAATCTTGTTTTGAAAAGATCGTAGCAGTAATCAAACAGTGAAATAAAAAAAACGACATGGAAATTTATTAATACATACACTATGGCGACGAAAGGTCTCGAAGCCAGCCATCGCAGATCGCGGAGCTAACTAGAAAAATTCCAGTAGACTTTTGAACTGAACCAAGACCTGTACCAATTCTACAGAAAGGCTAGGGAAGATCACTAGATAGGCTACATGAAGGGACTTAAAGAAATAACCAAACTTTTCAAATTCTTCAGAGAAACAATTACGCCAGCAAGCTACATTTCTTGAAATACGTTGAACAAACACACACAAGACTGTCCGATATTTAAGCGTTACACAGTTTGAAATATTTCAATAAACGTTTCAAAACAGTACGACCAAAGAATATTAGCTCTGGACGCGTGCTTAAGAATTCCTATTAAAATATCAATTTTCTACCGAAATACAAATTTCACAATAATGAATAAAAGATTTCTAACATCTCCCAAATAGTTTTGTAGTTTCTGATATCGTCAGATTTTAAAGTTCGGATGTACTTTGGTAAATTTCCTTGAGATCTTTATGAATTTCTGAAAATGTATTTATGTTGATTAATATTTAACTTAAACAAGTTTTCAGGCATCCCTATCTAATCCTTAGAAATAGTCACTAGTTGTGAATATTTTTGTACAATAAAATACCGATTCTGAAACACAATTGATTTGATGGGTTATTTACGAGGTTAAAACAATTGCACGAATGAAAACTCAATGAAGATAGCTGTATAATATGTTTACAATTAATATCTTCAATTTCTATAGAAAATTATATCTTCAACTAAATCTCAATACAGCATTCTTTATTTTAAAAAATCCTGCGACGTATATGATTTTCCGCAAAATATTTATCGAGCTAAGTTAAATGGCGCACGAAACCAAACAACTTTATCGTTTGTATTTTCCGTGTCTGAGAATTAATACGGTAAAAGAATTAGTATAATTCCATTTTAACCATATAGCATTATCGGAAGAAAGAAAATGGTCTTGTATGCTTGATTAAAATCACTGACTGAAATATAATTCTTGGCAAAAGCTAATGGTTTTTGGACAAAACGATTTAGTTGTCGAAGTGTGAAATTCAATGTTATAAAACTGGATAAATATGTCAAGATCTTTATTACTAATATCATTCGACCAATTAATAATAGAAATCTGCTACTCTTTACTGGCAAATTGGTATTTTGCGTAATTTTAAGAATAATATTGTACATTTTTTACTTCACTTAAATCGCTTTGAATTAGATTTAGTGGCGTAGAAGATGGAATATTAATAAAATTTTGATAGAATTCTTCAATTCAATATAAAGTCTTCATAGTGTTAAGCGTGCAATTCTATCATTTGATTGTAATTCCGTCATTATTAGTTTCATAATTAATAGAATTAAATTTAGTGTCATTAGATTTTTTTAAATGAATATTAGAAATACTGTTAGAAGAAAGCAGATTATATACGTTGAAATTTTATACAAATATCTGGTTTTGTCTGAAGAAACAAAAATAATCTTAATGGCTTTAAATTATTCTTTATAATCGTTTCAAACCTGTGGGGGGTAAGTCGAAAGCTGCTGTGGAGATGATCTTTTAGCTAATTTTGACAAACATTATTGATTCTAGTTTCGTTCTCAAATTCTGTCGTAAAATCTCTATAATTTCAGTTCAAGAAATCTACTTTGTGTTAGCTACGCGAGAAATGTTGGTAGATGTAAAAATAGAATGTTGTAACGTTTATACCATTTGGCGAGAATATCAGGAAATAAGTGAATAAAGAAAATAATTAAAAGAAAGCAATATCTTACCGTTACGAAAATTTTCATTGAAGCCCACGTATATGACAGGGTTCAGAGCAGCATTCGAATCAGCTAAGTACTGCGCGCAAAACTTAAGATCATAAAACCATGGGCTCAACTGAAATACAAAGAATCATGTCTTTGGAAAAGTCAAGTAAATTGTCAAGCATACAGTTTTAAACGACACGATTTCACTTGTGGATAATTTATAGCTTATACACAGAGAAGGCTGCGGCTGAATAATAAATCAAACGTCGAGAATTAATTCAAGTTTAAATTTCGTAAAAGTTTGGACATCATCATCATCATCATTATCATCATTTCTATCATTTCCATCATACTCATACTTCTTCTTCTTCTTCTTCTTCTTCTTCTTCTTCTTCTTCTTCTCCTCCTCCTCCTCCACATCATTATCATCATCATCATCATCATCATCATCATCGTCATCATCGTCATCATCATCATCATCATCATCATCATCATCATCACCTCCTCCACAGTTAGGAAACCTATTACTACCATCTTCATAGTTCAGGTGTGAAAACCCCGCCACCGATATCGCCGTCACAGTTTCTTCCTGTTCTCTCATTATTATTGCAACGTTGACAGACGTTGAAAGTTCACCTGTATCGGCAATAATATCTAATTTAGTAGCAACGCCGAAAGCACCTGCATCAGAAAATATTAGCAGTTGTCAGAAATTTTTATTTCTCTATTATCATATCACTCTGTTCCAGACAACGCTGACCACAACTTCAGAATGATTCTTAAAAATTTAGACTGAATAGTGAAAGGTCACGATACATTATGCAGATACGGTTTTCAGTTTACGGCAATTTTACATTACAATGACCTCCGTGATTAGTAGAAGTCAAGAGGGTGGTTGTTCTATATTCCAGACATGAGGAATTCTGAACATTATTTACATTGGATGGATATGTGTCCTCATCTTGTTTGTTGTTACCACAACGTTTCGGCTGTTTTACTTTCCAGCCTACATCAGGTGTCCTGGTAGAATTCTGAACCCAACCATGGGTTCTCATTCATAAGGTAATTTTTGGCTGATGTTATTTTATTTTGCGAGTTCAATTCCAGGCAGTGCCTTGAATAAATAATAATAATAATAATAATAATAATAATAATAATAATAATAATAATAATAATAATAATTATTATTATTATTATCATTATTATTATTTTAGTTTAATGGCCTACCAATGTATACTATGAGTTTCTTTGCCCTAGGAGTCGGGAAGACACTCGGCAAGAAATGGAAGCAAATTTGAAAGAAGAAAAAAAAATAATGATAAGAAGAAGAAGAAGAAGAAGATATATAGGAGGTTATAGTTGTTTATTTTCAGTAAATATTATTTATATGTATTCAGAAATTTCGATAATATTTTTAAAATTCAGTTTTATATCCCTGCGTACGCCCGAGTAGCATCGTATATTTGATTTCTGAAGGGAATATTTTAAAAATTCCCCCAGAGGAAATAACTCCACATTAGACATAAGGCAGACAGCTGCTCAAATTTTCTTACGTATCTTTTATATTCACAGACATGAGGTGCGAGGCGTAGGGGCTAGGTGAGTTACACTCGCGATCGATACATCGTCCGTTCGATTCCCGAACCAAGTGGGGGTGTTGTGTTCTTGAGAAAAACGCTTCATGTCACGATGTTCCAGTCCCCACCCCTGCTGTAAATGAGTAACCCTGCGACTGAATAGCCTTCCGATCTGGAGGAATTTTGACCAGCTCGCCTCGCCAGTCAGGTGGCATCATTGGAAAGCTAAACGAATGCGATACACATTGTGACCGACAGTCTGGCCGAGACCGCCACATAGACATGAGGACTAATATTATCAAGAAAACAATATTTTGAAGTTTATTTCGTTTTTGTATCTGGTTTGCAAGATTCTTTATGTGAATACGTGTGTTGAAACAAATTTTGTTGTATCTGGGGAGAGTCATACTACCTTAATATCTAATACACACTCTGGTTCAATTTCCACTCATTTATTATTTATATTATTTTAATATATTTTAAATATATATTATTAAATATTGTTTAAAATATTCTTTTATGACACTCATGCCTTTCTGAATTCCACTAGCATCCAGTGTGTGGTGTAAAACAGGAACAGGGTCGCAGACACGGTTTTTGTTTTTCTTTTCTTTTCTGTTTTGAGAGTTAATGTCTGTTCAACTCTAGCCGTACTCAACGTTAACAATGGCTTCTTTGAATCGGTACACAACCCATAGTGGAGGCGCAATGGCCCAGTGATTAGGGCAGAGGACTCGCGGTTTCGATTCCCAGACCGGGCGTTGTGAGTGTTTATTGAGCGAAAACACTTAAAGCTCCACGAGGCTCCGGCAGGGATGGTGGTGATCCCTGCTGTACTCCTTCACCACAACTTTCTCTCACTCTTACTTCCTGTTTCTGTTGTACCTGTATTTCAAAGGGCCGGCCTTGTCACTCTCTGTGTCACGCTGAATATCCCCGAGAACTACGTTAAGGGTACACGTGTCTGTGGAGTGCTCAGCCGCTTACACGTTAATTTCACGAGCAGGCTGTTCTGTTGATCGGATCAACCGGAACCCTCGTCGTCGTAACCGACGGAGTGTTTCCACACAACCCATACGTACAGAGAAGAATAACATGAAAAGTTTTGTTATCAATCACTCTATATAATTAACTGTAGTTTGAAACAAAATAACTACAGCCAAGCTATTTCTCTTCTTATATCAACGACTTCGCTGACCAGGAAGTAAGAGTTTTGTCAAAAGTTTCTCTCAACTATGCAAGCACGACGAATATAACAAGACTTATAATGAAAATGACAAACTGCAGATAAATGCTTTTATTAGTTTCATGTTTCATTTTCTCATTAACTCATCTCGTCTTGGTTACAGATCTAACGAAATTGTCTCAGGTTGTGGCATTAATAACATTTATCAAATAAAGATCAATACAAAAGTTAGCTTTGCATCCAGACCTAAAAATCTAGGTTATTTCCAAGTTGAGTTCAGTATCGGGCCTAATTGGTCAGCCGTTGATTATTCGCCTAATTTTGAATGATCCTAATTAAGGGATTCTTAAGAATGCTAAATAAAGTATAATCATGCAATGATTTCTAACATTGCTGTCATCGTTCCTAGTGTCATCGGCGAGTTTTCATAAGAATTATTCCATTTTTGCTGACAAAAGTGTAAACCATTCGACCGTATAAACAGCATTGATCAAGAAAATACTGGATAATTTTTTTCTATTCTAAACACAAGGCCTGAAATTTTGGGAGAGGAGGTCAGTCGATTAGATCGACCCCAGTACGCAGTTTGGTACTTAATTTATCAACCCCGAAAGGATGAAAGGCAAAGTCGACCTCGGCGGAATTTGAACTCAGAACGGAATTTGAACTCATACCTATTTCTTTACTACCCACAACTCAGAACGTAGCGGCAGACGAAATACCTATTTCTTTACTACCCACAAGGGGCTAAACATAGAGAGGACAAACAAAGACAGACAAACGGATTAAGCCGATTATATCGACCCCAGTGCGTAACTGGTATTAATTCAATCAACCCCGAAAGGATGAAAGACAAAGTCGACCTCGGCGGAATTTGAACTCAGAACGTAACGGCAGACGAAATACCTATTTTTTTACTACCCACAAGGGGCTAAACACAGAGAAGACAAACAAGGACAGACAGACAAAGGGATTAAGTTGATTATATCGACCTCAGTGCGAAACTGGTACATATTTAATCGATCCCGAAAGGATGAAAGGCAAAGTTGACCTCGGCGGAATTTGAACTCAGAAAGGAAGGGCAGACGAAATACGGCTACGCATTTCGCCCGGCGCGCTAACGTTTCTGCCAGCTCGCTGCCTTAAGAAAATACTGGATAATAAATAAATTGCAATTAATAAACAGAGGCCCACAAAACGTAATCAAGTTCTTCAGCTTCGACCCGAAAAGATCAGTTGTATTTTTAAAAGCTTGCCAAATGTCGCGGAAAATCTTAAATATAACTTCATTAAATGCTGTTTTAATTACATGTAAGACAAGATCATTAAATTGACGATTAATAGATCTCTTTCGCTCTTCTCGCTTCTCATTCTCTCAATCTGTCTTCTTCCAATTTATGTTTCTCAACAACAGGTAAAGATTCATTAGTCAGCTTTAGCTCAATGACCTGAATATTTTTAGGTCAGTCGGACTTCCGTAATGAGACGTTCGTTGAGATTTTTTTCAATTAACACAGCTTTTAGTATTCTCAAGAATTATCATAAAAAAAGACAAAATGAAAATAAATGTTGCGTGAAATGATCACAAATTTCTGTGATAACACTAATCATGTGTGTGTGTGTGTAAGTGTGTGTGTTTGTGTGTGTGTGTGTGTGTGTGTGTGTGTGAGTGTGTGTGTGTGTGTGTGTGTGTGTGTGTGTGTGTGCATACAAGAATACATACACACACACACATATATATCATTTATCTTTTGTTTCAATTATTAGACTGCGGCCATGCTGGGGCACCACCTTGCAGAATTTTTAGTCGGATGGTTGAGTTGCCAAGGGATGGGGAGAACAAATACAGACACAAAATCTCTCTCGCTCTCTCTTTCTCTCTCTCTCACCCTCTCTCTCTCTCTCACTCACATATACACACACGTACGACAGGCTTCTTCCAGTTTCCGCCTACCAAATCCACTCACAAGGCTTTCGCTGGACCGAGGTTACAGTAGCATACATTTGTCCAGAGTGTTATGCATTAGGATTGAACCCGGAACCAATGGGTTGGGAAGCAAGCTTCTTACCACATAGCTACGCTGCTCTTATAAATACACACATACACACACATACACACACACACACACATGCACAATTCCCGTACACATACACACACATGTTCAAACCTATAGCTGCCTATCCCAAGGGAATGTGACTTGGCAGCATCTACCATGTCTCCGCTAGATATTGTAGGTGCCAGAACACCGAAGATGTGACCTCTGATGGGAAGGAGAAGGAGCTGCAACAGCCCCCTATCGGTACAGTTTCACCTGAGTAGCCACAGCCCTGGCGGCCCTGAAATCGGATACACGATTCTACATCCTTTACTTGTTTTAATTATTTGACTACGGTCATGCTGGAACACCACGACTGTTTTTTTTTGTATTTATTTGAAAGCCTAGTACATATTCTATCAGTCTTTTTTTTTATCGAGCCACTAATGTAACGGGAACATAAACAAACCAGCACCGGTTGTGAAGCAGTTGAGGAGGACAAAAACGCATGCACACATACACAAACACACAGATACGCATACATATATACATTAAACATGTTTCATACATGCATTTATATAAATTCATATTTTTGCAAGTATACATACATTGAAACAACTATACATACATACATATATATATGTGTGTGTATGTGTGTGTGTGTGGTGTGTGTGTGTGTGTGTGTGTGGTGGCGCAATGGCCCAGTGGTTTGGGCAGCGGACTCGTGGTTTCGATTCCCATACCTGGCGTTGTGAATGTTTATTGAGCGAAAACACCTAAAGCTCCACGAGGCTCTGGCAGGGGGGAGTAGCAAACCCTGCTGTATTCTTTCACCACAACTTTCTCTCGCTCTTTTTTCCTGTTTTTGTTGTACTTGTATTTCAGAGGGGCCAGCCTTGTCACACTCTGTGTCACGCGGAATCTCCCCGAGGACTACGTTAAGTGTACACGTGTCTGTGGAGTGCTCAACCACTTGCACGTTAATAAATGAGCTACGATGTCACTGGTGCCAAGCTGTATCGGCCCATTTGCCTTTCCCTTGGATAACATCGGTGGTGTGGAGAGGGGTCGCTGGTAGGCGTGGGCGACTGCTGGTCTTCCATAAACAGCCTTGCCCAGACTTTACCTCGGAGAGTAACTTTCTGGGTGCAATCCCATGGTAATTCATGACCGAAGGGGGTCACAACAATATATACACATACATATAAAAATATATATATACTTATATATAAATATAAATATATACACACACACATACACACACACACACACACACACACCACACACACACACACACACACACACATATATATATATATATTGATAAAAATGGTAAGACAACAAAAGAGTGAAAGAGACCTCGATATTATGTAAATAGAGGAATTTATCTGTAAATGTAGTATGTGACAATTATTCGGTAGCCATGATAAAAGTCCGAGTTAACAACAAACAAGATGAGGACAAATATCCATCAAATGTAAATAATGTAAATAATGTTACAAAAAATAAGTCGTGGGGTCGCTTTGTTCGACTAAAGGCGGTGCTCCAGCATGGCCGCAGTCAAATGACTGAAACAGGTAAATGACTAAATGAATAAATTTACGGCACATAAATTTTAGCGACAAAATCTTATATGGACCCCTAAGGGCGATAGGGACCCCAGTCGAGCATCACTGGTTCAAAATTTTACAAGAAACATAATATCCTTCGTAAGAGATGCTATTTTATGAAAAATGTAACAACTTACCTCATCGGAACTTTTATATTCTGAATATAACAGTGATATTAGATAGGGTAACCAGCAAATGCCGAAAACAAAAAGGATCGAAACCAACATGATGACAACCTGGAAACGAAAGAATAGAAAATATTTTATAATTATTTCCATTAATCAATTAATTATTATTTTTAATTTATAATAAAAATGTAACACATAATGAGAGTTAAAAGAGAACTTCTTGTGCTTGTGGATTTACCGAAAGAAAGCTTCTACGAAGTGATTAGACCTACAAGATATATTTGTCAGTTTCTCCCTAAAATCAAATTCTTCCGTTTTGACGACAGTGGGATATATTGGATACTGTAATGCCTGAGACATAAGAACAGGATGATCACGTTTGGAACGTCTTTTTGGTCATGGATATAGACATTTAGAGCTTGCTTCTACCTTAACAGAAACAAACTCTACCTGAAATGTTGGAACCAAGAAACTGAATTGTGATAAATTTCTTCGTAAACAAATTTTGTCATCTAATATCTACCTTAATTCATACGTTGTTATTCTCTCTCTCTCTTTCTTTCTTTCCTTCTTTATTACATTCTTTCTTTCTTTCTTTCTTTCTCTTACACACTCTCTCTTTGTGTACACACGTGCACACACACATACACACACACATACAAACACATACACAAATATATACATATGCATATATACATCCACACGCGCGTTCACACACAGATATATGCATATGCATATACACATACACATGCGCGTGCACACACACACACACTCACAAATACAAATATATACATACAACGCACGCACGTACACACACACACACAAACACAAATATATACATATGCATATATACATACATGCGCGCGTTTACACACACACACACACTCACACACATACAAACACAAATATATACATGTGCATATATACATACACCTGCGCGTGCACACACACACAAACACAAATATATAAATATGCATATATTCATACACACACACACACAATTACACACACAAACACACACACACACACACCACACACACACACACACACACACACACACACACACACACACATATATATATATATATATATATATCCCATAATTGATTCTTCTACAATCGAAGCTTGGTCGTCGACAGCGTCAACTTAATCTTCAATTGCGCAACACATTTTGAAAATATCCTATCTTTTGATCAGTAATAAAATCAATTTCTTACTCACTTATCATCATTATCAACATATACTTAAAGTGTAAACGATGTATTTAAGAAAGTCGGACATTCTTTTTTTATTATTATCTCTTTGCAAACGGTCTATTAATTTGAAAAAAAGGGAAAATGTTTGAAAGTCAAAAATGATGTAACGTTTAGTTTCACAAGATTTTTTTTTTGTTTTGGATTTTACATAAATTCATAATTTTCCTTCGTCTTCACTCATTTATAGAAACAATGGTTTACTTGAAGGATTTTTCCTCATCACCACCACCACCACCACCATCATCAGCCGTTCAAGAATTTGGACCTGGAGATCTCCATTTCCAGCGACTTCGAGGGCCACCTCCCAGTGGTGTCGGGCGTCAACGAAAAGCCCTCGACTACAACAAGACGAGCAAAGTTTTTTTTTTCCAAGGTCTGGGGTCTCCCGCCCCTAAGCCCTAGACCATCACCAAATCACCCTTACCCGTCTTGTTGCTTAACAACAACAACAACAATCATCATCATCATCATCATCATCATTCGTTTTACATGTTAATGATAATAATGGTTTCAAATTTTAACACAAACCCAGCGATTTCGTTAAGGCGGTAAGTGGATGGCATCGACCCCCCCCCCGCCAATGCGCAACTTGTACTTATTTCATCGATTCGGATGCAAGGCAAAGTCGATCCCGGCGGAATTTGAACTCACAATATAAAGTTCGCTATAATGTCTTAGTTTTAATTTTAGAAATAATCAACCTTTTGCATGTCGTTTGAATTCTTAATTATGAACCAAACTGCATTTTATGAAAAGGCGGCGAGCTGGAAAAGGCGGCGAGCTGGAAAAGGCGGCGAGCTGGCAGAATCATTAGCAGGCCGGGAAAAATGCCTCGCGGTATTTCGTCTGCCGTTACGTTCTGGGTTCAAATTCCGCTGGGGTCGATTAAACAAGTACCAGTTACGCACTGGGGTCGATATAATCGACTTAATCCGTTTGTCTGTCCTTGTTAGTCCCCTCTGTGTTTGGCCCCTTGTGGGTAGTAAAGAAATAGGCATTTTATGAGAAGGCTGGGACACCACAGATGCGTAATTTTGTCTATTATCGTTAAGGTGTTTGAAGAACAGCGGATTTTAGTTCATTTTGTACTCTTCTTTTTCGCCGAAGCGTTTTAGATTGCCACTTTGAAGAAATTGTTTGTTCACATTCTCCTTGTTTTATAACGAAATTTTGTCTTTGAGACATTTTCTACCTTACCCTTTCTTGTTTTCCCCGACCCTTTGTAGGGTTTCTTCTAAAAACTATTATTCCTTTCTTATGATGTGATTAACAAACGGGTAGTTTCCACATCTACCGAACACCTACGAGACGTTCGTATACGTAAGAACGCCCCCATCGCCCGTCATTTTCGCTTGGCCGGCCACTCCACCTCGGACCTCACCATGGATCCACCATCTCTAGACTCTGCCTGGAACAACGCTACATATTCATTTTACGTATTTCTATTTCTCCTTCCACTTCCGGTCACTTCAAAAATGTAACTGCACGTGAACTATTGGCGATTTTCCCTTATTTTTCCTTCTTTCTCTTTAGACTTACCTCTTTCCGACGAAGAGCTATGCTCGAAACGTTAACAACTCTCTCCTTTCACCGAGCGTCAAGCTGATATGTTGCTTGTATACGTCCTCACGTTCGATTTTCTTTTCTTTTTTCTCTATTTTTTAATTGTTTGTTCTGTGAATTGACTATTTCTAATAGCAGCTATACAAAGCTATTTGAAATACCATACCCAGAATTTTGGCTGATGGTGGTGCTCTGAAGAGTGGGGCTCGTTGCTATTGAATACGAGATAATCCGACTACGGAAAATGAAGAAGATGACGATAGTACCAATTATTATCGGATCCTTGGGTACAGTTTCAGAAGGCATCAAGAGGACTATAAAGGAAATCGGAATAGAGTACCCAGTAGAACTGTTATAAGAGCCCTGCCTTGCAGACATGACCAAAATCATCACGCAACTACTTGATAGTTGAAAAGAACAGCTAGCATAATTCCGTAGGCTGCAGGTAGCAACCCCGATATGCATGCAAGATTCAAGGATTTCCAGCAAACCCCGAGGTAAAAAACGAGGATAACAATACGAGTAATAATGATAATAGCTAAGAAAAATATTATGAAGCTGAAAATACCCGATTCCCTTATAACTCTTTCAAAATAGAAATATTATAAATTTTATAAGATCTTAGTCCTCAGATTCCAGTCTCCTTCCTCCACAACATGTTATTACTAATCATAAATATGACCTATCGTGAAACGCCCAGCTTGCTTCTAGTTGAGTCTCTGGGTGAGACTTGGAACAGCTCGTATAAAACGAAGCAGCAGCAACAATAATTTATTCTCTTATTAGCCACAATGGCCACAACAGCAATAATAATAATAATAATAATAATAATAATAATAATAATAATAAATGCCCTGATGCAGTACCAGGCAGTGGCTCTCATGGCTTCTGATCTTAACTGATTGGAAGTGTTATCATGTACATTGTTTTGTCTTGGTATAAAAGATGGGCTACAGCAAATATTCTGCTCAATACCACAGATTTGCTTGTCAGTTGTTTGACCTTAACCAGTTGAGCATGTCCCTTAGTGGCTGACGATATGTGCATCTCTGATCACGAGCAGAAGTAGTGGGGGAGCATCATAGCCATGTGTTGAGAGGGATTCTTTGGGGTTTGAATAGTTCACCTCTGGAAACATGGGTGGTTCTTTCAACATCCTTAAACAACCCTTATTCAGGGACCGTTTGAGCGGGATGGGTTACTCAACCTGAAGAAAATTCTAACTGGGCCCCACCTGCAAGGTCATGTGCTGTTTATCTTGATATGAGATCACCATGTCGCGCACATATGGTTGTGATGCATGTGCCTGGTGTACCTTTATCAGACGGGTAGTCATGATGGGTATATTGGGCTTCGTATATTTTACCCCAGTGTCACTTTGATGGCATGAACTGCTCTCTCACTCAATAATAATAATAATAATAATAAAAGATGGGCTACGGCAAATATTCTGCTCAATACCACAGATTTGTTTGTCAGTTGTTTGACCTTAACCAGTTGAGCATGTCCCTTAGTGGCTGACGATATGTGCATCTCTGATCACGAGCAGAAGTAGTGGGGGAGCATCATAGCCGTGTGTTGAGAGGAATTCTTAGAGGTTTGGATAATTCACCTTTGGAAACATGGGTGGTCTGTTCAACATCCTTAAACAACACTTATTCAGGGACCTTTTGAGTAGGATGGGTTACTCGTCCGGAAGAAAATTCTAACTGGGCCCCACCTGCAAGGTCATGTGCTATTTATCTTGGTATGAGATCACCATGTCGTGCACATATGGTTGTGATGCATGTGCCTAGTGTACCCTTATCAGATGGGTAGTCATGATGGGTATACTGGGCTTCGTTTATTTTACCACAGTGTCACTTTGGTGGCATGCACTGCTCTCTCACTCACTCAATAATAATAATAATAATAATAATAATAATAATAATAATAATAATAATAATATTAATAATAATAATAATAATAATAATAATGATGATGATGATGATGATCAAGATGATGATGATGATAGCAATAGGAATAATAAATACGACTATAACAATACTGTTAAGCTGTGATATTAACAAAGCACGACAACATTGCTACAAAGCAAAGAGAAGATTATTAAAATAGGAAGACTCTTAGTTCTTAGCTCTAACCCCGTTAACAGTGCAGCTTGTATTCTGTGAAAGAAAATTTCACTGCAACAGTACAATTAACACAATGAAGTTTCTGCTCATCTCCCATATATTTTCAACATAACCAGTACACAAATATGTAATATAACGCGTAGGAACATTACACAGCATAAGTATTACTCTTACAGAAATGACACCTGATACTATAACATTCCTGACATTCCATACACAACTCACGCAACTAAGTATCAATGACTACCTGATGCTATATTATGTAATTCAACTCAGGAACAAACTAGAACATTTCACATTGCCACCATTCCAGACCACGAACATGAAACAGAAGCAATTACGCAAACGCACAACAAAGCTGATGTCATATAAAAGCAGAATCGTAAGCCTGAAAAAAGACATTGCTGCCCACGGGAAGACAGAGGTGCACCTAGTGATGTGGTGCACGAGAAACTAGCATTAATTAGTTGAAAAAGAAAGAAACGATATCGATTTATCGATCGGCCGCAAGGCGTCGCTGGTAATACAAAAATGAAAATTATGTAAATGAAAAATGAAAAATAAAGAAACAGTGAGAATCATATGTCGAGTAAATCAATGAACGCCACAATTACGATAACAGAGTATTAAAAATAGATAACAATAAACGGCTTTACCAATATTAAACTAAAATAACAAGGAAAAGAATTCCCCAAAATGGGAGCAACGATATAGAATGATTTTGGACACTGCAAGGAACCTCAGATTGCACTTACATATCAAAGTAAAATGTTCCCCTGCAGTTTTTGACGTCCCCTTCATAGCAAAATTGTTCCCTCAGTTACGTCTCAATTTTGTCATTCTGATCTACTTGTCATCTCTCTCTATATAAAGCTGAAGTTGTCTGTGTATGGCAGGTTTGGTAGCCTTCAACTAACACTATTTCCTCCGAGACCCTGCGGCGCAAGTTGACCAAAATTGAGAGTATGATAGAAGGTTTGCACTTCCTTCCGTAGAAGAAAAAAATTCAAATCGGACCATGTTAAGACCAAAAATTATTTACATCAAAAAGGTGCTTTTTGAAAATCCCTATTTTTTACGATGTTTTGACTGCTGTGTCGCCATTTTCGGTATATTTCAACCAGAAAAATGTTCAGTTAAAGAGAATAACAAGCTACATAATGCAACATTTTTACTCTTCAAAAATTCCAATTCTAAAGGGTCGAAACAAACCCGAGCAACGCCGGGCGATACTGCCAATCCTTTAATAAAATTTACTGGAGGATAATATCTCCCTCTGCAAGTAGCACTTGAAAAGTTCCTCGCAATAATAACAAAAATATTGATAAATTAGAAACTCTAAACCGGACTTAACCAAACAAGCTAATCACGTATTATTTGACATAATTACAAAGCAAATAACTAGAAAGTATATAAAAGGCTGCAACCAAACTCTCTGTGCACGTCACAGCATGTGTAGTAAGCAGAACTGTTGGTGTCTGAATAAAAAAATGTAGATCTATTATATGACGTTTTTAATATGAACGAAGACATTGATACTGAGCAGTAAGACATATATAAAGTCTCTCATCGAAAAGATTTTCAACATGAAAAACAGAACACTTGCCGAGAGAACTTATATGATTGTAAAGACCAAGAGCTGATTTATAAATCTATGATCGAAAACAGCAGACAAAAGCGAGAACTTCGCACTGAATGATTTGTTTATAAAAAGAATGAAAGCGTATAATGGATCGTCAAGTCTCATTGAAAATATATAAATAACAGTTATTATATAAATAATAGAAGGTAGTTTATCAAAATAGTACTAAATGGGGTATAAATGAAGGCGCTTGGCTTAATGGTTAGAGTATTCGGCTCACGGTCACAAGATCGGCATGTTTTTCCCCCTGAGGAAGACACTTTATTTTCACGTTGCTCGATTCCACTCAGCTGGTAAAAAATGAGTAGAACCTGTATTTCAAAGGGTCGCCTTTGTCGCATTCTGAGTCACGCTGTATCTCTCTGGGAACTACGTTAAAGGTACGCGTGTCTTTGGAGTACTCAGCCACTTACATGTTAATTTCGTGAGTAGGCTGTTCCGTTGATCAGATCAGCTGGAACCTTCGTCGTCGTCGTAACCGACACAGTGTCAGTTAAGTGGTGTATTAAATAACTAAGGCGGTATCTGATAGGATTAGGAATTCCCCAATACTGTAATAGTTCAAACAGATTCTCTCTACCCACCATTAAATGTCTCAAGTGAGCATCAAAATATCGAACCGGTGACCATTCTAAAATGCGATTAAACTACAGAAAACAACACAAAAACACACATATATGTCTAACATATCGCTGCCTCGTCCTCCAGACTTCTTTGTCACCGATTCGTCGTCCATACATCAACGAAGAGAAAAAGGGTCGATTGCATAAAGTTGAGGCGGGAGCCAGGCAGAAGAAAACCAGTGACGATCAAATACTTAAGAAAATTGAAGAACCTTACCAAAACATCCACTAACAATCACCGCTACCAAAGTATCGTCAACAGCTAAACTCAGGACAAAACGCACGCACAGACAGACATACACAAGCACAACAGCCATTTTGCCTTTTATCTTTCCGGGTTCGATAAAATAAAGTACCAGTTTGTTACTGGGGTAGCTGTGACTTGAGCGAATCGCGCCTTCCTGCATATTTCTGGCTTTGTGGTGCCTATATTAGAAATACTTAAACATTGGTGGATTGGAGGATTCGTAAGAACAGCAGAGAAACATTTTTCGCTGTTTCTTCTGGTTCTTTACGCTCTGCGTTCAAACCCAGCCGACGGCATCTTTGTCCTTCATCGTTCTGTGATCGATAAAATACAGTTCGAATCAAGTAGTGGGTCATTGATATGCATTTATCCGCTATGGTCACTGGCTTTGTGCCAAAATCAGAAACAATTATTATCAGTAGTAGTAGTAGTAGTAGTAGTAGTAGCAGCAGCAGCAGAAGTGGTAGTAGTAGTAGCAGCAATAGTATAGTAGTAGTAGTAGTAGTAGTAGTAGCAGCAGCAGCAGTAGTAGTAGTAGTGACAGTAGTAGTAGTAGTAGTAGTAGTAGTGTAGTAGTAGTAATAGTAGTAGAAGCAGCAGCAGTAGCAGCAGCAGCAACAGTAGTAGTAGTAGTAGTAGTAGTAGTAGTAGTAGTAGTAGCAGCAGCAGCAACAGTAGTAGTAGTAGTAGTAGTAGTAGTAGTAGTAGTAGCAGCAGTAGTAGTAGTAGTAGTGGCAGTAGTAGTAGTAGTAGTAGTAGTAGTAGTAGTAGTGGCAGTAGTAACATATTCTTAGGTTTTATGCACCAGCTAAATCTTTATATCTGAATACAGAAACAAATTCCCTTACGGGTTTGACAATTGTGAGTTACCACATCAGCGTGAAAGCCTTTATTGCGACAAAGCATTCTTAGAGTGTCCTTCAAATTTTCTTCCACACAATACGCACTTAACCAGTGGAGAAATGAAAACTCGTATCAATAGATATGAATAGAACAACACAGATCAATGGCGTATACGAAAACAGGGCGGTGAATAAAGACCAGCGACATTATAGAGGGAAAGATATTTACTTTAAGATGTAATAATAATAAAATTAGCAGTATTAATACAACACACATTCAGAAAATATTTTGCCAGGAAAAGACGAGCCGAGTTTACAAATCTGATAAATTTGGTTTTGAAGAGCAATAGTGAGAAAGCATAACACTAAACGCATTAACTATAAACAAAATGGAAATTGCTGAGAAATTATCATCATCATCATTATTATTATTATTATTATTATTATTATTATTATTATTATTATTATTATTATTATTGAGTGAGAGAGCAGTGCATGCTATCAATTATTATTATTATTATTATTATTATTTTATTATTATTATCATTATTGTTGTTGTTGCTATTATTATTATTATTATTATTATTTTATTATTATTATTATTATTATTATCATTATTGTTGCTGTTGTTATTATTATTATTATTATTATTATTATTATTATTATTATTATTATTATTATTATCATTATTGTTGTTGTTGTTATTATTATTATTATTATTATTATCATTATTGTTGTTGTTGTTGTTGTTATTATTATTATTATTATTACATTACCCTTCATAAATCTTTTGAGAAAAGCAGGTAATTACAAAACAACAACTGACTGTATGCGCTGCAGGAGAAAATATCTTTGGACAAATAGTGATGTGAATATGTTTAAAGCTGAAAGTCAATACTAAACAAATATCAACAAACTGTGCAAATTTAGATTAAGTCAAATAATATTGAGCCATATATCTTTATTTAACCTGAGCGAAGTTAGCGTGGGTTTTTTTCCTTTATGCATCCAGGAATGCAAAAATGGTGATAAGAGTATTTCTTCATATACCAAACCCAAAATAAAAACAAAAAAAATGAATGCCAAAGAAGGGCGAATATTTAACAATACTCTTGACACGAATATTTTGAAGACACACACACAGAAATGCGATAGAGCGAAGTATAAGTGACAGAGAATTTTTATATGCTATATATATCACGTGATCACGTGACCGACCAGACCATCAGATGTTGTTACACATCGCTGGTCACAATGCGTTCGCATTGTTTTAGCCTTCGAATGACGCCACTCCGCTGGCTGAGCGAGCAGGCCAACAGAAGAAAGAGTGGTGAAAGAGTACAGCAGGGATCACCACCCCCTGCCGGAGCCTCGTGGAGCTTTTAGGTGTTTTCGCTCAATAAACACTCACAACGCCCGGTCTGGGAATCGAAACCGCGATCCTTCGACCGCGAGTCCGCTGCCCTAACCACTAGGCAATTGCGCCTCCACACACACACACACACACACACACACACACACACACACACACACACACACATATATATATATATATGTATATATATACATATGAAAAATAGAAATCGGTTTGAGCAACACGTTTTATTACATAACACTAAATTACTTCAAAGTCAGTTAACCTGCACAAACATTGCTGAGCTATCATATGAATTAACACATATTATTATTATTATTATTATCATTATTATTATTATTATTATTATTATTATTATTATTATTATTATCTAAAACACATTAAAAATGAGATTGAATCTAGCTTGCTTGATTGCAATGTTACTCAGCCAAACTGACACGTAATGGGAGAATACTATGAATTAAATCTCCCTAAAATGTAAATACGAACGGAATAAAACATATTTTGCGTAAATCGGATAAATGGTTGTGAAGATATGAAAGGTCTTCAGTGTATAAATACCAAAAACGGTGCATAATGGGAAACGTTTCCGAAATTAACTTAATCCTGAAAGGGTAGTAACTCTTTCCTTTCGATTAGACTGATTTGACAACGAAAAATTACGATTGTCTTTTTTAATATTTTTAACTGAATGTAATTTCAAAAATGTAAGTTGTTTGTACAATAAGTATTTACATTTTAGCTTTCTTTAAACAGACAATATTTCAATGTTTTTTCAAAATTATTTTCAAGTGAATACTTTCACAAAATTTTTTTGGCATAAATATTTTGTAAAAGACTCGTTCATAATCTCGGTGCGAAATCATTTTTTCCATAGGTTTTTTCGAGTCCATTCAACGTATCTCCCTGCCAAAGATTTGGCTGCTATTTCTAGCACGCCCTGCTACTACGTAACAGCTATTTTCGATAAAGGATTCGAAATACCTGTTACGTGGTAGCAGGGCATGCAAGAAATAACAGCCAAATCTTTCTTTGTCTGGGGAGAGGAGCCGCTTACGCGTGATTTCGATGTCATATTCATTGAAAGTATACAAAATAACCTGGCAAAGAAAAAATCCCACGAAACAAAACTCCGTTTCTGGAAAACTCAGACTTTCCTGGCGACCCACCGAGTTACAGGTAGTCTAGTTATTATTATCATTATTGTTATTGTTGTTATTATTATTATTATTGAGTTAGAGAGTAGTACATGCCATCAAAATGACTTTGGGGTAAAATATACGAAGCCCAGTATACCCATCATGACTACCCGTCTGATAAGGGTACACTAGGCACATGCATCGCAACCATATGTGCGTGACATGGTGATCTCTTACCAAGATAAATAGCACATGACATTGCAGGTGGGGCCCAGTTAGAATTTTCTTCCGGACGAGTAACCCATCCTGCTCAGGTCACTGAATAAGGGTTGTTTAAAGCTGTTGAACGAAACACCCATGTTTCCAGAGGTGAATTATTCAAACTCCAAAGAATCCCTCTCAACACATGGCTATGATGCGCGCCCACTTCTTCTCCTCGTGACCAGAGATGCACATATTGTCAGCCACCAGGGGACATGCTCAAATGGCTAAGATCAAACAACTGAAAAGCAAATCTGTGGTATTGAGCAGAATGATATTTGCTGTTATTTGATATTTGCCTATCTTTTATACCAAGACAAAACAATGAAGATGATAACACTTCTAATCAGTTAAGATCAGAAGCCACGAGAGCCACTGCCTGGTACTGCATCAGGGCATTTATTATTATTATTATTATATTATTATTATTATTATGTTTGACTTTTGCTTTGCATTTTCACAAGTTGGCTCCCAGTCTCACCCAGAGATATTAAGAGACAAGTTAGAAGTTCATGTTGGCGTTATGCCTAAGGTGCCATATATTTGGTTTTGTACACAGTATTGTTCTAGAGAATGTTTAAGAAACCATAAGAAAATTATGAGTTTGTTTTAAAACTTGAGATTGCATAGTATTTTACGTAGGATATGGGCAGTTCCCATGAGCACTATCCTTTGCATTTCTGCCATTATTATTATTATTATTATTATTATTATTATTATTATTATTATTATATTATTATTATTATTCTATGTTTGACTTTTGTTTTATATTTGTACAAGTTAGTTCCAAGTTTCACCCAGAGACCTCAAGAGACAACAGGTTGGAAGTTCGTGATTATTATTATTATTATTATTATTATTATTATTATTATTATTATTATTCAGTAGTTTTATTTTTATAACCTGCTTTCACTTCACTACCGAGCGCCTCTCTGTGCGCCTTGAGTATATGCTGTGGTTTGCTCTGACGCTCTGATGGTTACTGTATTGAAAGTGTTTGGCGTAGGATGTGTGCAGTGTCCAGTGGTGCTCAGTAATGCTAAATTCATTCCACCCCTTCGGATTCACACTGAAATGCGCGTAAAATATTTATTCATTGATTAAAGACGAGTTGTCAAATCACAAACATACAACTACGGAAATAGCTTAATTTATGACTGATCGATTGAAGCTGAATATTCAACGTTGTTTAATGGAAAACGAAGTCGGGTGTCTTTTCTGAGGTACACTCAACAAACTGTGAAATGGTCAGTAAGGAAATTTCCTCGTTTCGCTTCTGCACGTCGAAAGCATAAAAGAACTGTGTTCACAGCATTATAATGTTCCCTTACACGCACAAACATATACATATATGTACATACATACATACATACATACATACATACATACATACATGCATGCATGCATACATACATACATATACACATACATACATTTATACACATACACAAACACACACACATATACATATATATACATAAATATACACACATACTTGCATACATACATTTACACACACACACACAACACACACACACATATATACATATATACATACACACACACACAGACACACACACACACACACACACACACACATATATATATATGTATATATACATACATTTACACACACATATGTATATATCATATTGAGACCAATAGAATAATTATCAGGCTTTACATAGAAAGTTCTGATGTCGATTTCTTCGATTAATGCCCTTTAAAACGGTGCTACAGCAAGGCCGTTGTCAAATGACTGAAACAAGTTAAAGATATTACATATATATATATATATATATATATATATATATTACATATTACAAATATACACACACACGTGTATATACAGAAACAGACATATTTATGGATAGATCGATAGATAGACAGATAGATAGATAGCTTGATAGGTAGATAGATAGATAGATAGATAGATAGATAGATAGGTAGATAGATAGATAGATAGATAGATAGATAGATAGATAGATAGGTAGATAAGTTAGATAGATAGGTAGATTGTGAGAACCTGTTCCTGTCTGTATCTGAGCGACTGCCTGGTTATATCTATTTTAATGTCTTCAATATATTGAAAGATACAGATAAGGAAATAATTTCATTCTCAAACGCAGGATAATGCTAATAATATAGCATGAACAGGATAAACTATCCATATTTTCAGGAAAATCCGTCGACGGCCGGCCATGAGACTCGAACTCGCATTCCTTTCAATACATCTCAACGCTTCTATTGCAAACTTTATTGACTTTCAACGTAAGTTGAATTTTACGTAAGATAGCGTCTTATAAGGCTAGTTTTACATATCCTAAATTTGCAGAAGAATTTGTTGTTGGGTCAGTTTAGCTTAAAGATAAAGCACTTGACGCGTAATGACAGGGATGTGAGTTCGAGTCATAAGTCTGGCCGCCGACAGAATTTTTTACAAAGTATGGATAGTTTATCCTGTTCGTGCCATATTATTAGCATTAAAAACATGTTTTAAAAACAAATTCCGATGTTATCGGAATTTACACCATCCGAAGTTAATTTGTAGAAAAGTTCATTGAAAAATATTAATTTTTCTGGAAGATATGAGGAAACAAATTCAGTGAAGGCTCACTCGTGTAGGTACGCCATCAGATACTAATACCGTCACAAAACCTTATCTGAAGACAAGGTAAGCAAAGAGAACGCGCTGTCCTTCACATATAATACGCTAAACATAAACACACATACAAAGCATACATGCAATGCTTCCATACAGAGAAAGTCACTCATTGGAAAGACGCACACGCACATATTCACGCTTCCCTCTACACACTCGCAGAACACACTTGTACACATTTAACGAACGCGTGTATTTAGCGAATGGAAGTTTTATATTATTCAGACAAGCATCAAATATAATAATATTCGTCAGTAAAATAAGTAAATTCCTCTCTCATTCCATATAGTTATCAATGTAATTTTGTTTTGCGTATAATTTTCGCGCTTCCATTTTTCTCTCTCTCTCTCTCTCTCTCTCTCTGTCTCTGTCTCTCTCCTTCTTCCTCTCTCTCTCTCTGTCTCTGTCTCTCATTCTCTCTCTCTCCTTTTCTCTCTTATTTGCTCTCCTTCTACTTTTCTTTTACTCTCTGTACTTATGAGTGTGAGTGCGTTTGCGCGCATGTGTGTACGTCTGTGCATGTGTGTGTGTGTGTGTGTGTTTGTGTGTGTGTGTGTGTGTGTTTGTGTGTGTGTGTGTGTGTGTGTATAGCTGACCGCGTTTGTGTACCTTTATGTGGTTTTGCATGTACAGGTGGGCATGCTTACGTGTGTATGTGTGTGTGTGTGTGTTTACGTGTGTACTCATATAATATTTATATGCCCGTAATGCTTTGAGTATATGCACACACACACACACACACACACACACACACATATAATGGGTCATCCCGTAAATAATGCAGTTTTTTTCAATTGCATGAACTTAAGTCAGTGCTAGAAGAAAAACGACCACCAGGTTCTTCCTCCAGGATAATGCTCGGCCACATATAGCGAGGATGACTTCCAAAGGCTGGAGCAGTTTGAATAGGAAACGATGTCCCACCCACCAACATTCGCTGGACATTGTCCCATCTGAATATCAATTATTCTGCAGTCTTCAAAATCACTTGGACGGAAAAAATATGAATTCTGTAGACGAGGTCAGATCAGTATTGGAGGAGTATTTTTCGTCACAGACAAGTGAATATTGGAAGAGGGGTCCTTTCAAGTCTACCAGATAGATGGAAAAGCATTGTAGAAAATGAAGGAGAGTATATTGTAGATTAAAAAAGAACTTTGATTATCTTAATTTTGAAAAATAAAAGAAGTATAAAAAACCGTATTATTTATGGGATGACCCAATATATATATATATATATATATATATATATACATATATATACATATATATATATGTATGTGCTGAAAAGTTGTTGACATCAAGGGCATTGCGGAAAGGTAGAGCTGTTACCTTTATAGGGGAGGTAGGGCAGCTATTAAGGAGAAGGTATGCAAAAAAATACAATATATCTTTCTCTTTTTTGCAGAGTTAACGCATGATGACTGCTCCTACAGTGGATTTTGGTAAAATTGAAGCACGGGCGGTCATGATGTCCCTCTTTTTGCAAGGCGAAGAGGGGCAGAAATCCATGACGAGATGAAAGAAATCTTGAAGGATAGCTGCCCATCTTACTTCAGGGTATAAATCAGGGTGTCAAGGTTTCGGACTGGTCGTTTCGAGGTCAAAGTTGAACCCCGTTCAGGACGGCCAACTTCCATAACTGCAGAGAACAAAGTGGTCGCTGTGCATATTCTGATTTTAAAGAATCACCAGGGTCTCAGCTAAAGTCATTGCTGAGACTCTGGCGAAACCCCCCGAAAGAGTTGCCCACGTCATCCACAACGTTCTGGACACGAGAAAGCTCTCCGCAAAATAGTTGCCGAAATTCTTGAACGTTGTGTATTCAGTCAGTTATTTGTGAATATATGCATAACTGGAAGGGTAAAAATGTATTTACTTTAGTAAGAACGCATTTGTCACTACACATGATTGGCATACCGGTGCGCCATCCCCAACTCTACTTTGGTGATTTTACTATTCAAATATCTGATTCTTTCGAATCCTGAAAATGTTTATATATAGGGTGGGGCAGAGAGGACGAACGTTTTTGAAAAAAAGTCACGAAATCATTATTGTGTTTGTATTGAATTAGCATTTTACAAAATCACGAGTGCAAAACAGCGTCCACCATGTAGTGTCCGTTTCATTGATGCATTTCTGAAGGCGTTCTTGGAAGTTGGCCTCCACTCTCTCCAGCATTCCTCCATCGATATGGGCGACCGCCACGCGAATAACTTCCAATGTACGGGACTTAGGCGCATACATACGTGCCTTGAGGTTTCCCCACAAGAAATAATCACAAATGGATAAATCAGGGGACTGAGAGGGCCAAGGAATAATACCAAACCTGGAAATGAGACGGTCACCAAAGAGAGAGAGAGAGAGAGAGAGAGAGAGAGAGAGAGAGAGAGAGAGAGAGAGAGAGAGAGAGAGAGAGAGTGAAGAACGTTCATTGATGCTCTGCCTGTGTGGGACGTCACCCCATCCTGCTGAAATCACACTCGTCGAATAGGCATACGTTTTTATTCTAATTCATGCACAAAGAAGTTATTTATCATCTCGGTGTAACACTCGGAGTTCACAGTAACAGCATTTCCTTTATTGTCTTCAAAAAAGTAAGGACCAATGACGGCAGCTTTTCCAACAGCACACCAGACAGTCACTTTTGGGTTGTGCAATGGTCTTTCGTGCAGTTCTCTCGGATTTTCAAGAGCCCAATAACAACACTGAGATGAAAATGAGCGTCATCATTCATGAACAAAATGCGGTTGTCGTTTGCCTCAAAAATTGCTTCCATCTGACATGCAAAGTTAAACCGCTGTGCATAGTCCCATGGTTTCAACTTTTGCCCAATGATCAAATTGTACGGATGGAAATGTAGGTCTTCATGCAAAATACGCCTTATCGATCGATTACCGATGCCAAGTTCAGTGGAATATCTTCGAGCAGAGCGATTCGGACTCATCGGACAGTTTTGTTTCTAAAGAAAACAGTCCGACGAACGGGAACGTGAAACTCTGAGTAACAATTTTTGTTGGTTTTTAATAAAGTATATTTGTATATCTATATAATTTCAGTACATGTGTTTGTGCACATAAATTTACAACAGAATATATTTTAATAAGCTATCTTTTATCTCTCATCATTATTCCCTATATATAATTTATATATATATATATATATATATATATATTATATATATATATATATATATAATATATATATATATATATATATATATATATATATATATGCATGTACGAATATGTGTGCGTGCATCTGGGAGATGCTTGTATGCGATTATCAAAGAAATTTACTCCATGTATTCTAATGTGATTATTTGACAAAATATGATTAAAATACATTTCATTTCTTCTGCAATAAAACGAGTTTGATAAATATAATGCCACTGAGAAAAAAATGCATAAAATTCTCGGCAAAAAAATTATATTTCTTACATAGAATTCTGTCATGCATTAAAATTACCGAAGTTCGTGTTTGAATTATTTATCTATCTTTGAGAATGTATTAATGTTAATACACTTTCTCACGATTCAAACAGGAAATATAAATAAACAGAAACGAATACCTATTAAAATAAGTCCAATATTTGTTTCGAGCAAATATAGAAAGTATTTAACGAGAATTAAGATGCAAATAAGTGATAGCATTCTCAGTAATTCATGAAATATATTTTTTAATTATATTTTCAAAATGTAAAAGAACAATACATCAAGATAATGCTATAGTTAATTGACCAAAACCAAAACTTAAAATTGAAATTTTTTTTCTCGAAACATTGATTTTTAAAAGTATCCTGTAAAAAGGAAGACGTCTTCAACTGAACAATGCTTTGACCAAACAAATACATTTTAGAAATAAGCGTAGCATTTCTTTATAGGATTTTAGAAAAGCAAAACTATTTTACTAGCTTACAGTGATAATATCTCATCGAAAACATTTAATGTAAATTAGACTCTTACCTATATTTTCCTCCATATTCGTTCAACTGGTGTTCTATACTAAAGTGTGACGGCGCGTGGCTTAGTAGTTAGGGTATTCGACTCACGATCGTAAGTCGTGAGTTCAATTCCTGGTAGTACGCTGTCGTTGTGCAGGATACTTTATTCCACATTGCCTCAGTCCATTCAGCTGGCTAAAATGGGTAGTAACGGTAATTCAAAGGGCCACCCTTGTCACAGTCTGTGTCACGCAGAATTACGTTAAGAGTATGTGCATTCGTGGAACACTCAACCACTTGCACATTTGTTTCAGCAGTAGGCGGATCGGATCAACTGAAATCTTCGTCGTCGAAACCGACGGAGTACCAGTTGCCAGTTTATACTAAAGTCTTCGTGGCTCTCACTTTTGCTGCCCATGCGCACCTAAGTCGGTGGTTTGGACTGAGTACGAACGTTTGTTTTAAAGTAGCTTTTAAATGTACTTATTTCCTCTGAATTGTCTGCGATCATCGAAACAGAAATCGACGCTCTTAGTGCAAACACTACCAAATTATTATTATTATTATTATTATTATTATTATTATTATTATTATTATTATTATTATTATTATATTATTATTATTATTATTATTATTATTGTTATTATTATTATTATTGTTATTATTATTATTACTACTACTATTATTATTATTATTATTATTATTATTATTATTATTATTATTATTATTATTATTATTTAAGCACGAGACCTGAACGTGTGGTAGAGGGGAATAGTAGACAATATCGAACCCAATTCTTGACCGTGAGACTTGGGGGGAAAACAAGTAAAACGTTAAATGAGATGATGCAGAAACAACGCGTAAAGAACAAATATTGAGGGTGAATCCCTTACTTAGTTTTCCCACCCAGAGTTAAAGGTTTCATTGCATGGAAAATACAGGATCATGCACCTGGAGAGTGCCAGGGATTATATGTATTACAAGTGAAAATGGCAGTTCTAACACGTAGCTTTAAAACGCGGTGGACAATTACATTTCAGGAAATGAAATATAAATATATGTGTGTGTGTGTGTGTGTGTGTGTGTGTGTGTGTGTGTGCCTATTTATAGTGAAATATATGTGTGTGTGTATTTATAGTGAAATATATATATATATAATATATATATATATATATATATATATATATATGTGTGTGTGTGTGTGTGTATCTATTTATAGTGAAATATATATATATGTGCGTGTGTGTGTGTGTGTGTATTTATAGTGAAATATGTGTGTGTGTGTGTGCGTGTGTGTGTGTGTGTTTGTGTGTATATATGTTTGTGGGTCAGTGTTTGTCCCTCACCATCATTTCGACAATGCTGGTATGTTTATGTCCCCGTAACTTAGCGGTTCGGCAAAAGACGGATAGAATAATAAGTACCAGTCTTACAAAGAATAAGTCCTGGGGTCTATTTCTTTTTACTAAAGGCGGTGCTCCAGCATGGCCGCAGTCAGATCACCGAAACAAGCAAAAGAAATAAAAGAAAATAGTTAGAGGCTGGCTGTTTGGCTAATTATTATTTACTGTTTTATTCAGTGTTATAAGTTCTGTTCCGAGTTTTTTGAAATGTTGTCACTTTGTCAGATGTTTGTATACGAAATAGCTGTCTAGTTTGACAGAATAAAATTATTTTCATAATGTTTATCATATTATAGTAACATATACGACTAATGAGGCATCACTTGCTTATTTTCTTGTCATAAGATACATTTAGAACAATTCAGAATGGAGTTATGACTTCATCTTACGCTGTTGATAGAAAATAAAGACATGTACATTTACGAAGTAGCCATCAAGTTTGGATTGCTGTAGGCGGTGGGCTGACAGAATCGTTAGCACGTCGGGCAAAATGCTTAGCGGCATTTCGTCCGTCTTTAGGTTCTGAGTTCAAATACCCGCGAGGTCGATTTTACTTTTTATCCTTTCGGGAACGATAAAATAAGAATCAGTCGAGCATTGGGTCCGGTGTAATCGATTTAACCAGCCCCCAAATTGCTGGCCTTGTGCCAAAAATTGAAACGAATTTTAGAACGCTGTTACTGCTGTTGCTGCTATATTGCTACTATCGGATGACACCTATTCATATTTTGACGTATTTTATCGTTTGAGTATCAGTTTTGGACACATTACAATGATTGTAACATGATAACAAAGACGAACACTCATCACGGTCACACACGCTAACGGCGTGGTCAGTTGTGGCATTCTGATTTGTGTTTACAATATGAAATTCGACGTTTTCACGTGATTTTCGTTAGTTTCTTTCGAAAGAAAAAAAAATCACAAACCGTAGAATCAGAGTAAACTAATGATGATCTGTGTTGGCAAATATATCAAATTATGGAATAAAATAGAAATTTTATGCCGTGTGGAAGAAGATAAATCCATCGTTTCTAGCAGAGACTTTCGACGGAATATGAAACAGAATGTTGTTAACTAGTGTTGTAGGATAAAGAAATGCCAAAGAACCGATCGAAAGTAATGAGAGACAAGGTAAAAGCGCTGACAGTCTCTTCTTCAAAAACCAGGAGACATTTAATCTCTATACAATGAAGGGTTCTGCCTGAAACATTAGACTCCAATTATTCCACACGGCATTACTTTATTTCGATGTTTGCGTTTTCTGTCGTATGTCCGTTACTCCTGACAGACAGTTTCCTTATAACTCCTCCTGATTCCGTAACACAACAAGAGTTCTTGCTTAATGTCTGTAATCGACATTTCCATAAGACATCCAAAACAGAGCTTACGTATATATATATATCTGAGACTTCTTTTACCCGTTTCTTTTATTAAGTAATTTAACGTACGGTTATCTTGCAACTAAACATTTTCAAGTGGATATTTGCAAGCGTGTGCATTTATGCGTGCCAATTTCTATATTTGCCATTCTGTGCGTGTGAAACGAACAGGGACAAGGAGACGGAAAACTTCCCAGTTTACGCAATGAGATAATGATTTCCTATAAGGATTTACAATGACCATTCCATGTGTGTGAATGAATGTGTGTGTGTGTGTGTGTGTGTGTGTGTGCGTGTGTGTGTGTGTGCGAGCGCATGTATGTGCTCATATACGTGCAAATATTTAGATATAAGCACACAGGTAGTAACACACACACACACACATATATATATATATATATATATATATATGTATGTATTATGTAGGTATATGTATATGCAGGTATGTATGTATGTGCACATACACACATACAGAAATACATACATTCATGTATATATATGCATGCATGTAAATATATATATATATAAATGTGTGTGTATTCGTGAGTGTGCAAATGTACGTACATCCTTGCACACACATGCGTACACGCAGACGCACACATTTGCACACATACACACACACACTCACATATAAACATATAGTGTTTCATATACATATGTACGTAAACATTTTGATCTATTGAGAGAGGAACATGAGCGCGCGCGCGTGTGTGTGTGTGTGTGCGTGTGTGTGTGTGAGTGTGCTTGAGGACTGGTTTTTCTCTTTTGCTCTTTTTATTATGTGTATATACCATTTTATATATTATGTGTCTGCTGTGTCTGAGAATGTGAAATGAAGCTGATGACCAGCTTACTATGAAGACAAATGCTATCGAATATTTTGTCCATTCTTATTATATTTCTATGCATATGGGGATTTGTTACAAAATTAAAATAACGTTTAGAATAAGCAGGGCTAATTTTTGACTTTTCGACACATGCTTTTTTTGGTGAATTGATTTTCTTTTCCGAGAAGTCTTATTTTCAGTCAAACTGTGTGGAGAAATCAATAGCCAAAGACAAGCTTCTAATTATTATTTGAGCCCTGGGAAAAGGGGAAAAAAGATTCATTGATGTCAGTTATTTTGGTAGTAACGCTATTTTGGTATAATTCCCCTTTATTGTAAATTGTCGAGATAACGATGGTTGGAGTGCAAAATGAACGATTCACTAAAACACTAGTTTACAGGTGAAAAGTATTTTCAAATCTCTTTTCTCAGAAAGAATATGATGTACAGAGCGCGCGCGCGCACACACACACACACACACACACACACACACACAAACACACAAACACACACACACACGTATATACATGTGCGTGTATTACAGTTCTATATTTAAGAGATGAGGAATTATGTACATTATTTACATTTGACGGATATTTGTCCTCATCTTGTTTGTTGTTAACACAACGTTTCGGCTGGTATACCCTCCAGCCTTCATCAGGTGTCGTGGGGGAAATTTTGAACCTGGGTTCTCATTCCTAAGGTATTTTTCGATGATGATGAGGATATTTACTATTATTATTATTATTATTATTATTATTATTATTATTATTCAGGTCAGTGCTTGGAATCGAATAATAACATCGAAAAATACCTTAGGAATGAGAACCCAGGTTCAAAATTTCCCCCACGACACCTGATGAAGGCTGGAGGATACATCAGCCGAAACGTTGTGTTAACGTCAAACAAGATGAGGACAAATATTCGTCAAATGTAAATAATGTAAATAATGTGTGTGTGTATGTGTGTGTGTGTGTGTGTGTGTGTGTGTGTGGTGTGTGTGTGTGTGTATTCTATGTACGTGAAATATACAAGGGGGTACTGAAAGGTTTCTACTTTTTATGGTATCACGAAAGGACTGGTTGGAGGCCTAGCCTTCCGGTTTCTTTCACAGGGCTTAGAAAAACTAAAGGACCGCTGCAATAAGTGTGTGAATCTGTGTTGGGAATATGTTGAACAAAATCATAATGAACTGATCCGCCTGTATCTTCTTTTATTCAAAGCTAAAAAAAAAACAATTTCCAAAAAATCCCGACCCCACGATACCATCTTAAAAAGGAAAGGGTAAGACAGATTGGACAATGTAGTCCTAGATACACCATGCCTGAAAAAGAAAGCATGGTCAAGGCTTTGATCATACGTTTGGTGGATCAGAACTGTCCTGGGGATAAACAACAACACCACGTTACCTTTTAAACACCTGGATTTCCAGTAAATGACAGAATGATATTATATATTCAGTTTTTAGTGTGTGCGTGCGTGTAAGTAGAGGTAAGATATTCTTAACAGTGTTCAATAAATACCAAAGGGGCTACCTTTCTTGATTCCGAGCAGACCTACAATGGAGTGGCACTATTGATTAGCAACGGCCTGTTATAATAAACGAATGCTTTGTTAATTTTCGGCTTGTTTGATATTCATTAAAATTTTATCCTGTGAGTAAAAAGTTGTGAAATAGTGACGTCCTGTTATGGAGGGGATCCAAAGAAGCGTTAGGTCAAATTCAAACACTGAAAAGTAGCATTGGCCATGCCAAACCGGTACTTTTATTTAATGGTGGTAGAGAAACAAGAAACCGAATAATATTTCAAATCTCCTGATTTGCATGATGTAACTACAATAAAGTTCATTGAAAGTGTTGCAGGATTTCTGTAAAAAGATTTAAGAAATATCCAAAATATTTGGAAATATAAACGAAACACGCAAAATATATAAAATCCAACAATTGTATGAAAGAACTTATATGTAACGTAAACTTCCCAGAAAAGCGATATCTTTTTTGTTTTGCTTCAGGTGAGATCAATCAAATCGCTTATCGAAGATATGTAAAGTATTCCCCAGAACTGAACTTATGAGATTTGAAATAATTCTAAAAATTATATTCTAGATAACCACGCATAATACAGCTTCAGATAATATTCTTTTCACAATACTGAAATATAGAAATCGAATACTTAGTGTTAGACGTACCTTCCTTTTCATCCTAGCTTGAAGAATTACTTCTCTTTCAATAGTTTCACCTGGCATGGCAGTTGAATTAAGCTTCCATAGAATTATAGTGTAGGTGAAGGTCATCACAAGCATCGGAAAGACATAGAGAACGATGGCAACAAATGTGTAGTAGATACGACGGGAAGTGGGGTCTGCAGTATTGCTATGGATTGGCCAACCATCATCACACCATCTCTCCACGTGATCTAACCAGACGCGCACGTGCAGGTTTCGAGATATAAGTATCGGACATCCGACTGCTATTGCGCATGACCAGACGCAAAACAGAGAGCCTTTCGCTTTTCTCTCCATCATGTGTGCTTTGAGAGCGAACACGATGCCATAGAATCGGTCAAAAGCAATGAGAGACAACGTAAAAACGCTGGCAACCAAGGACACCACTGAAACAGAAAAAAAAAAGCATTCTTATTAGAAGAAGAAGAAAAAAAAAACAAAGAGATGTAGGTTTTCTTTCAGAAATTACAAATACATTGTTCAAAGACAGACTGGCAATGGGAACGATAAACTATACGAGAAGAGAATATATTATAATATAATTAGCTCTTTAAACATGGTCACAAGTTATATTTGTTCTTAATTTATTTTTCCGTTTCCTGCAACGTATCACTTTTACTCTTTTACTTGTTTCAGTCATTTGACTGCGGTCATGCTGGGGCACCACCTTTAGTCGAACAAATCGACGCCAGGACTTATTCTTTGTAAGCCCAGTACTTACTTATTCTATCGGTCTCTCTTGCCGACCCGCTAAGTTACGGGGACGTAAACACACCAGCATCGGTTGTCAAGCGATGTTGGGGGACAAATACAGACAGACAGACAGACACACACACACACACCACACACACACACACATATATATATATATATATATATATACGACGGGCTTCTTTCAGTTTCCGTCTACTGAACCTGGAACCATGTGGTTAGTAAGCAAGCTACTTAGCCCACAGCCACTCTTGTGCCTATGAGTCATTCCACCAATTCCACTCACAATCCTTTGGTCGGCCTGAGGATATAGTAGAAGACACTTGCCCAAGGCGCCACGCAGTTGGACTGAACCCGGAACCATGTGGTTGGTAAGCAAGCTACTTACCACACACCCGCTCCTGCGCCTATCATATGTTTGTTTACTCATTAAAGTTAATTTTTCTCTTTATTGTTTATTTCTGTTAGGGGACTGTTTTATTCTGCTTGAGTGTAATCACTTCTTGGAGTGGAATGGCAAGAAGGCATCATTGAAATGGATTTATGAGACAAAAGCAAAAATAAAAATTTGAGCCATGCTTTCTGAAAATAATAATAATAATAATAATAGTAATAATAATAATAATAATAATAATAATAATAATAATAATAATAATAATAATAATAAAAAAATACCATTTAAAAAAAATTGTATAAGCTGTAATTCCAAGATATTCCACCCATGTTTTTGCGTGAAATCCAAGATGAAAATTAATTCAGTTTCCCGCTAAAATACTTGAGAAATCATGGAGTAAATTTTATGCACGTTTGAGCGAGTGTGCAGTGAATAACAAGAACAAGAATAAAACGATAATAATAATTAAATCGACAATACTCTCGTTGTCTTAGAAAAATACCTTATAGTAATGAGATTATTACTACCAAGTAGAGGAAGAAGATTCCGTCCAGCAGATTCAGCGAGAAAGTTTTAATTCTCACTTGAAACCCACTTCACTTCGCTTAGATTAATATAATCCTCGAGAAAGGCATATAAACCGCCCAATCTTCCACAACATTATATAATCAAAGGATACCTAATCCATGGAGATCCTAGTGAAAATACTCTGAGAGCAAGAGATAACGCCCCAACAGGTCAAAACGGCAATTTGATTGCCAGTGGTACAGCTATTATTTCTAATCTTAAACCATTGCGACTCCAGCATGTCTCAGCTCCACCTTTGGACTTGATCCTCAACATGAAATCAAAGTTATAATGGCGCAATCTAAGGTCAGAAGTTTTAAAAGAAGCTTAAATTAATTCTCTTAAAATTGTATACAAAAGCGTTATTGATTTGTCGTTTTACTTCCATGTAAGTCTTCTAATGACTACAACACAGTACCAGTTTTACAAGAGCGACTAAAATCAAGTGTAAGAATCTGAATTGAAGACATTTAACCAAATTCAATATATAATACGTAGAATATTGGTTTACTTTCCCTATTAGCCGGGTTTCTGCATTTTAGAGTAGAATGATCGGATGTTGTAGCGTGTATGCCTTTTCTAAACTTATTAAGGAAGCTAAATAATGCAAAATGTCTTTGAGCAGCACAAATATATGTGGCAGGGTGTTTAAACGAAGGAATCAACTCGGATACTCTAGTGGTGCCTATTTTATCGATTGATGCCTATTTTATTGATCAAAGATGAATAAATGTGTAAGTCGATCCGGCTCAAAGCATAAAGGAATGCAGTTAATTACCTGAATGCAATTTGCCGGATACTTTCTTTCTACATCTCGACTCTTTTCTTATAAACAGTATACCTAATATCATTCATCGCTTTTGTGATGAGCGGTAGTAAAAAAAAAAAAAATCAGTGTTCGATTTTTTAGTTCAAATGCCATCGACATGTTTAACACTTCGTATCATAATGCAACATTGTCTGAAAATAAACATTTGAATATATTTATGTTGAAGCTGATTTGAATAGTTGCTAAGTAATTCGAAATATTACTCTTTAAAATCAGTCAGAAATGTTTTATCAGCTATAATATTAACCGATTGTTAAAGTTTAATCATAGGAGGAGCAGACACCGTTGTCTCGCTAGCATGCTCGCTTCGCAACTACGTAACCTCAGATTGGAAACCGCGTCGTGGCATTTTGGGTAAGTGCCTTTTACTGTAGATTTTGCTGGATGGAGTTCTCTCCAAGTATACAAATTGTAAAAATACACATATCTAGTAATCACGAGTAAAAACAAATTATCTGTCTGTCTGTCTGTCTGTCTGTCTGTCTGTCTATCTATCTATCTATCTATCTATCTATCTATCTATCTATCTATCTATCTATTTGCTTGTCTTGTTGTCTGTCTATATACGTTAGGCAGCGAGCTGGCAGAGACGTTAGCAATGCTCAGCGGCATTTCGTCAGTCATTACGTTCTGAGTTCAAATTCCGCCGAGATCAACTTTGCCTTTCATCCTTTCGGGGTCGATTAAATATGTACCAGTTAATCACTGGGGTCGATGTAATCGACTTAATCCCTTTGTCTGTCCTTGTTTGTAGCCTCTATGTTTAGCCCCCCTGTGGGCAATAAAGAAATATATATATATATATGCATTCATGTATATGTATATATGTTTATATTTGAACACACACACAGGAGTGTGTGTAGTTTGTATGTGTGTGTCCTTCGACTTTCTATATCAGCAAAAGATATAAACAACAGCGGCGTGAAAACGAAAAATCACTGTTTCTTGAACTAAGTCCCTAGCGATAATTGTTTTACACCGTTGTTACACAACACTCCCTTTTTACTCTCGCCATAAGAATACATTGAACCATTGATTGGACTGTTGGTAGCATGTAATCAACTCGACTACTGTTCATTAATTGCAATAAAAAAGATATGATTTAATAAATATCTAGCATCTTGTGATTTGTTAAACTTTCAATTACTTCATCTTATAGCAAATATGATCTGCAACAACATTATTGGTAACGATTTTATTGAACTACTCATTAGCGACAACTTTGCAGCAGTTATTTCTAGGTTTAGTATTGAATTAGTGAGAATACTTTGTCTATATGTTGCATAGGTTTCGCATAATCGTATGTATGAAATCTTTCTGTGTTCGCACGAATTTTAATAAGCAATAAAATTTTTATAATGCAAGAAGGCATGGCTGTGAGATAAGAAGTTTGTTTCACAAGTTCATCGTTACGAGTTCAGTCCTGCTGCATGGCACCTTGGGCAAGAGTCTTCTACTATAGCCTCGGACCGACTAAAGCTTTGTGGGTGGATTGGTACACGGAAACTGAAAGACGCTCGTGTTACGTACATCTATGGGCATTCCGTCGGTTACAACAGGGGTTCTAGTTGATCTGACCAACAGAACAGCCTGCTCGTGAAATTATCGTGCAAGTGGCTGAGTGCTCCACAGACACATGTACTTTTTACATAATTCTATGTATGTGTGTATGTACGTCATTATTCAGTTTATTTCAAAATTTTTTACCAACAGAGAAAGAGCCGGTTTCTAACCTAGAACCAAGGTTCATTCATTGGAATTTCAATATCAACAACAGGGTATTTTTCTACGTACGTACGTATGTATGTATGTATGTATGTATGTATGTATGTATGTATGTATGTATGTATGTATGTATGTATGTATGTATGTGCAGATTTGTATGTATGTGCAGATTTGTATGTATGTGCAGATTTGTATGATTTATGTATGTATTCTCATGCATATAGCTGCATATCTAGACATGCTCATATATATTTAAATCCTAAATTTCTGAGAAGTTTTACAGACTTTTACAGTTCCAGTGATGGATTGGATTTGTAGTCTTCGAATTAGCTTTATCCCTTCTGGTGTTGAGAAGCCTAATTTCTCAAGATTGGTATTTTGGCAGTGTATTATATATCCCAGTCCCCAATAATTACAGGTATAAACCTGAACTTGTAATCTGGATAGAGTAGCTGTAGATTTCTCAACAGTTCAGCATAAGTGTACTTTTTTTCACTGTTCTTCTGCTTTATGTTAACATCAACTGAGCAGCTAATTTCCACAACTATGCACGGTTTTTCTTCTCTATCCCAAATCCTTATATCAGGTTGTGCTTATATTTTATTGAGGTCTTGACTGGTACATTCCACCAGTACTCCTTTTTATTATGAGTGGCTATGGCTTCTACCATAATGTGGGCTCTTATTTCTTTGTTCCGAGGGATTTCATTACAGACTATCCTAACCACAACATCATGTCTCATTGGTAGATGATACCGTGATGACATTTTCGGACAACTGTTCATGATGTGAGTGATATCTTCAGTGTGAACTCCACAAAGTCTGCATTGTTTGTCACATTTTACGGCTTTTCCTGCATCGCTATCACTTTTGTGCATCAGTTACTTGGTTGATATTTCCTGTTCCTGAATTGAAAACGCATACCCTTCAAAGTGGGAAGTAGTAATCCGGCTATTGGTCCATGATAAACTGCTTTGATGATCGATGTTACTATCATCACGGAGATTTCTACTAACATATCCATGCACAGTATGTATGAATGTACGCATGTACGCATGAATGTATGTATGTATGTATGTATGTATGTATGTATGTATGTATGTATGTAGAAATGGCGTACTCCGAACGAATAAGGTGAAGTAATCCAAAGGTAGAAAGAAATCCACTTCCTCCTTTTTCCTTTTCATTTCGACTTTCTTATGTTTCCTGTTTCCGAAGAGGAGCTATGCTCGAAACGTAAAACAACCACTCTTTTCCTTTTCCGAGCGTCTTATTAATGCTTTGCACGTATTACGTCCTCACGTTGTTGCTTTTCTTGTATCCCTTTTTGAATTAAGTATGTATGCATGTATGATTGTTTGTTTGTTTGTTTGTGTGTGTGTGCCTCACCACTGCTTGACAACCGGTGTTGATTTGTTTACGTCCCCATAACATAGTGGTTCGGCAATAGTGTCTAATAGAATAAGTAGCAGGCGTAGAAAAAGTACTAGGGTCACTTTATTCGACTAAAATCTCTTCAAGGCATTGCTCCAGCATGGTCGCAGTCTAATGATTGAAACAAGTAAAAGATAAGAGATAACATATAAAAAAAAGTGAACCCATTTAATTATTAATATTGAAAATGGAGATGTTTTGCATCGTGGAGTATTCCAGATTTTTGCAGAACAATTTTGGGTAATATTACATCAAATATACTCTGGTTTATTAAAAGAAAAAAAATGTATCAGTTCACTGGAAATGTTATCCAGGAACTTAACAAAACACTGGTATTGTACATACCTTCCAGGAAAATTAAGATTAAAGCCCTTTAAAGGTCGTTTTGGATTCGTGTAATGTATGAAAATCATTTGAAACGCAAACGAGAAAATATTTTTTCTTCTCCATATGGTTCTTGTTAAGTACAAACGTAAGAAAAACCAAATAGAGATATGTAGCAACGTAGGAATAATTCTTGCTAGATATAATTTCTCGTCGAATATATTTTTTCAATAATCAAATTATCAGAATATATATCGATCTGAGAAAACATCTGTTTTCCATTAAGCTGTGCTAAAGAAAAGAAAAACCCTTTAACCAGCAACAAGATACCGGTCAAACACTTAAACGTTGAAGCAGCCATAGATTTTTCATCGAGAAACAGCTATTGATTACTAAGTAAAACAAGTCCACAAATTCTGTCTTCTTTTATAACAGAAATATGATATATTATTCAAGGCATATATGAAAATGAAATGAAGCTAAACGATTTACAGATTTCGAGATAATATTTCACTTTTATTGGGAGGAGAAACATCTCGAAGTAAAGTTACAGTGGACGCTGTGGAGCAGTTTACATGTCATTTTGATCAGGTCGTTTCATTTTACGTGTGTTGCGCTAAGTCTTCGATTCTTTTATCTTGGTCTCGTGATTAAAGGTGTTTGTATCACGTATACCCAGGCTTTTTAGGTCCTCGTCACAAAGTGTCAATCCACCAAGTATTGACTTTACCTGCCAATATTAGTAAAAACAACCATCGAAGATCGTTCTGTGTCACAAGACATCATTGTGCAGTTTTCAATCCGGGAGGATCTATGCTAGATTGGAAGATGAATACGTGACCACAACTTCACATAATTCCTATGATGGAAAGTTAAGTAAACGGAGAGGGCCCATATAATAGGTTGCACCATCTGCTTAAAGCTGCTGTTTTTCCATTTGCCTTGAACCCCCAGCCCCTTTCTCTACCCTCTTATATGGATGTGAAACTTGGAAACTTTATTGAAATGATGAATGATATAAGTGGTAGATATTCTTCTACCAGTAAAAACAGCGAATCATCGTGTGCATAAGTTCCGGAGATCATTTTATGAATAAAGAAATTTTGATTAAACCCTCAACTGTTACTCCTGAGATGTTACTCCAGCCCGCAATGGTTCGGCTACCTTCAAAGAAGGTCAAATGAATGAATGCTGGAGACTCTTACGCAAGGAAAAAATTGCGTCCACTTGTACCGAAGCGGTGATACAAGGGCCAACTAAAGCAAACATTTAAAAACTTAACTTTAATATTCATATATCACCGTGGACTTTTGATACGTTTAAACTTGTGAAGAAAATGTTACGTTCGTCCTTTTGTTTTTGAAAGTACTCATAACAAAGAGGAAGCGGAAGTAATCGATGGAGGGAAGCAGGTTAACAACAGGGACACTTGGACCCAGCTGTACTTGAGTTTTGCTGTCTTCATTGTCAGCGTTCTGTTTGGTGAAAATAGGCTTAACACAAATGTCATATGGACACAAAATCTCCAAGATATATAAATCAAGACAGAAAAAGATGCAAATGATAATGGTAGAGCATCTTGATCAGCTAATACGTTTTTGGAATGCATTTGTGCCATTATCTCTTTTACTCTCTTTAGAAATGATTGACTTCGCGGTCGTTTGAGTGATTAAAATTTCACGAACACGAAAACCTAAAAGAAACTTGAATAAGGTCAAACGAGCTGACCAAATAATATGTGCATTCGATTGACTCGCCTTGTGAAGGCGCATGGCTTAGTGGTTACAGCGTCGAGCTTACGATCGTGAGGTTGTGAGTTCGATTACCGGACCGGGCTGTGTGATGTGTTCTTGAGCAAGACACTTTATTTCACGTAGCTCCAGTTCACTGTAGAAACGAGTTGCGACGTCACAGGTGCCAAGCTGTATCGGCCCCTTTGCCTTTGCCTTTTCCTTGGTTAACATCAGTGGTGTGGAGAGGGGAGGCCGGTATGCATAGGCGACTTCTGGTCTTCCATAAACAACCTTGCCCGGACTTGTGCCTCGGAGGGTAACTTTCTAGGTGCAATCCCATGGTCATTCGTGACCGAAGGGGTCTCCTCCTCTTCTTATGTCATGCTAGATTGACTCGCTTTAATATAAGTGTGTGTGTGCGCGTGCTTTTTTATAACTACATGAAGGGAAAACTCGTTACATGTAGAGCATAATTATTTAATGCGTCCAGCTCAGGGAACTTGCAGTACTAATGTAACGTTTCGTGCGTTGACGTTACAACAGGTGACACACACACACACACACACACACATTCACACACATATATATATATATACATGCACGCACACATACACATACACACACACACAAGAAACTAATTTTAATAGAAAAAGATTAGATTTAATCCTGCACTTTAATCCACAGATGTAAATGCTTTTAAACAAAGTTTCTACCTGACATAGTGACATAATACAGTTGTTTATAAAATTCATTTCATGTCTTCCGCTAATGACAATTTTCTTCAAGGATTTTAACAGGAATTTTAATGCTTTGTTATTCACGTAATCCTTTTCACAGTTGAAATAATCGGTAACTTAAAGTATTTGACAAATTAATCCATTTTGGTTGGTGTGAGCAAACGCAAGTTCGCAGTGAAGATTTACACATTTTTGCTATTGACAAATAATATTACAGATTTAATGCGTGTCAGTTTTTACCTTCGAATAAGAAACATTCCAATTCTCTACGTAAGTCCCGTACACAAAATTGAGGGAGAACATTGCACTCAATGACGCAGAAGTTTAGTCATTTGTTCATTTACGTCGTAAATGAAAAATTCTCGTTGAAATGATATTCGACCCTTATATATGTCTTTACTACCCACAAGGGGCTAAACACAGAGGGGGCAAACAAGGACAGACAAACGGATTAAGTCGATTATATCGAGCCCAGTGCGTAACTGGTACTTAATTTATCGACCCCGAAAGGATGAAAGGCAAAGTCGACCTCGGCGGAATTTGAACTCAGAACGTAACGGCAGACGAAATACGGCTACGCATTTCGCCTGGCGTGCTAACGTTTCTGCCAGCTCGCCGCCTTCTTATATTTAGATATTGTAAGTACAGCTCTGTATGTATACGCACACACGCACGCACTCACACGCACTCACACACGCACGCATATACGCATATATATATATATATCTATATCGTTTATCTTTCTCTTTTATTTATTTCAGTCATTAGACTGCGCCCATGCTGGGGCATCGCATTGAAGAAAGTTTCAGTCGAATGAATCGATCCCATTTGTTTTAAAATCTGGTACTTATTCTATCGGCCTCTTTTATCGAATCGCTAACATAGGGTGACGTAAATACATCAACACCGGTTGTCAAGCGGTGGTGGGAGACAGACACAGGCAAAAAGACACACACACACACATACATGTATATGACGGGCTTCTTAAATATATAATTCTTTTCAAATCAAATCTTCGGTGAGTTAATTTTGGATTCCCGAACGACAATGTAACCTTCATATAACTAACTAAGGTATACTCGGCCTCGTTGAATAATTATTACATCAGAGGGTTTGCTCGCTAGAAAACATATGCGGCCTGGATTTTATCTGTTCCACTCCCACAATTTGGATTTTTATTGCATGCATAGCAACTCTGGTTGCTAACCATGAGCTATATACAAATTGTTTCAGCTTATGGGACTTCGATATAGAAAAAAACCTACAACCGTCGACACCAATAAAATGTTGTTATTCCTGAACGTTGTCTTTTTTATATCTACCGTTGTCTTTTTTTATATCAAACTTTATATCAAACTTCCCACACTTAGATCCTTGGGTCTTACAATTACATATCGAAATCATATGTGTATGTGTGTGTGTGTGTGTGTTATCGATATATAATTGTAAGTGCCAACGCACAGAAATCTCGGACCTTGAGTCACTCTTTTACTTCTGCGAAATATTAATAAAAATATACATATACTCATATCTTGAGTTCTATTTTTCCTGTGTGCATCAACATACCCGTGAATATATATATATACACAAGGTAGAATTCACAAAAAAAAAAAACAAAAAACGAAGTCAGGTGGTGTAGACAGCAAATAGATGTATTAGTTTAACGCTTGGGAAGTGAAAAAGTCTTTAACGTTTCGAGCCTGCGCTCTTCCACAGAAAGAAACAAGGAGAGAAAACAAAAAAAATGTGTAGTGGCTAGCGATCTATCATGGCGAATGTTATGCATTATATACATGTATATATATGTATGTATATATATATATATATATATATATATATATATTATATATATATATATATATATATATATATAATATATATATATATATATATACACACACACACGAGGGGTGTTCATTAAAGATTTTCCCTGACTTCCATTTATTGTAGGAAACAGAACTTGTGCAAGCATAATTAGACATGTCACTACATGGCACATTGTAAATTGTAGCTTTCCACATGTATTCGTTTGTCTTTTACGGCTGCTGAAGTGGACTAAGGTGTTATAATGGAGGCAGTTGAATGCATATCAGTGATCAGGCTGTTATATTTGAAAGGTTGTACACCAAAAGAGACTTCCCATGAGATGAAAGACGTTTATGGTGACGATGTTCCTCCATACGACGTAGTGAAACACTGGCATCGCCAGTTCAAATGTGGACGACCACATTCCGCTACTAATGATGACACCATCTATAAAGTGGACGCCGTCATTTTGGAGGATCGCTGCATAACTATTAGACAACTAGCTTAAGAAGTGAAAATAAGTGTAGGGTATGTGGGAAAAAATCATTCGCGTCCATTTGCACATGCAGAAGTTGTCTGCACAATGGATTCCCCGGATGTTCATACTTTTTCAGAAGTAGGAACGGGCCAGTTGCTCCCAGGCTCTTTTGGCAAAGTGCCAAGAAAATGAGGACGACTTTTTTTGCAGAATTATCGCACACTATGACCCTGAAACTAAAGTCCAGTCGAAGCAATGGAAGCATAACTCTCCACCTCGAAAGAAGATTCCTGTCCGACCCTCAGCAGGCAAGGTGAATTGACAGTCTTTTGGGATCAGCGTGGAATAGTGACGATAGATTGTCTGGAAAAGGGCACCACAATTAACCGGGCATATTATGCTTCTCTGCTGCAGAAATTCCAGGACGCCATCAAAATAGCGAAACGTGGCATACTGACCAAAGGAATCCACCTTCTCCAAGACAACGCCTTAGTTCACAATGCGCATGTTGCCCAGATGAAAGCACACTCTGCGACTACGAAATCCTTCCTCATCCCCCTTACTCTCCATTTGACTTCCACTTCTTTCCATCCATGAAGTCTATTTTGAAGGGGAAGCACTTTTCGGATAATTAACTTATTATTTCCGAGGCAAAGTCTTGGTTCCAGACACAACCTACCAACATCTACATACGAGCTTTTCACAGCTGCATAAAGCGATGGGAATAGTGTGTCACCGTTGGTGGGGGCTATGTAGGGAAGGACTAATAACTATGATGTTTCGTTTATCCCAATCCTAGAGAAATGGGTCAGGGGAAATCTTTAATGAACACATCATATACATACATACGCACATATATGTATGTGTATATATATGTATAGAGTCTTAGGTGTGATGTACAGAAATTGAATATTGAGAAAAAAGTCGTCAAAATTTTGGAAAAAAAATCTTTTTATTTTCTCATTATTATTATAGCGCTTTCGTTCCTTTCTCGAACTTCTCAAATAAAATGGAACCTCACCAAAAAAACATAAAAAGCAATGTTGTCTTCCAAACAAAACCCCGCCCCCACCCCCAAACATCTGTTTTATATAAATGAAGAAGCTGTTTGTACATTCACAAAATTTTATTTGACAATTTCGAGAAAGGAACGAAAGTGCTAATAATAATGAAGAAATAAAAAAAGTTTTCCAAAATTCTGACGACCTTTTCCTCAATATGTGCGTGTATGTATATATATATATATATATATATATATATATATATACATATATATCTTTACTAATCACAGGGGGCTAAGCACAGAAGGGACAAACAAGGACAGACAAACGGATTAAGTCGATTACATCGACCCCAGTGAACTGGTACTTAATTTATCGACCCCGAAAGGATGAAAAGCAAAGTCGACCTCGGCGGAATTTGAACTCAGAATGTAGCGGCAGATGAAATACGGCTACGCATTTCGCCCGGCGTGCTAACGTTTCTGCCAGCTCGCCGCCTTCTTTTAAAAGTTGGAGAAGAATAGATGAGAAAGCCGGCGATGCGGTTACATAGGATTGAAACACCTTACTCTAAGACATCTAGTATCTTAGCCTAATGAAGTTACCACATGACCAAACTCCCACACCCATATATATATATATATACACATACATACACATACATACACATACTCACACACACACACACCACACACACACACACACATATATATATATGTATATATATATATTATATATATATATATATATATATATTATATATATATATATATATATGTGTGTATATATTCATGCATGCATGGGAAAAGTGCATGAAAGCTTCAGCCAAAAAGCCAAGCAAAAAAGACTTAATACTTAAAGTGGTTTCGTTTTTGTTTAGCCCTGTGTTGACCTCAATTAAGCTGATCCGTGATTCATAGATATTCAACCAAAATAATTTCAGCCGCTCTTCTTAGTAGTTCGGTTTCTCGTTATCTCGTGCAACGGGATATAAATTTTATTTTCACTGAATTAATACATACACATACAAACGCACAAACATATAAACAAAAACACGCATATATGATTTAAACACATGTCCAAAGTAATGAGGGAGATTGTAGCATGGAGTGCTCCAGAAATACTTAATTAGGCATTTAGATCAGTGATATAAGATGACATAATAAATAGGGAGCAAAAATCAAAACGTTTCAGTATATATGTACAAACATATATTCGCGTAAACAAGCGTCGGCGTGTACGTATACCTGCGCGCGCACCCACCCCACATACATACATACATACATACATACATACATACATACATACATACATACATACATACATACATACATATATATATATAGGAGTGGCTGTATGGTAAGTAGCTAGGCACAGGAGTGGCTGTGTGGTAAGTAGCTTGCTAACCAACCACATGGTTCCGGGTTCAGTCCCACAGCGTGGCATCTTGGGCAAGTGTCTTCTGCTATACCACCGGGCCGACCAATGTCTTGTGAGTGGATTTGGTAGACGGAAACTGAAAGGAGCCTGTCGTATATATGTACATATATATATGTGTGTGTGTCTGTGTTTGTCCCCCTAGCATTGCTTGACAACCGATGCTGGTGTGTTTACGTCCCCATCACTTAGCGGTTCAGCAAAATAAGTACTGGGCTTACAAATAATAAGTCCCGGGGTCGATTTGCTCGACTAAAGGCGGTGCTCCAGCATGGCCGCAGTCAAATGACTGAAACAAGTAAAAGAGTAAAGAGTAAATATATATATATATACATATACATACATTTTTATAATGGTTCCGATTAAAGTCTGCATTCACAAAATTGTATAGCATCTTGAGAAGCCCCTTGAAAGCTTCAAGACCGAGATCCGTATATCGAACTGCTCTGTCTTCCCTGTGTTAAAGTATGGAAGTGAAGTATTGTCTACAACATCAGAAATGAGAAGGTGCCCGGAGAGCTGTGAAATGTGGTCCTTAAAGAGAATATTGACGATAGCATAGAC
>NC_042998.1:34840446-34842946 GCF_006345805.1 Octopus sinensis
ATATATATACACATGCATATTTTCATACATACATACATACATACATATATATGTGTGTGTGTGTGTGTGTATATATATATATATATGTATATATATATATAAATGTATACACATATATATACATACGTGTATATATATATATATATACACTTACATATATACAGGACGCCATGATTGATCGTTAGCTCCTACACGCATTTTTTTCTCTCCTTGTTTTTTTCTGTGTATCCTTCTGTCGAAGAGCGTAGGCTCGAAACGTAATAGACTTGTTCTATTTCTATTCCAGAGCGCCATACTAATACATTTGTTTGTTTGTACTCCACCTGCCTTCGTCTTTTGTTTATTTTTGTAAAACTTTCCCCTATATATATATATATATATATAATTTCTGTCATACATTCGTGCATGCATACACACATTACATACATATATATATACACATATACACATGCATATTTTCATATATACATACATACATACATACATACATACATATACACATGCATATTTACATACATACATACATACATACATACATACATACATACACACACACACACATATATATACACACACCCTCCTACCTAGCTAATTATCGTAACAGCCCGCCCGCACTATCTACAAGACAGCAATATCTCTACAACAATAGAGAGAATATTTAAAATCGTTTTGCTGGATAATTGTCGCTTGCTACTCGCTTGTAACTGAAAGGAGAATAAATGCTTCGTATGCGAAATGGCTTGAGTAGTATAATTCTTCTAACATAATAGACGGCATTTATAATGATCATTACAGGCTATAGCTTTTTAGATAACGACAACCAGTTGATATCATCAACTTGCGAGCATGAGATCAACTAATTTTGATAAAAGTTGCTTTGTTAGCATCATCTGTGATAAGAATAAACGGCTTTCACCATACATGTAATATAGTGTATATGATGTGGCTATGTTTAGAAAAAACACTGCAGGATGCCACAATTTCGTGTGGAATGAGCTCAGAAAATTATTAATATAAGAAATTGATGTTTAATGTTAACTATGTTACCTAGTTTTTGTATTTGATTTACAAGGTTCTTGATGTGGATTTCTGTGTTGAAACAAATCGCGTTTGTTTCGTGGGTGGGTCATTACACCAACGATAAAGAACAAAACACGCACTGGTTCAATATCACTTCTTTATTTTTAGTCAGTTGGTTAAATATGTAACAAACGAACTAATCGATCGTTTGTTTAATGTACTGCTTAAATAATGAATCGTTTTGTTTTTTGTTATGTTATTCAAAGTCCTTTTGTCGCTACTTGCGACCTTGTCAATGACCTGTACTCACGCTTCAAGATCTACTCCGAGTTTGTCTGAGTTTTAGTCTTGTGCCTGTGTGTTTGTGTGCCTCTGTGTATGTAGATGTATATTTGTTTAGAAGAGAAGGGAAGGGTGAGAGTGAACGAAGTGTATGTGTGTGTGTATGTGTGTGTGTGTGTGTGTGCGCGGGGTGGTGTGTGTGTGTGTGTACACCCGCGTGACTGCCTGTATGTGTTTGTGAGTATGCGTATGCGCATTAGCCATCTGTGACCTTCCTAAAAAGAAACAAGAGTTAACTATTTTGTTGTTATGGTGACGATAATGATGAGAATTGTGATGATGATCAGCCACAGCTGTCACCGTCACCTTCATCTTCGTGTTCACCCTCCTCTTCCTCCTAAACTTCTCTCTCCTCCCCCTCCCCCTCCTCTTCGCTTCACATCATCATTAACTGTGGAAACAGCTATGGCTGCGAATACTGTTACATTCGTTGCTTCGTTTTGAAGTTTCTACTTTGCTAAAAAGGTAATATGTTCCTATGCTGTTAAGATGCTAGTGTCATAGGAGCAGTTAATGGAGTTGTTAGACTTCATATCAAGCCAGGTTTACTCATTTCGCAACAAAACGTAAATCCGTGCATATAATTTCTAAACAGGCAAAAAAAAAAGCGTATCGTTCATATAACAGAAATAAACTCGGAAATTTAACCAATGAATTCTGCTGATTATTTTGGCTCTGAACGAACTAATTTTAGTACAACTTCTATAACTTTCACATGAAAGAAAAAAAAATATACTCAACTAAAAAGTCAGCTCTGTGTTTTTTATATTTTGTCTGGAAGAATTTTCTGCGAGAACTTTCGAAATTAATAGCGTCCACCAATTTACTAATTTGAGCAGATGGCGTACATTTTGCAAACGAAGACCAATTTTTTCCCCAATTTTTTTTGCTTGGATTCTATTGGTTCACCACGTAACATTCATTGATAAAATGTTTTCATGCTGTATTATCCAATTGATAGGTGCAGGCGTGGCTGTGTGATAAGAAGCTTGCTTTCGAAACGCATGGTTCCGGGTTCAGTCTCAATTTGTGACATTTTGGGCAAGTGTTTTCTACTATAGCGTCGGATCAACTAAGGCCATGTGAGTGGATTTGGTAAAGGAGAAACTGAAAGACGCCCCTCGTGTGGTGTGTGTAT
>NC_042998.1:34845446-34890446 GCF_006345805.1 Octopus sinensis
CGAAGCCGTGGCCCGGAGAGAGGGACACAGTAAGCGTTCTGGTTGCGTTCGCACGCTTCAGTTTATCCAACAACTACAGGAAAAGTTGATGGAAGATCAGAGCAAGGTAATCCCGGTTTTAGTGTGTTTGTGTGTGTGTGTGTGTGTGTGTGTGTATGTGTGTGTGTGTATGTGTGTGTGTGTGTGTGTGTGTGTGTGTGTGTGTGGTGTGTGTGTAAGAAAGAGAGAGAGAGAGAGAGAGAGTGTGGTGTGTGTGTGTGTGTGAGAGAGATAGATGGGTGTTGGAGTCACCACCATGAAACTGGCTCTGAATGAGTATCATCGCCACTACTCGTGCAAGAGCAGCAAGGGACAAATTTTGGCAGTCATGGCCACGAAGAACCACTTGACTAAAATAAGGAAGTTGCTGTAGAAGTTCTGTGAAGTTCTGTTGAAGCGAGGATGATCTGGTTCTGCTTAAATGAAAAGCAATTTTTCCAGAACGAATTGCACAACATCCAGAACAAATGATGGCCTGAAACCCATACCATGTCCCAATGTCATGAAGACCAAGTTACCACGAACTATGATGCTCTGGTGTGAACAGGGCCTTAGGCTTAATTCAGACGGCTATGTGGAAGCTGCTGGGGACTGTGGTCAATCCCTGACTAGAAAAGGTTACTGCTGGAAGGTCATATGTGTGGCAGCAAGATGCTGCTCATTGTTATACCGCTGGAAAGTGCTCGAAATGGTTGTTGGAGAACTTCAACGACTTCCCCAGCCCTAGTTTTCGGTTTCCTAATCCCACAACCCCCCCCCCCCCGCCCGATTGTAGTCCCATGGATTACTATGTGTTGGGGTGCGGTGAAGTAAGACATCAATCGCTCTGCTTGAAATACCAAGGCCGAGATGAAGGAGGTGTTCGAACTTCTTCCCGACGTCACAGTAAGGAACGCATGCGCTAGGTTTCGGACCCAACTTGAGGCCATGGTGGAAGCTGAAAGTGGCTAGACGGAGTAAAACGCTATCTCTCAGCCACAAAGCTGAGAGCTTTTGATATTTATAAATACTTTTACTTTCGGATGAAATATTGTGTTTTCTTTATGTAAAACTGTTAAATTTAGCGCGAACATTCTGTATGTATGTATGTTTGGATAGATGGTTGGATGGATGGATAGATATATAAATCTATGCATACATGTATGGATATACATTTATATATGTGTATATGCATGTATGTACACACATATAATTTATATATATGGAGAGATTTTTTTTTCAATGAGTTAAGAGTGAGAAAAGGACCTTTTCAGAAAGTCGAAAGACACTAAACTTTGGGATATATGTGATTACATCGACCCCAGTGCGTAACTGGTACTTAATTTATCGACCCCGAAAGGATGAAAGGCAATGTAGACCTCGGCGGAATTTGAACTCAGAACGTAACGGCAGACGAAATACCGCAAAGCATTTCGCCCGGCATGCTAACGTTTCTGCCAACTCGCCGCCTTATACACGTCTCTATATAATGAAAGATAAACATAAGGCAAACTCAAGTGAGTGTGAGATAGGAAGAGAGATGAGAAATGTGAGAGAGAAACAGAAATTTATGTTGATTGACGTTTCATTAACTGTTTCTCAATAAGGCTCACTCGCTCTTGATTTATTTTTTTACGTGTAAGTGTTGCTGTTGTATCGTAAAATGTGTTATACGTTTTTGAAGTTGGGTTGGGTCGGTGTTTTCTTTTATTATTCTTGGTTCCTATTGATACATATTCGAAGAACGATGTCCTCTCTCCTTTTAAGCAATCTATAAGTAAACTGATGTTTTGATATAATTAGCTCGGGGAAATGCTTTCTATAACGCTGTAGGTTTTTCACGTTTTTTTTTCTTTGCTGGATTTTGTTGCTCAATATATCAAATGTTTACTCGATATACATTCAGCAGAGACAAGATACTTTCGAAACTGCTTGGTTTAATTACAGTCACTGCTGATATTTTCTTGAGTATGATATTACAAATGGGATCATAAGGAGTTGTAACTCAATTTGTTATCGTCATTGTTTAATATCTTATACGTTCTTTCTATGGCAATCTAAACCAACGTACAACCTATTCTGGTTTTTACTAAATGATTGAATGATTCGTTGTTTGTTGGTATTTTTCTTGTGCTTATGTTCTGCATTTGCAATATAATAGTACTTAAATTTCATATCCCCACGAATGTTAAGTTGATAAATATACTCCCTAACGCGACTAGCTGGCAGAATCATTAGCACGCCGGGTGAAATGCTTAGCGGTATTTCGTCTGCCGCTACGTTCTGAGTTCAAATTCCGCCGAGGTCGACTTTACCTTTCATCCTTTCAGGGTCGATTAGATAAGCACCAGTTACGCACTGGGGTCGATGTAATCGACTTAATACCTATGTCTGTCCTTGTTTGTCCCTTCTATGTTTAGCCCCTTGTGGGAAATAAAGAAATGGGTATTTCGTCTGCCGCTACGTTCTGAGTTCAAAATTTCTCCGAAGTCGACTTTGCCTTTCATCCTTTCAGGAACGATGAATTAAGTATCAGTTGCGTACTGGGGTCGATCTAATCGACTGGCTTCTCCCCCAGAATGTTGGGCCTTGTGCATAGAGTAGAAAAGAATAAGTATATTCCCTTACTTATAGTTATCTTGTAACGAATGATGTTCCAGATAGAAGTTAAGATTAACCTACACAAAATTATAGCATTTTTGGCAACAGTATGAGTTATTGATTTCGAGAAAATATATTAACTAATTGTTTCCTGGGAGAGTCAGCGCCCTAATAATAATAACACACGCACTGATTCAATATCACTTCTTTATTGTTAGTCTGTTGGTTATATATTTAATCAACTAAGTAATCGATCTTTTGTTTCATTGATCTCAACGATCAACCAATACCTCTTCCAAGAGATATTGGTCTCGATTGGTATTCATTCATGGATATGTGTGTACATAGACAAGTTTGTGCTATGTACCTGTGGATTTATACGTACACACTCAATTCACACACGCACACATACACACACACATATTTATTTATACATAGCATGGAAAACTTTTTGCAAGACATTTATATCAGATACTCTTAGGTTCACGTAATTTTTCAGTGATCTTCTTATAAATATTTACTCACACATATTCTCATACACCTACATACCCTTGCGTCTGTGTCTGTGTGTGAGAGAGAGAGAGAGAGAGAAAGAGAGAGAGAGAGAAAGAGAGAAAGAGAGAGAGAGAGAGAAAGAGAGAGAGAGAGAGAAAGAAAGTATGTGTTAATTCCATGTATATATAAATACATAAATATACGTGTATATTCTCTCTTCTGTTCGCTTGATTTTGAATACCTTCAGGTGTGCTGTTTTAGTTCTCGTAACAACTCACCTGCATATAAATTTTATCTGACATGCTTCATGAAACTGCATTATCAGTAACGAGATTTAGAACGAACCTATCGGCCATCAATTTCATTCGATATGAATGCGGAAGAGTTATGGCTTCTAATCTTCGAGTCGGCACCCCTGCCGCTTTCTTTACCGCTGCCGTCGAGAAAGTTGATTACAAGGAGATAGTGTTACGATAAATGTACTTGTGTATCCATCGGGTATATTGTTCTCCGCCTATGCCATTGAAATGTATTGCATGCTTCTAATGATTTCCTGGCCGAGACGGACAACTCTTTCTCTGGCAATGCACAGCCGAGTTTTACATGTTCTTTTGTTTCATTAAACAATGGTAGCTTCTCTATCTCTGCTTGTTTGCTTTATTTTGTGAGTTTCAATCCCAAGATCAACAAAATAAAACATCTAATGTGATACTCGTTGATAGTACATGAACTTCGGTTCACCTCTTGGGACTAAATACGATCTTGACTCACAAGAGAAAATGACATTTAAAATGAAGCATAAAGAACGGTTTCAGATTGAAGTATAAAACACAGTCTTGACATTTCGATACTAACTTTTCTACAACACATATATATACACATACGCACACACGACATATTTTTCTTCAGTTGCTATCTGCCAAATTCCTCTCATGAAGCATATATTTCTTTATTGCCCACGGGGGCGGGGACAGACACAGAGGGGACAAACAAGGACAGACAAACGGATTAAGTCGATTATATCGATCCCAGTGCGTAACTGGTACTTATTTAATCGACCCCGAAAGGATGAAAGGCAAAGTCGACCTCGGCGGCATTTGAAATTAGAACGTAGCGGCAGACGAAATACCCATTTCTTTACTACCCACAGAGGTTTAAACTCAGAGAGGACAAACAAGGATAGACAAACGGATTAGTCGATTATATCGACCCCAGTGCATAACTGGTACTTATTTAATCGACCCCGAAAGGATGAAAGGCAAAGTCGACCTTGGCGGAATTTGAAATCAGAACGTAGCGGCAGACGAAATACCCATTTCTTTACTACCCACAAGAGGCTAAACTCAGAGAGGACAAACAAGGATAGACAAACGGATTAAGTCGATTATATCGAACCCAGTGCGTAACTGGTACTTATTTAATCGACCCTGAAAGGATGAAAGGCAAAGTCGACCTCGGCGGAATTTGAATTCAGAACGTAGCGGCAGACGAAATACCCATTTCTTTACTACCCACAAGGGGCTAAACCCAGAGAGGACAAACAAGGATAGACAAACGGATTAAGTCGATTATATCGACCCCAGTGCGTAACTGGTACTTATTTAATCGACCCTGAAAGGATGAAAGGCAAAGTCGACCTCGGCGGAATTTGAATTCAGAACGTAGCGGCAGACGAAATACCCATTTCTTTACTACCCACAAGGGGCTAAACCCAGAGAGGACAAACAAGGATAGCCAAACGATTAAGTCGATTATATCGACCCCAGTGCGTAATGGTACTTATTTAATCGACCCTGATATGATGGAAGGCAAAGTCGACCTCGGCGGAATTTGAATTCAGAACGTAGCGGCAGACGAAATACCCATTTCTTTACTACCCACAAGGGGCTAAACTCAGAGAGGACAAACAAGGATAGACAAACGGATTAAGTCGATTATATCGACCCCAGTGCATAACTGGTACTTATTTAATCGACCCTGAAAGGATGAAAGGCAAAGTCGACCTTGGTGGAATTTGAACTCAGAACGTAGCGGCAGACGAAATACCACTAAAAATTTCACCCGGCGTGCTAACGATTCTGCAAGCTCGCCGCCTTGCTCTCATTAAATATTGGTAACCCAAGATAAAGATTTTCTGAGATGGAACCCAGAACCAAGTGGCTTCAAGATGAACGTTGTTTACTACACTGTGAGTGCGTGCTCGCGCCTATTTGTGTATGTGTGTGTGTGTACATGTGTTTGTGTGTTTTGTGTGTGTATGTGTGTGTGTGTGTGTGTATGTGTGTGTGTGTGTGTGTGTGTTGTGTGTGTGTGTGTGCGTCTGTGTAAATATGAGTTTGATATTTACGTTGTTACTAGGAAACGAACAGACATTTTCTAATGTACAAGGAACGGATATTTATTTAGGGATTTCCATGGCACGAAAATTTGAAGACGTTAAATAACATGGCGGCATTTGTTAGAATTTAGTCATAAACAAACATTTATATTCTTTATATTCCTGCATAAATTAACATACATGCATTCGTCAGTTTCCATTCGTTGTAACAGTTTGATAAAAATAGCTTTGTATGTTATACAAAAAAATAACTGTTTCACTCACTGGAATCTACATAACTGTTATGTAATCAATATTAATGGTAGCTTCCGCTACGTCATCCTTATATCTTGTGAAGTTGAGGTAGTGAGTAAAACAGGATGCGTTTTAAATAGCAACATAACCAGCTGGTATACTCAATATTCTAAAAATTATCGTAGTGCAGCGAATTAAGGAGTGAGATTTATTTCAAGCAGTATATAAGTTAAATTTTATTTTCTGCTCTAGGCACAAGGCCTGAAATTAAGTACGCAACTGGTACTTAATTTATCGACCCCGAAAGGATGAAAGGCAAAGCCGACCTCGGCTAAGGCTTCTTATTTCTTTATTGCCCATAAGAGGCTAAACATGGAGGGGACAAACAAGGACAGATAAACGGATTAAGTCGATTACATTCGTCCACAGTGCGCAGCTGGTACTTGATTTATCGACCCCGAAAGGATGAAAAGCAAAGCCGGCCTCGGCTAAAGTTTCTTTTTTTCTTTATTGCCCATAAGAGGTTAAACATGGGTTTACAAGTTCAGGTTTATACGTGTAATTACTTGAGTCCTGGGATATGTAACAAACTGCCTAAATACCAATCTTGAGAAATTAGGCTTCTCAAAACCAGAAAGGAGAAAGTTGATTCGAAGACCACAGATCCAATCCATCACTGGAAGTGTAAAAATCTTCAAAACTTTGCAGAAATTTATCATTTAAATATATATGAGCATGTCTAGATTTGCAACTATATGCGTGGGAATATATACATAAAGCAAAACATACAAATCTGTACTTAAACATTAATACATACATACATACATATAGGTACACATGCGTGTGTGTGTGTGTGTGTGTGTGGTGTGTGTGTGTGTGTGTGTGTGTGTGTGTGTGTCTATGTGCGTGCGTGTTTGTGTGTAGATGCAGGCAAAGCATTATCAAAGTATTTAACTTATTTTCAAATACTGACTGCTTTTTCATTTGTGTTATAACACCCATTCAGCAATTTCATTTTCTTCCAGTTTTTCTCTCTTTTCTCCCTCTCTCTCTCTCTCTGTCTGTTGCTCGCTCTGTATCTCCTTTGGATATATAAGTCTTAAACCACTCTAATACTTCATGTGGTTCTGTTTATAAACATCTGAGTATAAATAAGGTGCAAATATAGGAATAAATATTAAATATTAATACGCAATATATAATCCTTTCTACTGGAGGCATAAAGCCTCAAATCTGTGGGAAGGCAATAGTCGATTACATCGACCCCAGTGTTTCACTGGTACTTAATTTATCGACTCCAAAAGGATGAAAAGCCAAGTCGACCCCAGCGGCATTTGAACTTAGAATATGAAGACAGACGAAATGCCTATTTCTTTACTACCCACAAGGGGCTAAACACAGAGAGGACAAACAAGGACAGACAAACGAATTAAGTCGATTATATCGACTCCAGTGCGTAACTGGTACTTAATTTATCGACCCCGAAAGGATGAAAGGCAAAGTCGACCTCCGCGGAATTTGAACTCAGAACGTAGCGGCAGACGAAATACCTATTTCTTTATTACCCGCAAGGGGCTAAACATAGAGGGGACAAACAAGGACAGACATAGGTATTAATTCGATTACATCGACCCCAGTGCGTAACTGGTACTTAATTAATCGACCCCGAAAGGATGAAAGGAAAAGTCGACCTCGGCGGAATTTGAACTCAGAACGTAACGCAGACGAAATACCGCTAAGCATTTCTATTTCTTTGCTACCCACAAGGGGCTAAACACAGAGAGGACAAGCAAGGACAGACAAACGGATTAAGTCGATTACATCGACATCAGTGCGTAACTGGTACTTTATTTATCGACCCCGAAAGGATGAAAGGAAAAGTCGACCTCGGCGGAATTTGAACTCAGAACGTAGCGGCAGACGAAATACCTATTTCTTTACTACCCACAAGGGGCTAAACACAGAGAGGACAAACAAGGACAGACAAACGGATTAAGTCGATTACATCGACCCCAGTGCGTAACAGGTACTTAATTTATCGACCCCGAAAGGATGAAAGACAAAGTCGACCTCGGCGGAATTTGAACTCAGAACGTAGCGGCAGACGAAATACGGCTACGCATTTCGCCCGGCGTGCTAACGGTTCTGCCAGCTCGCCGCCTTAATGTACAATATATAATAATGGCAAAATCTTTTCCGCGCCGGATAAAATTCTCAGCGCTGTTTCTTCCGACTTTACGCTTTGAGTTTCAAATTCCACCGGAACCGATTTTCCCTTGCATCCTTTCGAGATCGATAGAATATGTCTCTGTTGAGCAGCGGGGTTGATGTAAGCGACGTCCCGCTTCTCTGCAATTATTGTCCTTCTATCAAAACTTGTAACCAGTATGCAATACACAAAAGAAATGCTCGCACGCACACACAAACACAGACACGTACGCACATAACTTCGATGTACAGTTTTCCGTTATAAATAACATCACATTTTAGCGAAACAGAATAGGTTTAAAATGATTTGACTTCAGCAAAAAATGCTGAGATGAGTAGAGAAGCAAGAAAAATATGAAAACAGTTTCTAAAAACAGATTTCCCGGAAAAGGTTTAGAGATTTAAATTATTAATTTTTTTTTTCGAAGAAATTTTATTATTTTCACAAAAAAATCCAGTCAAAAAAACTATGCATTCTTTTCTTACTATTCTGATATTTTTATGTTCAACTTAAATTTATTTGTGTCTCTCTCTCTTTCTCTCTCTCTCTCTCTTTATATATATATATATATATATATATATATCTTTGGCAAATGAAAGACGGAAGGAAGAATATATGCATATTTATGTATCTTGGTATCCATATATATTTTTATATATATCTATGTGTATCTATATATGTCTATGTAGGAATATACGCATGTATATACGTATATTTATATATATCAAATTTAATCCATATCGGGTCACCTGGATTCCTCTTATAGCGACACTTCATCCCATTATAAAGGTTACGTAAACTAAGCTGAAATCATTTGAGTGCTATTAAGTGCTTTCTATATTGAGGATATCTAGCTCTTACATTTTGACGGTATATATATATATATATATATACCGTCAAAATGTGAGAGCTATATATATATATATATACGTAAAGACAGGCGAAATATCTATTTCTTTACTACCCACAAGGGGCTTAACACAGAGAGAACAAACAAGTAGTGGCAAACGGATTAAGTCGATTATATCGACCCTAGTGCGTAACTGGTACTTATTTAATCGATCCCGAAAGGATGAAAGGCAAAGTCGACCTCGGCGGAATTTGAACTCAGAACGTAACGGCAGACGAAATACCGCTAAGCATTTCGCCCGGCGTGCAAACTTCTCTTACTTCTTTATTGCCCATAAGGGGCTAAACATAGAGGGGACAAGCAAGGACAGACAATCGGATTAAGTCGATTACATCGACTCCAATGCGTAACTGGAACTAAATTTATCGATCCCGAAAGGATGAAAGGCAAAGTCGAGATCGGCGGAATTTGAACTCAGAACGTAACGGCAGACGAAATACCTATTTCTATTTCTTTATTACCCACAAGGGGCTAAACACAGAGCGGACAAACAAGGACAGACATAGGTATTAAGACGATTACATCGACCCAGTGCGTAACTGGTACTTATTTAATCGACCCCGAAAGGATGAAAGGCAAAGTCGACCTCGGCGGAATTTGAACTCAGAACGTAACGGCAGACGAAATACCGCTAAGCATTTCGCCCGGGGTGCTGACGTTTCTGCCAGCTCACCGTCTTACTTGGACTTTAATAGTGAATGGCTTCTTGACCAATATGTTGCTTATGCATATTATAATCAAATCATATCTTAATTACATATTATTTTCTAATTCTTACTTTCTAAAATCTAATTTGGCATCATTCCACCATAAAATTCCTCCTTCTTATTTTTATCACCATCCTTCGCCTTCTCTTGTCTTAGTCTACATTATTCTATTTCATTATATTAGATTGAGTCAATCTTATTGTCTTTCTTATCTGTTTTATTTTAAACTATTTATCATTATCTTTCCACTCGTTTTGTTGTTCTCATCTTGATATTTTTAATGTAATGCGTTCGTCAAATCCGTTTGGATTTATTCCATTCTCTTCTCCATCTCCCCTCCGGCTTTTATATAGGTAGCTTTGAACAGTGTTATGATAGGAATATGTGTGAGGAGGCAAATTTGTTTTTTAGGAGTGTATATATTATATGCATATGTATGAGTTTGTTGGCGTTGTGTGCGTGGGCGTGTACTAATACATACATATATATATTATATATATATATATAATATATATATATATATATATATATATAATATATATATATTATATATAACATACATATATACATACATATATACATACACACCCACGTATGCATTTGGGAAAAATCACAAAGCCAAGAGTTAGTATTTTGAATGCATTTAATACGTACGTTTCCAGTATTACGTAAATTAATAGGAACATAACAAACCCTCGTCAGTCGACAACTCTAAAAGATACACAGGCGCGCGCGCATATATATATATTTATATATATATATATATATATATATACGTCAGCTTAATTTAAATCGTCCATAGTCGAAAGACACTTGTTGTTATGTCCTCTTATTTGTATTTGTGTAACATTCTCTGTTTTTTTCCGTCCTTGTTTTTGTATACATTCGCTGCTTTCTTTCAAGATTGGAGCAATCTCGAGTATAACAAACCGAAATTGCAAAGATAATCTGGAACTCGACCGAGGAGAGAAAACTCCGAATGACCCGTCCTTGTTTTCTTTGCATCGTCCATCTGGATGTTTTGTTGTCCCCCACCCAAATTTCAGGCCTTGAGCATGCAGCAGAAGGATTATTATTATTATTATTATTATTATTATATTATTATTATTATTATCATTATTGGTGGCGAGCTGGCAGAATCGTGAGCCCGCTAGACGAAATGCCTAGCGGCATTACGTCTCTCTGCGTTCTGAGTTCAAATTTCGGGTCGATAAAATAAGTACCAGATGAAGGCTGGGTCGATTTAATCAACTTACCTGCCTTTTCCGAAAATGCTGGCCCTGTGCCAAAAGTTAAAAACAATTGGTACCGTTATTAATATAATTCTCTTTACTCTTTCTCTTTTACTTGTTTCAGTCATTTGACTGCGGCCATGCTGGAGCACCGCCTTTTGTCGAGCAAATCGACCCCGGGACTTATTCTTTGTAAGCCCAGTACTTATTCTACCGGTCTCTTTTTGCCGAATTGCTAAGTTACGGGGACGTAAACACACCAGCATCGGTGTCAAGCAATGCTAGGAGGACAAACACAGACACACAAACACACACACGCATATATATATACATATATACGACGGGCTTCTTTCAGTTTCCGTCTACCAAATCCACTCACAAGGTTTTGGTCGGCCCGAGGCTATAGTAGAAGACACTTGCCCAAGGTGCCACGCAGTGGGACTGAACCCGGAACCATGTGGTTGGTAAACAAGCTACTTACCACACAGCCACTCCTTACAAATTTATAATGAATGGTTTGCCAAATCATTATAGTGTCCGATCGACCACTAAATAATATTTTCTACTCGCTTTTATTTCACAAATTTTTCGTTTATTTCGCGCAGAGGTTTGCTATAGCCACAATACATTAACTGTAAATATCTTTCAGTGAAATAAAGGTCTCAAGATGAAGCCTTGTGAAGTACAGGCTTGCCTAGTTACGAAATATGCCACTCCCAGTTATTTTCAGCTTTCTAACTTAATAGCTCTTGTTATAGAGTAATTAAGAAGTATGCTTACTATCATCGTAAAACAGAATTGCTTAGGTTATATGTAAGCGCTCTGGTTTCAATCCGTTATGATCCGATCGCCTTATTGTCATGCTATCAAAATATCTCTTTCCACAGTGGATGCAGTTGGAATTAGTTACAGTAATATCTAGGTGTCCCGTAAGGTGATTTTTAACATAAATATGCTCTTATTTTCTATTTATGTGCTTCTTCGAGATTCATTTTATTATACATTCATCCCATCTACATTGGTTACACACTCAACTAATTTCACGTTCATTATGGATCAAACGAATTATATAAATGTGTGAGAAGGCGGCGAGGTGGCAGAAACGTTAGCACGCCGGGCGAAATGCTTTGCGGTATTTCGTCTGTCTTTTCGTTCTGAGTTCAAATTCCGCCGAGGTCGACTTTGCCTTTCATCCTTTCGGGGTCGATAAATAATGTACCAGTTTCGACTTATCCCTTGTTTGTCCCCTCTATGTTTAGCCCCTTGTGGGTAGTAAAGAAATATATATAAATGTGTGTGTGTGTTGGTATATGTGTGTATATGTCACACATATATGTGTGGAGGCGCAATGGCCCCAGTGGTTAGGGCAGCGGACTCGCAGTCGTAGGATCGCGGTTTCGATTCCCAGACCGGGCGAAAACACAAAAATTTCACGAGGTTCCGGTAGGGGCTGGTGGCGAACCCTGCTGTATTCTTTCACCACAACTTTCTCTGTTTCTCCCTGTTTCTGTCGTTCCTGCATTTCAAAGGGCCAGCCTTGTCACACTCTGTGTCACGCTGAGTCTCTCCCGAGAACTACATTAAGGGTACACGTGTCTGTGGATTGCTCAGCCACTTGCACGTTAATTTCACGAGCCAGCTGTTCGGTTGGTCGGATCAACTGGAATCCTCGACGGAATGCCACGATTATATATGTAATATTTTATGTATAAATGTAGGTGTTGCTGTGTGAAAAGAAGCTTGCTTCCCAACCACATGGTTCTGGGATCAGTCGCATTGCATGGCATCTTGGCCAAATGTCTTTTACCGTAGCCTCTGGTCGATCAAAGCCTTGTGATCGGATTTGGTGGATGGAAACTGAAAGAAGCCCGTCGTATATATATATATATATACACACATATGTGCGTGCGTATAGGTGTGTGCGTGCGCGTTATTGTGTGTGTGTTTGTCCTCACAATCGCTTGGAAACCGGCATTGGTGTGTTTACGCCCCATAAACTAGCGGCTCGGTAAGTGAGAGCGATAGAATAACAGGCTTTACAAATTTTAAGTACTGGAGTCGATTGCTAGACAAAAGTTCTTCAAGGTGGTGCTCTAGAATGGGCGCATTGTAATTGCAAAAACAATTAAATGACAAAAGATGTGTGTGTATGTGTGTGTGTGTTTAAGCGTGCATATTTGGTAGATTAATAATTAATCAGAAGCGACTTTATGTTAAAAGAGTGAAGACGGTGTTGAGGTCAGAAATAATATGATATATTATTATTATTATTATATATTATTTGAAATGAGAATAAAAAGAACTCTTTTTACATTGACACTTATTCCACCGAGTGCGATATATGAATCAAATGATGGCATTTATAGTTAAAAATAAGAAGGAACATTTTAACAGGGTTCTTTCTGAAGTAAAAATAAATAAATATATCTTATATTTTATTCTATTATTCTGGAGTAAAGATAAATAAATAAATCGTCTATTATTCTCTTATATTCCATAATACTTTATTATATTATATTATATTATATTATATTATATTATATTATATTATATTATATGAAATGGAAAGATACTATCAGAGGAAGAAATACAAGGGTCAGAAAGAGAAACGTGGGCGACTACAACTGAAATATTGAGAGATTTATAATTAGATGCAGAGAAAGATATGAAGAATTACATATAGGAGCATATAAAATGAGGTGGCGAAAAAGAGAACGCCGTTGGTGGAAGTTAGATAACACTTTATTTATCTGTGAAAAACGATAAGTCCTTAAAATAAATTTCATTTCTTAGGAATATGGAAAGAAAAAAATAAACAAGTTTCTCTTCACCTATGATATCGATCTAGTACCTCACTTAATATCATTCTATTTATAATTCCATTAGCAACCAACATTTAAGTCCACTATTTTCTCTGTTTTTAATTTTAAATTTCTTTTTCCACTTTTCCCTCTGATTTTTCTCTGTCTATTTAATACCGCTCTTCTTTGAACTCACGTACAGGTACCGAATCTCTTCTGTCGGAGATACGCTCATAATTATTTAATTTAATATAAATTCATTTTGCTTTTTTTACGTATATTTAGAAAACATTATATTCAGACATACATTGATGGGATTTGCACCATCTACATCTGGTATAAAGTCTACGAATTTAACTAAGCCGCCATTTGCTTGAAAAGTTCAGTAACTAATTATATATATTATTATATTTATATATATAGGTTTATATATGTTTATGCATGTATTTATGTGTGTGTATGTCTGTGAGTGTGCGTGTAAATATAAATTCATGTATATATTTATAAATATGTACATTTGTATATATATATATATATATGTTTGCAGATACATTTGTATATGCATATATAAATGAATAAAGTGTACATATCTATGGATATATTTATAATTACCTGCATATGTACATACGCATATATAATGTGTGTATGTATATATGGTGCATTTGTGCGTGCTTGTATGTATGCGTGCGTCTGTATGTAATTAGTATACATAACCAAGAAGCTACACACAAACACATGTACTGTACCATCACTTACTTTAAAAGCTAGAATATGCTAATGATCAGCATTGTTTCCGTTCGAGTTTATATATATATATATATAATATATATATATATATATATATATATATATATATATATATATATATATATATATATATATATTTCACTCTTTTAACTAAGATAACTGTAAGCACATAAATTCTAATTATCGAACTGTAATCATTAAGAAAGTAAATGAAACCGTAAAATTAACTTAATTGAAGACCATTCTAGAAAAAAGTATTTCGATTTTAATCATTGATTTATGTAAGAGTAGCTAATAATAAACTGAATGATGATATCCTGTTGTGAGACATGATGGAAATTGTCGATTTAAATGGTGATGTTCACCACGTTGTAGACATCTTCAATGAAGCCCGAGGTTCTTTGACCAGTCTTTCTCAAGACAACCGTGAAGGATAACTAAAACGATGGGCTGATAAATCGCTATTTGTCGACGAATGATTGTCGTAGAAATGTCGAACGACATTCAAGACAAATATGTCACAAAACCTAGTGGCATGACCTTCAAAAGTCGTCTAAAGATATTTAGGGTCGTAAGACATGTTGCTGCGGATGAAAAAACACACACACGAAAAAAGAAAAAAATACACACGAGTCCTCATTTAAATTGGTCATGATCATAAGAATTGGACGTTGTCAGACTTTAATACTCTTGTGCTGAGATTAATTTTATTTGTTTGGGACTGCCATTCCTCTATGCGAACTTCGTGCAAGAATAAAATTTCACTTGGTGCACATAGAAACTACAGTTAATCATAAAGGTGGCAACATCAAAGTGTGTTGTTGCATATACATACATACATACATATATACATACATACATACATACATACATCATACATACATACAGTGTGAGAATTTACAAAAAAAAAACAAAACAAAACAAAACAAAAGACGAAGACGGGTGTGTAAACAACAAACAGCTGTATTAGTTTAACGCTCAGAGAAAGTCTTTTACGTTTCGAGCCTACGCTCTTCGACAGAAAGGAACACAGAAATAAACAGAGAGAGAAAATAGAAAGATTTAGTGGCTAGCGATCTATCATATACATACATACATACATACATACATACATACATACATACATATACATACATACATACATACATACATACATACATACATATGAATGTATATGTATAGAGATCTATCATACATACATACATATTTTTGTATGTGTATATATTTGGTGTGTACATTCATATATACATAAAGACATATATATATATTTACGTTTGTGTGTAAGTCAATGTAATTTATATTTTCTGTTTACTTTCTGGAATCTGGTTGAAAGAAATACAAAATTGTCCTCCCTGAGCGCAATTAAAACTATATTTCGCCAACAACAAAAATAAATATATGTTTGCATTATGTTTATCTCTCTATAATTTTAACATATTTCGTTTATTGCTAACTTTTGTTTCGGAGTACAATCTTGCTAGTTCTTTTTATCTTCTTTTCTATATCTTATTCTTTTCTTAAAATGTCTATAATTATCTCTATTCGGTTTTGTATTTCTTATTTTGGCCACTATAATCTATTTCTACGCTAATTTCTAGAATTGTCTTTTCTCATTTATTTTATTCATATAAGTAAACCAATTTGTCTGTTTATATGAGACATGTTTGCTGCCTTATTTATTTACAATTTTCTATGAGAAATTGTTGTTGTAATCATACCTGAAGATAGCAAGTATTTATATACATGTGATCCGTATCTTTATGCACTGACATGTCTGCCAGCATTAAAGCTATCATCTATATTTTGCTTCCTTGCATATTTTCCTGACTTCTAATATATTCATATATTCAGGTTTGCTATCTCAATATTGTTTTTTTCATTTTCCGGATTTTATTTTACCCGATGGCACAACTTTTGATTCTCAAATAATTTGGAAATAGTTCTTCGTTTATATAATTCCCTATTTTAGTCATTCCTCCTGCCTTGATCATTCACAGGTTCACACATCTGATCATAGGCTTCTTTTTAAATTATTCCTCTTTTTATATAAATCCTGTTCTAAAAAATTATGTACATTGCCAAAAATAGTTATACAGAAATATATGTGTATTTATTCACACACACACACACGCACACATACATACATACATACATACATACATACATACATACATACATACATACATACATACATACATACATACATACATGCATGCATACATACATACATAAATGCGTGATTATCCCTGGACACAACCATGCTGTGATTCAACAACCTACAGTTTCCAGGCATTGTTTTGTTATTTGAAGGGAAATTCGAATTTTTCCAAACTACAAGTTATTTTTTCTAGCTATAGACTGCTATTCACTTTTGTTCAAGATAATTCCAATAAATAATGGCTGATTTCGAAGGACTCAATATTGTTCTTTGTGGCGTAACGGAATTTCACTTTTGGTTTGTGATGAGCACGCTTACAGAAAACTAATTCCCTTCAGAACAACTCTTTCGGAAACTTGAAATCATTAAGACAGATGCCATGACTATCACATCGAATATGATATTTGTTGAGGCAAATTTCTATACTGTGACAGCCTTCATTTTTCCAACACCTTCCTTGGTATGTGTAAAAAAGTAATTCGATGACAGCAACTCAAAAACATATGAACGGTTATACACGAGTCATAAATTACAAAAACAATTGCTCAATCCTAATTTAGCTAAAAAGGAACGGTTGAAGACAAAGGAATTATTGAAGTTTCAGAAATCAATTTCACAAACATAACTAAGAGCATTAAAGAACAAGTGGTGATTGAGTATATTCACAGATATTCACCTGACCGTTGACAAAAAGGACAAAAGAATATACAGCTTGTTAAACATATACTTGGTCCTCTTCAATGAGGTACTGCTGGAATGATTCACCATTTCCACAGCACTGATTCACCATTTCCACTGAAGAAATGGTATATTTATTTCTCTGTGTAACGGGAAAACGTGCCAATGTTTACACGCGTTAATTCTCGTGATACTCTCATACTAGTCACTGTTGGTAAGATATTTGTCAAATTTTGATTCAAAGGTTTGCATATATCCAAAAACCAGTACTTCCGAATTCAAACAGACGAATGAGATCTCGTATTCCTCCTCAATCACCCACGTGTGCCAACGAGTAAATTCCACAGAAACTGCCGTTTATTATCAGGGAGAGAATTATATTATCAATAATGATAATAAAGGGTAAAATTAATTAATCAATTAATAATTAATAATTTTACCAAGTAGTTTGGTATGTTAAAAGAACCATTATAAGTAAACTTATACAAAAATTCCATAATCATGAGCATAATTATAATTAGGTTTCAGCAAAATTTGCTTCACCACATACCGAAATATAGAAATAGCAGTTTAAATACTATTCTACTACCATAAGGTATCTTCCAGACAGCAATATTCAATAACTCAATAACCCTAATAGTAAACTGCAGTTTATGCGGAATTTACTCGTTGGAACACGTGGGAGATTGGAGAGGAATACGAGATCTCATTCGTCTGTTTAAATTCGGAAGTACTGGTTTTTGGATATATGTTGTTTGATGGCGCTTGGTCGAATACGTATGTTAATTATCAGTGCTCTCAAATTTAAAATTTGAATTACTGTACTGACGAAGGGAATGAGTGAGTAGAAATATGATTTTACATTTTTTACATCTCTCTAACCCCAAAACGCGTATACAGTTAATCAAAGCCATGTGGATTCGTTATTTTTCCTCTTTACCTGCGTGAGTTATTGAGTATTACTGTCTTGGAAATACCTTATGGAGGGAGAATAGTGTTTTAACTGCTATTTCTAAATTTCGGCATGCGGTGAAGCAAATTTTGCTGAAACCTAATTATAATTATGCTCATAATTATGGAATTTTTGTGTATATATATATATATACATACATATAGGGAGAATTCACAAAACAAAAACAAAAGACGAATGTATTAGTTTAACGCTCGGGAAGTGAAAAAGTCTTTAACGTTTCGAACCTATGCTCGTCCACAGACAGGAACACAGAAAGAAACAAGGAGAGCAAATGAAATATGTGTACTGGCTAGCGATCTATCATGGCGAATGCCGGATAGAAGGGTCACACAGGAGGGCTAGGGAGAAAGGAAGATAATAAAGTAGGGATGATCCCAAAACGAAGGTGCGCATGCGTGTGTATAAGAGATCATGTATGTGCGTGTGGAAAAGGGCTGGTGACCTTGATATGTGTAGGTGTGTGGATGTGGGGCTGGGAAGTGGTCAGTGCTAGTGTGTGTGTGGTGGTGTGATGTGATGTGGTGTTGTGTGGTATGGTGGTGTATAGTATAGTGATGTGTGGTGTGGTGTGATGGTGTTGGGAGGTCGGGGAGGTGAAAGTGGGGAAAGCAAGGGTGAGGCGTGGAGAGTGGGGTAGAGGTAGTGTTTATATATATAATATATATATAATATATATATAAATAAACTTAGACATATTACATATACTTAAGTAAATATATGTATAATATATAAGATGAACAAGAATACACGCGCGCATACACAGACACTCAGAGACCCCCCCCCCCACACAAACATATATACACACTCACATATATACACATATTGTGCGTACTTATTTAATTATCGCTTGAAAGAGATTTACACTACGAAATAATAATCATCTAAATGGGCGGGTTATAAAAATTAATTAAATATATTTCAAGTCGTATCAGTGAGTGATTTTAGCCACGTTCTTAGTCTTCACGATACAATCGCAAAATTGTCTGCAACTGATGAGCCGCAGGCAAAACCATATTGTTATCATGTGTTGCTTTCATCAGCTTCTTATCAACACATTCATTCTATGAACTTATAGCATTGAGTAGGCTTTCATTGCAAATAAAAACAACTGACCCTACCTGGATACATAACCTCTTGGTAAACATAAATGCATAAATTCATACACACACACATACACAACACAAACAACATTACTTGAGATCGAAATGAGAAGGAGATAGACAGCCGACAACTGATGTATACATATATATATATTTCTACTTTAATGACGACTATGATTTGCAAGCAATGTCACTTCGAAAGATGTGATCACAAAGAGACTACAGCACCTGGAAATAGTGGAGTTTCGTGATCGCTTGAGTTCGATAAATGGAGACAGAAACAAAAGTGAAGAAGCTCATTCAATGGGTGAATAAAAGTATTCTACATTGGGGATTGGTTGTTAAATGCAAATAAATTTATGTAATAAATACTTGACAACTAACATTATTTCATATTTATTTATTTTCAGTTTTTTTCTTTGTAAGCCTAGAACTAATTCTATCGGTCTGTTTTGCTGAAACGTTAAGTTACGGGGACGTAAACACACCAGCATCGGTTGTCAAACGATGTTAGGAGGACAAACACAGACACACAAACACACACACACACACACACATATATATATATGTATACATATACATATATACGACGGGTTTCTTTCAGTCTCCGTCTACCAAATCCACTCACAAGGCTTTGATCGACCCGAGGCTATAGTAGAAGACACTTGCCCAAGGTGCCACGCAGTGGGACTGACCCCCGGAACCATGTGGTTGGTAAGCAAGCTACTTACCACACAGCCATTCCTGCGCCTATATATATATATATATATATATATTATATATATATATATATATATAATATATATATATATATATATAATATATATATATATATATATAAGAAAATAGTAAAGTGTGAAAAAACGACAGAAGGCTTAAATGTTAAAAAATATATATATTTGTGTCAAAATGTCTGGAGAATATTGGAAAAATTTTTTTTCCCTTTCCTTAAAATGACATAATTTTAAAATTTTTAAAGAAATTACCGGTTTCGCGTGTAGCTTTTCAAATTTCTTGTGACGTTATGTTTATATTGCATGGAGTTATCGTTGTGTTTATTTCCAGGAGATTTCTAAATAAGGGGAGGTAGTGAGTGATTTCTTCCGGTGTAAGGGAGATAATCGCTTAAAAATTTTTTTTCCCTTTTCCTTGTTAATTTCTCTGTGTCAGTATGTTCGGATGGTTGAGTCTGGGTTTGTACTTTTCAATGAAGAATGTTTCCTTGTTCAGTCTCATTTGTGTTGATGATCCGAAAGCACATTGGTAAAATGGGAAGATTAAAAATTGTGGCAGTAGTTGCTTTGCGCATTTCTCAATGTGCTCACTAAAAGGTATCATTCTATATTCTGGGAATGCAATCTGTTGTCGATGCAGTGTGCATCTACGCCTGAGTGATAGTCCCGTGGAACCCACGTAGTCTTGGTGGCAGCCCGAGCATTTAATAACATAAATTATGTTTTCAGAGGCACAAGTAAAGTTAGATTTGATCTTGAATTTCTGTCCCTCTTTAAAGAAGAATTCTGATCCTTCCAATAGGTTAGGACATGTTGCACAGTTCGATCTACCACATTTTTTTACTTTTGCATCCGTAATTTTAGAAGACAATTTTGAAGAAAAAAATAATCCGCTGTGGGAAGCCATTAACGGGTACTAATCCTCAACGAGAAGCGATTCGAGGGGACAAAAAAGTCACAGACTCTGAGATTGCGGCACAAGGAGGCTGTGATTAGAATACATTACAGAAGACGTTGGAAGGTTTCGGGTACCGAAAGTGTGTGTAACGCGCCTACATCAGCGGCTAACATCCGATTTGAAGGAAAGGAGACCAGAAGCCTGTTCCGATTTGTTAAAAGAGTTTAAAGAGCCATTTTTGCGATGAGGTAACAGTGGACGGAATTTGACGCTTTTTTTATGATCCAGAAACGAAGACTATCTATGGAATTGTGTCGCACCTCTTTTACGTTCATGAAGTTCAAGAATCAGAGATTGACAAAAAACAAAACAAAAAAATTAAAAAAAGGTGACCGTGAATGTTTTTGAGGATGAAAAGAACGTCATTATCTGTCCACCATTGTTTGGAACATTGCTGTGCCGTGAACAGCAATCAGTACTTAGTGATAATCAAAAAGCCAGTGAAGTCACTTGGAGAAAGAGACAAAGCAAGAACCTAAAAACGATCCACAATGCGTGAATACACACATCTCTGGTAATAAATCGGACAATCGGCAAATTATGTTGGTCAGTATTTCATCATCGTAGAGCCTAGATCCATGGCCCTTCTACTTCTCCCTGTTGAAGGAGAGCTGTCAGAGATGATGACACAGATGACAAAATTTTATGACACAAATGAAGTAAAAGTGTTGTGAACACCTGAACTTTTTCAAATAAGTTTCGTCCACATTGGTAGACAAAATAAGTTGGTCCCCAATGATGTAAATGTACTTCGTAGCATGGGAACTATGTTGAGAATTATTCTTTCGATGGAGAAAGATCCACCCCAGCAATATATATGCAATATGAACGGCAAATGTCCTTTCATAAAAGGAAAAAGCTGTGCTACCTTTGCACTACTTTCGGTAAACACCTCGTATTTGTGGAGTTTCAGCTAACAATAAACTTTTTCCATTTACCTTCAGCATTGAGAATTATCATTTCTTCAGTTTCACACTGTTGTTTCCCCTTTCGATATATATGTATGCATGTATGTATGCATTTCAGTAGGTAGGAATATATTTACATACATACATACATGCATACATACATACATACATACATACATACATACATACATACATACATACATTCTTACAAATATACTTTCATACATACATACATGACTTTCGGAAACAATTTTTCACGCTCAGAGTTGCTGAAGCATGGAATAAACTGCCTGCGTCAGTTGTTGACTGCCATGACACTGCATCTTTTAAGGACCTCATGCTTTCCGAAATCCGCCGAAACTTCACCTGATTATATATACACTTTAGATGAGTTGTAGTGCACCTGAGCACTGTACACAATATTATTATTATTATTATTATTATATTATTATTATTATATTATTATTATATTATTATTATTATACACATATCTACATATATTCAGAAATATAAACACGTATATATATATATATATATTATATATATATATAATATATATATATATATATATATATATATATATATATATATATAAACACACACACTCCTACACACACACACACACTTACACACAAATATAATTACATAGAACATAGAAAATATACAGGATAGTAAGAAGGGAACACATAACTTCGTAATTCGATAGCTGTTCCAGGACGCTCGGAGTTATGTAATAATAATCGTAATGTTTATAATTTATAGATGAAATATATAAAAAAGTCTCGGGAATGCAACCATTAAACAGTCAAACAGAGATATTACAATAAGTTCGGCTTCCTTCAACAAGGGAAATTTAGCAAAAGCAGTTCATATAGTGGAACAAGAGGAAATGCTCATAAGGGCCGGATTCCCGGTTTCGGTGGCAATTAAATTCTCCTCACGCGGAGAGACGCCGATAGGTCGCAGGGTTAGCAATTTTTGCCAGCTGAGTGGACTGGAGCAACGTGAAATGCAGTGTTTTGCTCAAGAACACACCGCATCGCCCGGTCCAGGAATCGAATCCACAATCTTACGATCATGAGTCCAACACGCTAACCACTAAGCCACGCGTCTCCACGTTCATATAGTAGTGCCAGAAATTAAACGGCTGAAGAGAGCGATGAGGAAAAGTAAATAAGGCGGGGAGAGGGTTAAGATTCTATGTGACGTAGGGCATAGATGTGTGTGTGTGTGTGTGTGTGTGTGTGTAAATATAATCCGGCAAACCTTAATACGTTGATCGTTTCTCACAGCCAAAGAAAAAGAAATGAATGAATCACGGTTAATAAGAATTTCGCCGAACTTAAATTCCAGTCAACTCACTTCTGTACGAGCGATTACTTCCCTAAGCTAGAAATCCATAATACACCAAGATAAAGCATGTGAGAAAATGCTTCGTGCCGTATTCTAAATTGTATCACATCAAAACAAATATCAATTGGTAAGGGATGGAATGACTGTCATCATTCGTTATGTTCGGTTATTTAAGGCACTTTACAAATAAATTAAAGCAGTAAGGACATTATCAGTACAAATATTTAGTAATGCGTCCGCTAGAATGGTAAAGATGCTCACTTGTGGACGCATCATTTGATGTTCATTATTTACGCATGAATTCTTTTGTAGAATTCAGTTGGAAGTTATCTTTCATCTTTGAAGTGTTTTGTTAAAGTGATTCAATTTGAATAGATTCTTAATAGTTGTAAATATGATTTCTAGCAAACAGAAACGCTTCAGGTTTTCGTTGAGGAGCCCAATTAATTTAATCGACACTCCGAATTTTATTCAGTTCGGTTTGAGTAAAGGTGAAGTCGACGCCTTTCTAGAAGGTGCTAACTAAACACTAGTAAACCACTGTGTCAGATGTTATATCTGCCTCGCTCTATTTTTCACCTTACTCATTACCAGGTATTTTAAACTGCTTCTTAGCAGTCAACGTAAAATGAAATGATTCCAATGAACAATGAAACAAAGGCAGACTCCGTTCGTCAGGTACTTAATGTTACCCTATTGTGTCTATCCGTCATACAAGAAATGTATTAGGGGAGAAGAAAGGCGGGAAATCATGATATAAAGGCCAGCTTCATAATGTTTGATATAAAAATTCCTGGGACTTGCATTAGTGGTCCTACCTGTTTAAAATTTTACCTGAAGATGGTGGATTTATGCTATGAGGTAATCAATGAATAAATCAGTTCAGTTCTATCGGAACGTTAGGCGTAAACCTTTGAACCCCGTTTGTGTTCTTACACACACACACACACACACACACACACACACACACACACACACACACACACACACACACACACACACACAGAGAATCGATTGGTTGCAAGACACTACGAGAACAGTAAAAATCAAGGACCTGGAAGATAAAATGGAGATGCTTAAGTGTCTGATAAAATGCTTTGTGGTATTTGTTGCGTGGTAAAGCACTTACTTCCCAACCACATAATTCCGGGATCAGTCACACTGCGAGGTGCCTTCAGCAGGTGTCTCCTACTATAGCCCTTGGCCGACCAAAGCCTTGTGAATGAATCAGGTAGATGGAAACTTAAAGAAGCTTGTCGTATATATGTATATGTTTACATTTATGTGTTTGTGTATATGTTTGTCCCTCATCACCGCTTGACGACCGTTGTTGGTTTGTTTACGTTCCCGTAACTTAACAGTTTGGCTAAAGAAACCGAAAGAATAAGTACCAGGCTTAAAAAGAAAGTATGTCCTGGGCTCCATTCCTACGACTAGAATCCTTCGAATCAGTACCCCAACATATTACTGAAACAAAAACAGGTTAAGAAAACAAAGATCCAAGTTCAAATCCTACTGAGATTGGGTTTGCCTTACAGCCCTCAGGTGTCGATAAATATGAACAATCTAGGAAAATGGAGGAGGGGGATGTTAGAGAACTGCTGCGTGATACTTGTTCCGCTTCACTGCTTGCTGCGTTCAAATCCCGCCGTGGTCTACTTAGGCGGTAAACATAATCCGCCGCTAAATTTCCCCCCACCAACTGACCCTTTGAGTACCATTAGCAGACTTCATTCTCTCGCAAATATAGGTGCCAGATTTCATTTTAAGGATATCTTTATCTTCGCCCCCACCCCCATCTGTTCCAAACACTGACACTCCTCGTACCCAACTACCATTCCATTACATCTACCCGTTTTCCAATATCTCTTTTCTGGTATTATTTTTTTTCGTCAGTGGAGTCCTCATCTTCATTATCGCATTCTGAGATGATTTTCAATTTACGTGTAAAATTTGGAAACTATTACTTAAGAAATGGTGACAACGTTTCAAGACAAACATCTGAGTTTACAGATATAGATTACAGAATGCTGGAAGAGTGACAAGAAGAAAATTAATAGTGTTAACGACTAAATCATTATATTACACACAACAACGACACTTCATTATATGTTTTATAAGTCATTTTAAACTACCGCTCATTAATTTTTGTAAAATTTACAAGTACACAAGAAAGTGGAATCATTCGATAATGTTAGTTAAGCGTGAACATGGAAAATTCTAAATATCCTTTTATCCATTATTCATTATTTTATTCGAAGGAATAAGTGTTGCGTATATGGCCACACACACACACATACACATACACATTCACGCACGCATACACACACACATATACTCACTCACATATATATAGGAGGGAAAGTCAAAAATTATTCCCACTTTCGCCATAACAGATCTTTATTATTTTCACACTGCCTTCTGCGCATGCGTGCTTATAGCTGGTACTATTGTGGTCACGTGATGAAAGTTTTAGCCTGATCACGCCATTTTTCTTTCTGGGTTTACAGTATAAGTATTGCAGCTCCACTAGCAATGGGCACCAAATAAGAACAGTCAACCGATTTCTCTGGACGGAAGATGTGACCAAATGCTCAAATTCATCGGAGGCTTTAAGCACAATACAGGGACAGTGCACAAGCACGTAGAAGTGTGTATGAATGGATCGAGAAGTTAAAAAGTTTTAATGGTGAACCGGTGAGTTATCATCGATGTGGTAGCTCGTTCCCTTGCAGATTAGTCATGGTTCTGCCTACCAAATCATCCATGATGAGCTGCCGTCCAAGAATTTGGACCCGGAGATCTCCATTTCCAGCGACTTCGAGAGCCACTTCCCAGTGGTGTCAGGCGTCAACGAAGAGCCCTCGACTACAACAAGACGACCAAAGTTTTTATTCCAAGGTCTGAGGTCCCCCGCCCCTAAGCCCTAGACCATCACCTATCACCCTTACCCGTCTTGTTGCTTAACAACAACAACAACAATCCACGATGAGCTCTGTTTTCATGGAGTCTGTGCAAGATGGGTGCCAAGAGAGCTTACTGCAGAGCACAAGCGCAAACGTCTTGAGGTCTGCCAATGTTTACTCAATCGCTACAAGATTGAGAGCAAGGAATGTTTGAGCAGTATAGTCACAGGAGATAAAACATGAATCCATCATTATGAAGCAAAATCCAAAATAGAGAATATGAAGTGGAGACATCTTGGCTCACCAGCGACGAAGAAATTCATGACTCAGTCTTCCACGAGAAAAGTGATGCTAACCCTTTTGGGGGATTCAAAAGAGCCTATACTGGAAGACACCTGACAAAGGGGTGTACAATCAGCAGTACAAGATACAGTGCTTTGCTGGCCAACAAACTGAAGCCAGCAATTCGCACCAAACGCTGAAGACTATTGTTGAAGAAAGGTTTGTTGTTGCATGACAATGTATACCCAAACATTGAAACCCAGAACGTTGAAACCGTTAACCAATTGGATTTTGAGGTGCTAGAACATCATTCCTACAACCCAGATCTCGCCCCTTCCGACTATCATATCTTTGGACCGCTCAAAGATGGTTTACGGGGTCGTCGATTTCCCATGGATAAAGATGTGAAGGAAGCGCTGCATAAATGGTTGCACGACCAACTGAAAACATTCTTCAGACCTTCTTCTTGGTAGCGGTGGGGGAATACGCAAGTTTGTGGACCGCTGCATTGAAAAGGGAGGAGACTTATATAGACAAATGACGTACTTGTTTATCCCCTGCTTTTGTCTAAATACATTGAGAAAACAAGAGTTCCTATGATTTTTGACTCTCCGTCGTATATATATATATATATATATATATATAAAATATTATTTGAGACAAAACCACTATTTGCAAAACAAACAAGGAAAGACTTTTGCAAAATAGTGGTTTTGTCTCAAATAATATATATATATATATATATATATAAAAACAGAGCTAACAGTGAGGAATTATCAATCCGGGCAAAATTACTTTAGGTTATTCCATTTTTCTCATCTGATCAATAGACCTATTTAGTAATCCTATCAGTAACGTACCTATAATGATTACTGGAAACAGCTGTAAGCCATATTTACTCTAATAAAGGGAAAATATTTAATGAACATTATTTATACCTTGTCCTATACACACACGCATACAAACACACACACACACATACAAACACACACACACACATATATGTAGAAGGTTGAAAAGGAACACATGAATTGATATGTATAAGGAAAAGAGGACAAGGTAGAAAATGTTAAAATAATTTTGTCATGAAGAATATGTTAGTACCGCTTTCAGTCTTTGCGATATTTTCGACTTAGAGTGAAGTATGAAAAACAATTAAATTGTGGAAAAATTAAATAAAATATTTTTTAAAATATTTTCATAGTTTTCAAATACGTGGGACATTTTCCCTTTTTTCTGTCTCTCTCTCTCTTTTACTTTTGTGAAGGTTCGGTAGGTTGGTCGTAGCAGATCTGAAGAAACATTTAATATGAGGGATGTCGGTTCTGATCTGTTACCATCTACGTACCGAGCCTTCATAAAAGTAAAAGAGACAGACAGACAGAGAGAAAAAAAAAGGAAAATGTCACACTTATTTGAAAACTATGGAAATATTTTAAAAAAAACCATCTCATTTAATTTTTCTGCAATTTGTTTTTTACTCTAAGTCGAAAAAGTCGCAAAGTCTGAAACCGGTACCAAAATGTTCTTCATGATAAGATTATTTTAGCATTTTCTACTTTGTCCTATTTTCCTTGTATATATATATATATATATATATGTGTGTGTGTGTGGTGTGTGTGTGTGTGTGTGGTGTGTGTGTGTGTGTGTGTGTGTGTGTGTGTGTGTGCGCGTACATACATACACACACGTATTTAACGGACCTTAATTCAGCTTTAAACAAAATCCAAAGAATAATTGATGCAACCCTCTTAATAGACTTTCTGTTAAGAATCAATGCTCGAAATTTAATACAAGATTTTAACAAAATCGAGCAGGATTTGATGAGAAGAAATCAACGGTGTTATTGTTTGGTCGCAAATTAAACACGTAATGACATTTCTGATAGAGGAAATCAGTATTTTCGTTTTATACAAGTAACAATATGCTCAAGTTTATAATGCAACGCTTGGCGTCCATAGCATGCATAATTATTATAATGATAACTAGTTTTTGGAAAAGCACATTATTCGCTAACATACTTTTTTTCATAGTAAACGTGAAATTTTAAATCAAATGCTTTCATACAAATCAGCTAAATATCAATATAACTTGGAATGAAATTAATTAGATGTACGAAATTAATCTAGTCATTAATCAGTTCCTTGAACAGTTATATAATCTAATTAAGAATAATTAGAAAAAGATAACATTCATTAATTTTTCTATTAATTTCATTGGAGTAGAATATAGGTGAGCATCATAAGATATGAACATACATACAGGAATAAATAATAATGGTGTGTGTATGGATGTATACTTTGTTCTTTATAATGTTATAAAGTCGGAAAGGGAACGTCCATGGTCCTTTTTATGTCCTTCGATGCTATATAGAGGATGTTGAAGGTTCTTTTTTATGTCCTTCGATGCTATATAGAGGATGTTCACGGTTCGTAGTTTCCAAGAAATTGGACTCCGCTAAAGTCATCCAAAGAACAGGCGAAGGAGCTAAACCAGGATTCAATTATTATTGTTCTTGTTGATTTTGTTCTCATATATGTTTCGAATTGCATTTGTAACAAGTTTGTGATTTGTAGGAATGGACCCTGGTGAGAAAATGTAAATTTGTACACACCAAAGCATGTTAGGTAGTATACATAATTATTTGATGTAGTGTTTGAAGACAAATGCCGCATACATTAAACTATTGTATCAATAAAAACCGAGAACTGTGAAAGTATGAGAATAAAACTTTTATTTCAAAGCTAAATCCCAAACAAAAGAATTATAAAATATTTAGCTTTTTAGTATCAGACATGCTAAGGGCTACAAGAAAAGTTATTTTGGAAAATGGAAATATTTAATTTTACATCATACAGGTTAATCTTGTCTTCGAAAAAGCTAAATATTTAAATATTATGAATCAGTGTGCAAAGGTTATACAAACAGAAATGTCTAGCGTTTGGTTTCTTCAATGTTGTCCATAGAAATTTTGATATTTTGTTATTTAGATTTCGTCAACAAATCTTAAGGCGATGTCAATATCTAACAAGTTGTGTACAGTCTCCAGTTAAGTGCACCCAATGTACTAAACTCTCTCATATAATTTTAACCCAGACAACCCATCGGAAATATTTTGCTTTGGTCTTGTTATCCAGGCCAAAACTGCAGCCCGATCGAATTCTGTAGCTGCCAACAGCAAACTTGTTAGAACATCAAATGCGTCGATCTCACCTTTCTAGAAAGATCACAGGCACCACTACTGTGCATGAATCAGGATTTCTAATATTGGAACAAGAACACAGATATATGGGAAGCAGAGCAATTAATTTTATCGGTTACAGTTCCTGACAGGTTATTTGCTTATCTTGATTGGCGAAAGGTAAAGCCGCGATGATTTAAACACTTGACATTAAGTTATGTGGTTAAGTACAATATATTTTATTCAGTACTTTGTTAAGAGCATTATATTATTCTTTTCTACTCTGGGCACAAGGTCTGAAATTTTGAGGGAGGGGGCCAGTCGATTAGATCGACCCCAGTACGGAGCTGGTACTTAATTTATCGACCCCGAAAGGATGAAAGGCGAAGACGACCTCGGTGGAATTTGAACTCAGCACGTAACGGCAGACGAAATACCTATTTCTTTACTACCCACAAGGGGCTAAACACAGAAGGGACAAACAAGGACAGACAAACGGATTAAGTCGATTATATCGACCCTAGTGCGTAACTGGTACTTATTTAATCGACCCCGAAAGGATAAAAGGCAAAGTCAACATCGGCGGAATTTGAACTCAGAACGTAGCGGCAGACGAAATACCTATTTCTTTACTACCCACAAGGGGCTAAACACAGAAGGGACAGACATGGACAGACAAACGGATTAGGTCGATTATATCGACCCTAGTGCGTAACTTGTACTTATTTAATCGACCCCGAAAGGATAAAAGGCAAAGACCACCTCGACGGAATTTGAACTCAGAACGTAGCGGCAGACGAAATACCGCTAAGCATTTCGCCCAGCGTGCTAAAGTAAGAGCATTATATTATGTGTGGCCTGTCGTTACATTAGACGGTGTGAGATAATTTGTGGGAGATTTGGCTGTTTTTCCTATCTGATTGTGTGGCCACGTAGATACATCCTTATTGAGATGAATTAGAATGATAAAAGATTTATCTTCATTGTAAAGTTCTTGAGAATCAAAGATGAACTTGTCAATGGAATGTGCCTGTACGTTTGTCAATGTGAGTATTGGTGGCCAACATATTGACATCCTTTTAAATTCTCTTGTTCACTTAACTAAAGATTTGCAGAGACACCTTTTCCGTTCTGAGTTCAAATCCTATCAGTGTTCTCCCTTTAGTGACAGCTTGGTGACCTAAAGTTTTACGCAACTGAATCTCATCCCTAGTAGCACAGTTAGGCTACTTTGGATGCATTCAGAATTACTCCGATTCTGAAACTTAGCTCATCAAAATATATTAATGGGCACACGCATCTACAGCATAACATTTGTATTCTTCTGATTCAACTGATACAGTATCACAGGCATGGATACAATAACTGGAGATTCTTTAAAGTTGGTGAAAAGGTATATATGAGCGTATATAAGAATGGAACGCAGAGTTGGGAAGATTGCGTAATTACCAAACGCATAGAAAAGGCATGCAAAAAAGACATAGGAATGAACTGTAAAAGAGATTCGTGGAAAGCGAACCAAAAAAGTTGGAGGAACGGATGGACTGGTTGTACGGTACATTCCAAGTACCAACACCACTGCAGGTGATTGAACCCAGGAATACAAGTAAGAGGAAAAGAAAACATGCAGAGGTCCTAAATATAGATTCCAAGCGTAAAAAATATTAAATCGTACGGAAAAAAAATATCAAAAAAGGGAGGTGGGTGAATAAAAAGAATATTGCTAAATAATATGACACTTCCTAAGTAAAACTTAAAAGAGAATTGGTAATAATAGTACACCCCCACCCCATGTGACGAATGAAATAAGCGAGTCACTATAAGTAAAGAGAAATACGTGAAGTACAAGAGTACATAGTAGACGGTCAGAGTCGTGTCTACTGGTTTTACTAAGTATACTGTATACCGAAGTGGACGTTATAACAATCCAGAGATTTAAGGATTATAACACTAAGCAAGGCAGAAACTTTGTGGTAGCTTTTTGGAGGAGGAGATAGTTTGGGTGGAGATAACTTCCTCTATCGCTACAATCTGAAAAGGTTATAGGTACTACTCCATCGCCTCTGGTAGAGTAAGACAATAAATAAGATAGAAAGAAAGTGGGATAAATTTCATGGGCCGGGAGACTGAGCAGTGTTAATAATAGTTGCTGATACGATATGAACTATTGACCTTTCCTTTAATAAAACCAGACACCCAACCAGCTTTTTGTTGCTTTCCTTCTTTACTCATCTAATCTCTTTCCACGGATAAGACAGAAAAAAGTAATCGATACGGTATGTATGAATTTGTACACCTTTAGAAATGATATATTCTTTTTTAACATTGCTTTATTTACTTTTTTAACATATGTCTCCCTTTATTCTCTGACACTTGGCAATGCTTTTTAGCTGACAGCATTCATTCAATGTTTCTGAAATGAAAACTGAAAAACTGTAGGTGTAAAAGAAGCGAAGAATTTCAACATTCTAGTTTTGATTGACATTTGCGTAATTTCTCTATGTCGGCCAACTTTTGTATGGTGCTTGATGTGTTTAGCAGAACTTATTTGAAAGCCCGAAATATGTTTTCAGATCTGATGGCTGGGACGACGGTCAAGATCTACAACAAACCAGCTTCTGAATTAGTAGTTATCGGATATTGTCATCAACTAGAGTCAATATTAAAGAAGCCAGTATATGCGCATATATCTATATATACATACACACACTCATGCATACACACATACACACACACATATAAAGGTATACATGTTTATATTTATATGTGTGTATATGCTTTTGTGTCTGTGTACGTGAGTTGCAGTGGTCTTGTTGATACATACACACGCACGTACACACACATTTACACAAACACACACACATATATATGGGGATAAATCGATAGATAGATAGATGCATAAATATATAGATAGATAGATAGATAGGCAGGTAGGTAGGTGGGTAGGTAGGTAGATAGATAGATAGATAGATAGATATAGATAGATAGATAGATAGATAATACACACACATATATATTTATATGTATTGTATGTATATGTATGTTTGCGTATTGATTGCAAATCATATATGTAGAATCATATTGACAAGTTGTAGACATACGCTGGTGGAATATTAGCTATTGCCATTCTGAACATTTTAAAACGACTCGATTTGTCGGTTGGCTTGACAGCTGAAAAGGATGGGCTATTACAGGTCCCAAAGAGGAACAAAAGCTACAATGGAGAATCGGTTGTTTGCTTATTGTGTGGAAGGACGACATAAAATCCAATCCAGAAGGAAATAAAGTCATTTAGAAACATCGAAATCGTCACATCAATATGAAAATCCTTCCATCTCCGAAGTAACAATGAAATGTTAAAACGCTTAATATTTTGCTTCAGGCGTTGTCGAGTGTTTAAATACACTTCTCTTGCAGCTATTTGAGAGATAATGAGAAATGGCATAAATGCATTCACAGAGAACAGCTCCGTATTTTCATTGCTGTGATTTGATTCATAATGAGTGTTTAAATTCAAAGAACAGTAAATCACCCTCGCATATATGTCAAGACACACACTCCTACATACACGTATATGTTTGTACGTATATATGAATTTATATACAAGTGTCTAAGAAGAAGCAATAAAACAACATTAAAATCTTATAATATTTAGTGTTTCGTTCTGATGTTAAATCTTAATAAGAGCGGCTTCGCATATTTTCTATCCTTGTTCGACAAGCTAATTACCTATAATTCACAGGAGTTGATTGATTGCACTGCACTGCATCTGAGAAATTATCCTAGCGAAATTGCGAAAGAAACTTCTCTATATTTTAATAGAGAAAATACATTTCGTAATAAAATATTATTTGATTTATATAAGGTAAACTTAGCATATACCTGGGGAAATGGGAGATTGTGATGCTCATTCATTTCCTGAACGGATTATTTATGTAGGTGGAGTCCAGCAGAACTATTATCAAAAGGGTGCCATCAAGAACAGTCCTTTCTATTTTGTTTGTCTAGGATAACTGCGTTTATAGGTTTTTCTTCCCAATTTTTAAATCTCGAGGCGACATTCGAAAGTGTTTTAGGTTATATTTATTAACACATTAGTTTATTTATTATGTATTACAGTTTATGAACAATAGCATTGTTGTATATAAGTGGTGAGTCCCAGGTTTGCTGTAATTTTGAAGCTGAGAGTAACAAGTGTCTGTTTATAATTTGTTGTAGGAGCAGTGCAATGCAGCTGTTATATATATATATATATATATAATATATATATATATATATATATATATATATATATATATATATATATATATATATGTATGTATGTATGTATGTATGTACGTATACACACACACATATATATGTGTGTATCTGTGTGTAGTTAAGTCCATGTCTAGTCATAGGGTGACCAGTGGTTTCGCATTCATAAATGCCTTAGCCCCATAGACGTCTCGTCAGACACTAAAACTGAAGACAATGCTTCCCAGAAGTGAAGAGTTTCATTTAGTTTCGGTTTTAGAGTCTGATCAGATGTTCACAGGGCTAAGGCCTTTGTGAATACAAAACCATTGGTCACTCTGTGACCGGACATACACTTAAGTACATATAAATACATTACTGCTCTATGCTTTAGAGTGTGTTTCTTAATCGGATATATAATCCACTGACGATATATATATATTATATATATATATATATATATATATATATATATATATATGTATGTATGTATGTATGTACGTATACACACACACATATATATGTGTGTATCTGTGTGTAGTTAAGTCCATGTCTAGTCATAGGGTGACCAGTGGTTTCGCATTCATAAATGCCTTAGCCCCATAGACGTCTCGTCAGACACTAAAACTGAAGACAAATGCTTCCCAGAAGTGAAGAGTTTCATTTAGTTTCGGTTTTAGAGTCTGATCAGATGTTCACAGGGCTAAGGCCTTTGTGAATACAAAACCATTGGTCACTCTGTGACCGGACATACACTTAAGTACATATAAATACATTACTGCTCTATGCTTTAGAGTGTGTTTCTTAATCGGATATATAATCCACTGACGATATATATATATATATATATATATATATATATATAGGGAGAGAGAGAGAGAGAGAGAGAGAGAGAGAGAGAGAGAGAGATGCAGGAAGTAAATAGACACCTTTCATATTCAAAATTTCTGATCTAAGCTTCTTAATGTTTTCAGCGGTGTAAAATTTACAATATAATTATTCTTTTTCATTCCAGATGCCATTATATTAAATATTTGCGAAGAGTAACCATGCCACGCACAAAAAATTCAGCAGAACTGTCAGATTTTCAAAGAGGTCGTATTGTTGAGCAATCTGAGCCAGCGAAAAATTGCCGAAAGTCTTCAAATTCCTCTTACAATTGTTAATATATTTATAGTGCAATTCAAAAGCCAAGGAAAAGAATCAACAGTTTCTCGTCCCGGCCGATCTGGGCCCTCGGAAAGGAAGCTTCACTGTTTGAAGAGAATTGTGGAAAACGAATCCCTTTCGAGGGCTTCTGACATTGCGAAACAGCTAGAAGCTAGTCCAAGAACGTGTGTTACATATCTGCATAAGCTTGGGTATTATGGACGAGTAGCCAGAAGAAAACCTCTCCTTCAACCAATTAATATCATGAAAAGAAAGAAATGGGCTAAGGAGATGTCAGAAAAATCCAGTTCGTTTTGGGATAGAGCGATTTTCTCAGATGAATCAAGATTTGTATTATTTTCAGACAATGGACGTGTTTGGGTTTGGAGGCTTCCGAATCAAGAATTTGATTTGAAACATCTCCTGAAACGGTATCTCTGTGATTGTACTGGCAGCTGTCACCAGCAATGGTCGTTCTGAGTTGATCGAATGTTTTGGAACCATAAACTCTGAAAAATACATCGAAATACTTAAGCGAGGGCTACTTCCAATGTATTCACACGATAGAATAACGAAAATGAGTTTTTATTCGTGGAAGATGTGGCTCCATGCCACACAGCGAAAAGGAATCAACAATGGCTGACTGAAAATGGGATCAAAAAGCTTCCTTGGCCGAGCCAATCTCCTGACATTTTTCCATTTCCTTTTATACATCTGTTAGGTTTGTTCGTGCATTTCATTGGTTTGTTGTCATTATTACTATCCGTATTAAACGGTGCGATTCTTTATAACTTTGGCTGTAGTTTCATGGGTTCTGTTTTATATTTCCCCCTACAATTGTCATGGGTTTTTTCTTTCCTTTTTGGCCCCTATTATATTTATTATTTTTCTAGGTTCTGGTATCCGGTGGCTATTTATATGATTATTTTCATTATTAAGGCCCTCTGGGTATTGGGCATTTATATATATACTCTGTATATGTATGTATACGGACATCACATACGCCGAGAATATAAAACAAGAGAATGCAAACAAATTTACCATCCGACACGATTCTTTGGTCAGTTACATCCAAGGGAGATAAACGCTTAAAATATGTCATCTAAGAGCAGCACCAATTGATTTATTGTTTTCTTTACGAGAATATCCGCAAATTTCAACGAGACTTTGTGTTTTCATCTAGAAAGGAGTCGAACACCATTCCCTCACGTGATCGACTTGAAAAATTGAAAAGATATTAAGATATTTTTCTATTTTGCTTAACATGAAACCAGTGGTAGCTTTAAGTCACAAATAATGAAATTCTATCCAGCAATGCAGTCTTGAGCACTCATTTTCATAGTTCAATATATATATATATATATATATATATATATATATGTGTGTGTGTGTGTGTGTGTGTGTGTGTGTGTGTGTGTGTGTGTGTGCGTGTGCGTATATATCTATATCTATATATATATAATATATATATATATATATATATATATATGCAAACACATACATGTGTGAGTGTGTACATATGTATAACTATATATGTAGGTGAGTGTGTGTGTGTGTGTCTGTGTGTTTTTAAGAATCACTTACATGCACACACATACTTTCGAATTATGCATATAAATAAGTATGCGTTTGTATAATTTTATTTGTTTAGAGTAATGAATAACTTTCTTTATTCGAAATAAAATATTTATAATTACGTGCTGAAGCACTATTTTCCTTCATCAATAAATTTGCTGCATAAATAAAATACCGATTATGTGTACAAGAAGCACAACAGGAATAAAGAAATCTTAATCTGGTTTATATATTTTAATTGCCGCTTGAAAATGTGCAACTCTAATGAGAGTTTATTCGTCTGCTTTATAAAAGAAAAAAAAAAGGAAGAAAATTCTGGTTCTCTTTGATGGTCTGTGCATGCGAAATTTACTTAACATCACATCTTCATGCAATGGTAAATACAACTACAATTAGCTTTTTTCCTGATTTATATATATATATATATATATATATATATATATGTATCAGCAAATAATATAAAAAAATTATGATTCTTTTCTATACATATTTTGGATTCAATGTTATAAATTGAATTTTTCTGAGATTTATGCAGTTTAACATCCACACGGGTTGTGGCGTATAAATAAAGTTTATCAAACTATATTAATTAAGAAGTAAATACACACACACATATACATACGCCGTATATAAACACGCATATATATAGGTATATGTATATATATATATACATACAAATAAGTTATATGTAATATATATAAATGTATGTTTATGTATATGTATACGATGGCATGTATGTGTATGTATGAATGTGTGTGTGTGCGTGTTTTAATGTTTGGTTTATGTTCAGCTATAATAAAATCAATTTTGCATTATTAATCTGATTTACTATTCTTGGGCAGTCCGAGGAGGGGTTAACTGGCTGGAACTCCGAAGTCACCATTAATAGGAGACCCCTTTCGGTCATGAATGACCATGGGATTGCACCTAGAAAGTTACCTCCCAAGGCACAAGTCAGGGAAAGATTGTTTATGGAAGACCAGCAGTCGCCCATGCATACCAGCCTCCCCTCTCCACACCACTGATGTTACCCAAGGGAAAGCAAAGGGGCCGATACAGCTTGGCACCAGTGATGTCGCAACTCATTTCTACAGATGAGTGAACTAGAGCAACGTGTATTATAGTGTCTTGCTGAAGAACACACCACATAGCCCGGTCCGGGAATCGAACTCACAACCTCACGATCGAAAGCTCTACGCTCTAACCACTAAGCCATGTGCCTTCACTCACCATTAATAATCTTCTCATTTTAGAATTATATATATATATATTTGATTGATTGAGTGATTGATTTCTTCATCTTCACAGATGGCCATCTTTTTGTACTTCCTTTTTGTCAATGGCATTTCTGACTTCCCTTCCGTGACCGCTCAGATACGTACGTACGTACGTACATACATACATACATACATACATACATACATACATACATACATACATACATACATACATACATGCATGCATGCATACATACATACATACATACATACATACATACATACATACATACATACATACATGCATACATACTGATATAATGATTTGGAAATCGTTATATCAGTTGTGGAAAATAGCCGCCCAGCGGTTGTTAACATGAAGCTGAAGATCAGTGAAAAAGAGAACACCTATGCTGAACTATTGAGAAATCTGAAGTCACTCCATCCAGATTATAAGTTCAGGTTTATACCAGTAATTATTTGGGCTCTGGGATCTGTAACATGCTGCCTAAATACCAATCTTCTGGAATTAGGCCTCTCAAAACTAGAAAGGAAAAAGCTAATTCTAAGACTACAGATCCATTTCATCACTGGAACTGTAAAAATCTGTAAAACTTTCCGTAAGTTTATCATTTAAACATATATGATCATGTCTAGATATGCAGCTATATGCATGAGAATACACACATAAAGCCAAACATACAAATCTGCACATATACATACACACATGGAAACATACATAAATACATACATACATACATACATACATACATACATACATACATACATACATACATGCAAAAATACCCTGTTGTTGATGTTGAAATTCCAATGAAGGAGCCTCAGACCAAGTTTAAAAACCGGCTCTTTTTTTTTATTGGCAAGAAATCATGAAATAAAACTGATCAAAGAAATGGCGCCCTAAGAAACGGCGATACTACTATTTTAACACCACGTCGAAACCGTACGGTCTGGTGGTCTCGGGGCTAAATTATTAAGGAGTTCCCTCCCTTCTTGCAACACATATCGTGTGCAGGAGGACTCCAGCTGGAGGAGGCGTCCTCCCGTTGTTAAAACTGCAATATTGTCAGTGTTAACTTTTATGTGTTTCTATGATACTAAACTGCTTTGTGTAAATGTTCCGTCTTTCTTGTGAGACAATCTAATATTTTTCTCAATGCATTTCTCTTTGTGAATTGAAATATTTTTGGTTGATGCGGCCCAAAACCATCACCATATACCTAAGTTACTATTGCTTGTTTATGGAAAGTTTCTCCTGATTACTTCGGTTTAAACATCGAAAATTGGTAGTCAATAAAAACAAAAGAAATACATTTCTTCAGTTCTTTCTCTATACCGCCTTTTCTTATGGTAAGTCTGAACACCTGATTTCCTATTATAATTTTTAAATTCATTTTCATTCAAAATAATAAACATGTAGATAAACAAAATTCTAAACAAGTGTTTCGGTGTAAATGTATATCAGGTTTAGAAATAAGAAGTAATTTAATAAGTTTAAGAATTTTTTGAATACACCAAGCTTGTCGTGTGCAAGACAACAATAAGATCTAACAGCCCCACTCCAAAAGGCACTTTTATCACAGTCATACTGGTATTCATAAGTGCATTAATATACATACTCACACACTCACACACATACACACACACACACACAACACACACACACACACACACAACACACACACACACACCACACACACCACACACACACACACACACACCACACACACACACACATATATATATATATATATATATATATATAGTAATGCAATACGAGAGTATTGGTTTCCAGTAAAGAATATCGGTACTTCGTTGTGCCATATATTTACTTCTATATATATATATATATTATATATATATATAGTAATGCAATACGAGAGTATTGGTTTCCAGTAAAGAATATCGGTACTTCGTTGTGCCATATATTTACTTCTATATATATATATATATATATATATATATAATATATATATAAAATTAATAAATAAAACATATGCATATATACATACATATATGTACGTACCTACCTCTACATGTATATATACATGCATATATGAGTACAGGACACAAAAAAACGTCGAATACAATGAGAAACGAAAACATAAACACAAAACCAAGGAACTGGACATTTTTCTTAAACAACTGAAAAATAGAGTACAGGACAAATAACACAAGGAAAATTTCCCTTCTTCAGTCGCCATCGTTTCATCTACTCTGCGTTTCGAAGGTGAAGGCGATACGCATCTTCGATAGAAACTTTCCTTTCCGCGAAAAGCAAACCAAATAAAATTTGAGATCTGAATGTATACACGTATATATATATACAGAGAGAGAGAGAGAGAGAGAGAGAAACAGAAAGACAGACAGACAGACATATAGATAGATAGATAGATAGATAGATAGATAGATAGATAGATAGATAGATAGATAGACAAAGAGACAGATAGACAGACAGACAGACAGACAGACAGACAGACAGATAGATAGATAGATAGATAGATAGATAGATAGATAGATAGATAGATAGATAGATAGATAGATAGATAATGCATGATGTGTGTATGAATGCATATATGTATATATGAAAGAAAAAGTTAAGCACGGACAGCAGCTATAACAAAGGAGATGAGACAAACTATAGAAGAAGACTGATGAAGTGAACACTTATAGAAACACGGGAGGGCTTCACATCGTTAGTTCAAAAATAACTCTGCAAGCCACAACGCCGTATGTGCAATACTTTATACGTCTAAGAACTATTATCAAATATGTCAACACGACAACAAAGCATTTGTAAGGCTGAACAAGCACCATGAGTCATTCGCAAGGATCCAGTCTTTGTGGAAATGGAGGCAACTTAGACTTAAAACCAAGACGTAATAAAAGCGACGGAGATATTATATGGCTTAGAATTCTGGTGTGTGTTAAAAGAGGACAAGAATAATTCAATAATTTCCATAAATGGGGCATACATGCAACTGAAAACAGAATAATTGCTTCTTATAGTATAGGCATTACAAATGGAATATTCCAGGGAGATAAGCTTTTTGTACTTCTTTTCCTTTTGGCACTGAATCCATTATCGTTCCTGCTGCAAAAACAAATGGTTACATACTAGGATCTTCAACTGCCAGAAATATCAATGTAACTCATAATTTCTTTGTAGACGACCTGAAGATTTATGCTAAAAGTATTAACAATGCCAAAAACAACTGGAATTAATAACGGCATTTTCACTTGATATAGGCGTGGAATTCGGCCAAAAGAAATGTTTATTTGGTTATAGAACGAAGAAAGTCAATCCCCCAAACCCAAAACCTGTGCATCAACGGTCTCTCCATCTCCCCCATTCCACACAATGAATGTTACAAGTACCTAGGCATAGAAGAAAATGTCTCTTATGAAGGTACCGTGAATTAAGATAGAGTGACCCGAGAATATTACACCAGACTTAGAAAAATACGGCAGTCGGAACTCTCCTCTTACAACAAAACTATATCCGACAATGCATTTGCACTATCAGTGCTGATCCCAACATCTGGGATACTTGATTGGTCTGTCGAAGAAATCTACTCCAGAGATATCAAAAGCCGCAAAATCCTGACAACAACTGGGAACTTCCACAGAAACAGTAATGTTGACAGGCTCTACCTAAGAAGAAATGAAGGTGTTAGGGGCCTGAGATCAGTGCAGATGGCCTTAGAATACCTTATGGTATCACTCAGGCAGCACCTACTAAACAGCACATCACACTTTGAAGGCTATGTGTTTGCAATCCGGGAACAGGAAATTGCCACAAAGTACCTGGTGAACAAGCGAGACAGTGGCGCTCTTGTAATCACAAGGTGCAACCGCAGGTTTAGGCTATATCATGTTTCTGTGGAAGACGTCACGCTTGTGATTAGCAGCTGTCTTTAAAATACCTATTTCTTCATTACCCACAAGGGGCTAAACACAGAAGGGACAAACAAGGACAGACATAGGTATTAAGTCGATTACATCGACCCCAGTGCGTAACTGGTACTTAATTTATCGACCCCGAAAGGATGAAAGGCAAAGTCGACCTCGGCGGAATTTGAACTCACAACGTAACGCAGACGAAATACCGCTAAGCATTTCGCCCGGCGTGCTAACGTTTCTGCCAGCTCGCCGCCTTTTTTTTTAAATACCGTCACGGTACTACCTCCCTATGCGACACGATGTTGTTGCTAAAACAATTTACAATGCCATCCGCAAAAAAGACTGTCTTAAAATAAACTTAGAAAATCCCTCTGTTATGGAATACGTTCACAAACACAAACTCAAGGAATACCGGTGGAATATTCCCATCAAATCGTCTGTCAAATGTAAACATAACAGGCCGGATATTTTTGTTTGGGACAGAGGAGCAAAGGTATGTACCATCATAGAGGCCAGCAGCCCTGACATATAAATATCTCTTTGAAAATCAAAGAAACATTGGATATCTATGGACAACTGCTCCGAAACCTCCAGCTTCTATATCCAGGCTATGAATTCATATTCATACCAATAATAATTGGAGCACTAGGTTTTGTTAGTAATTGCTTAAAGGAGAATCTGGATAAACTGGGATTTTCAGAAAGAGAAACTGACCGGCTAGTTCGTATATTACAAGTGCAATCTTTGAGTGGAACAATAAAAAGTATGCAAGACTTTTCTCAAGTTACAAATGTGAATTTGTCTGTGTTAATTACACCTCAAAGATGGAGCCTTGTATCTTTGTTGGAAACTGGCTCCCACCTCAGTGAAAGATTTATAATAATTTTTAAAAATAGAACAGACATACACGCACACATACATGCATGCAAACAATCAAACGAAACGGGCTACTTTCTGTTTCCGTCTACGAAATTCATTCACAAGACTTTGATCGCTTTAAGGCTATAACTGAAGACACTTGCTCAAGGTGCCACGTAGTGGGATTGTAGCCTGAACCATGTGGTTGAGAAGCAAACTTCTTATCACATATCTACGCTTGTGCCTATATTTTGTCCTCAAAATAAATGATATTGAGAGAGACATGGCTGAAATGTGTGTAAGATAGTTCTGGGGTTTCGGTTTCGTTACCGTTGTGATATATAATAAGAAATGAGACATTTTCGAAGGACGACTTGAATGTGCAACATATAATTTTATTGAGCCGGTAAGGATTCACAACACTTCGGTTAATCATTTCTACATGGTTTTCACTCTACAATGACACTAGTATTTCTTTTACCTGCAAGACGAACAATTTCTTTGTTTTTTATGAAGTAATCAAAGTCGATAACAACATGAAGGCTATCATCACCGTGTTACTACTACCATCTTCTCTGTTATAATGTATTAATACCTGATACCATTTCGTGTAAATAAGGTGCCAACATAGTTCCAGTATAACTTCGTGAACCACGAGAATCTATGTACGAACAAATACCTTTAATACAACCAAAACTTAAAACACGTATTTCTTAACAGATACTGGTTAAATAATCTTCCAACTCACACGAATCCTACTTTTAACAAATGGAAATGCTTTTAAGCCATTATCTAAACTGTAATATACCAAGCTTTTAAGGCCCTCTTAATGGCATCAAAACTAATTGATTTTACTTTACGTATTATACAGATATGTAGATATAAGCGTCCATGTCGACTAAGAATAAAGGCCAGGTAAAAGTAAATACCTCAAAACTTACTCTATGCTCAAGTCAATATTTACTCTATGTGTAAAGTTATTTCATTTCTCCATCATATTCTGTGATTGCATCAACTTTTGTTGATATATTTCGAAAATCTGTATTATTAATTTGACATATTTCGTTGTCTTCCTTTTGAAGTTAAACATCAGCCGAATTTCCTATGTTCTATGCCGTTCTGCATTTTACATTGAAGAGTTAATTATTTCAATTACCAGCCTGTCTACAGAACTGAAGTTCCAGTTACTCAAAGCGCGGCCTATTTCATGTTGGCTTTTGTGTGGAAAATAATGATCCTGCTGTGAGTAGTTTCTATAATTAATTTAACTTTATCATTTCTGCTCATTAATTTATTTGATCTGCTTAATTATGACAGCCTTTAATTTCAGCCGTTTTGTGTGGGGAGGTCTTTAAAATAGGGGTAGGATAACGGCAAACCAAACTCGCGACAAAGTTTCGTTTTGTTTTTTTTTCTGGAGTAACTTCATTTCACCAATATTAATAATGTGATTGAAATATATTAGCGATATCATTGAGAAAGATCTACACATTGCAATTCTTTCCAACACAACATAATTTACAGGGTAAAGTTCTGAATGGTCCTGTTTACATCTTTCATGACCGCAGGAACTCTTATATTTAACTCTACGTTCTAATGGATTAATAGACTGAAATGCTCCACCTGCTTGCAGTAATAGATGGTATATGCTCAATGATACCTTTACACGTGAATTAGGTTAGTGTACCCTAGTTCTGTGCACGACAAGGGCGTGGTTAACAAAGAATAGCCGACGGATTATTGTCGCTAACACAACGACTTGCCAACAAAGCCTGTTGCGATATTCTATAACCAAAGAAGAAACAACCATTTGTGTGCTTTCATTAATGCATTATACTGTATCGAATGGTTTATTAAATTATGAATGAAGGCGACATCTGCCGGGAGGAAATGAAATCATCTAAAATCTCACCCATAGTTCTAAATTACTTGAGTAATATATGAATATTTTATTAGTTGGATGCCCGTGCGAAATGTGATTTGAGTTTAATGACTGCTGCGTGGATAATTGGGAAGATTAAGGCTAGATGCGGTACTTTTGCAACTTTTCATATTATTGTATATTCTGAGAAGTAGATTAGAAGTTATTAGCGAAAAATATTTAACATGAAATGTTCAGACTAACGTTGGACTAAAAAAAGATATCAATCAAAAAAGTATTCACTGAATATCTATTCACTCGCAAGTTTGCTAACAGAGTTGACTGTTAAGTAAATTAACAAATTAGACGTATTTCAGCAGTTAATACCTTTAACTCTGGCGGATTACTTCGCTAGAGACTCTTCCTGTTATCCCAGTTCAAAACAAAATAATTAAATAAAAGCTATGAAAAAAAAAAATTCAATATATTCTTTTCTACATTAGGCACAAGGTTCGAAATTTTTTTTGGGGTGGAGGGAGCAGTCAATTAGAACGACCCTAGTACACAACAACTACTTAATTTATCGACCCCGAAAGGATGAAGGGCAAAGTCAACCTCAGTGGAATTCGAACTCAGAATGTGGAGACAGATGAAATA
>NC_042998.1:34895446-34905446 GCF_006345805.1 Octopus sinensis
AGAAATAATATAAATGCTAGTAAAAAAAACAAACACCTATAAATCGTTACCTGTTCGGTTGACAGAACGAGAAAACAATATCGATGTGCGTGGATGTGGGTATGGGTGTGGGTGTATACACACACACACACGCACACGCGCACACACACACACCACACACACACACACACACACACACACACACACACACAGTTTTTGTCTTCTTGTTCGGTCAATTTATATACGTGTATATATTTATATTCAGTTCAGAGTGCCACCTACATACCGATGGACAAGCAGAAACTTTTGTTTTACATGGACTGCAGGCAAGCTTGAGCACTGTGTTACAAGGTTAGTCAAACAAATGAACCCCATTATATATTTCAAGTCTGGTAATTATTCCATTTTTTATCTTTTGCCGAGATTTTGCTAAGTGTTGGTATGTAAGCAAACCCTCGTCTGTTGTAAAACGGTGGGAGAAAACTTTAACATACACACTCAAAGAAAAGTACATATTTCTATCTCTCGCTCTCTCTCTCTCTCTCTCTATATATATATATACATATATGTATATATACAAGAGGAGTTTCTTGCAGTATCTCCTCTAAAAATTTACTCAGAAGTCATTGCTTGGTCCGGAGCTATGGTAGAAGACACTTGCCAAAAGATCTACATAGTAGTAGAACTGAAGCGAAAACCAGGTGGTTGCATAGAAACATTGAATTATATTAAAATAAAGGATTTACCCTGTCTAATGGAAGATGTAAGCCAGAATAAAGCAGAGAACACAAAAAACAATAAAAATTATAGATTTACCTCCCCTTTACTGCAAAATAAATGAGGGAACAATTATCTTCTGTAGCAATATTTTTCTTCCCTGGCTATTTATCTCTTTCAACTCTCAGTTTGATGAGCAACATGAAACCGGTCTTTACTTCGATTATCTTGAAAGAACAAAACCTTTTGTACAAAATTGTATAATAACTTTATTATCATGGCTCTAATATACTCATAAATCTTGTAAAACAAACCGTCTGTATTTTTTCAGCTTATCTCTGTTCCTCTCTGTCTCTCTCTCTGTTTCTCTCTGTCTGTCTGTCTGTCTCTCTCTCTCTCTCTCTCTTTCTCTCTCTATGTATATATATATATATATATATATATATATAGAAAACGGAAAATGGAGAAGTACTGATTAACACCAATTGTCTTACATCAATTATTATTTATTAATTATTTATTTATCTTATATATATAAATTCGATTAGAGGTTGTTAGCCTCATGAAGGAATGGTGTCATCCAAAGAAATACTGGTTCAATACCTATTATTTGAGGGGAATTGATTTCCGTAAAATAATAGGTTTGTACATAAAAACATATAGTTTATATTCATATAAAAGAAAAAAAAAGAAAATGGTATTTGGGAAGTTAATAATTGTTTATCACTAACAACAAAATTGGTCATCATCCTTTACAGCCGTTTCAATGAATACCCGGTAAATTAATTATTGGATCATTCAGTTTACTATAATGAATCCATAAACATATATATAAAGCATCCAAGGGTATATTTTCCCCTCTGAAGATATTATCGAAAGGGCATATGGATTTAGTAGTCAATTTATTTCAGTTAATACTAAGTATTAATTGAAACAGCTGTAAGGGATGATAATTGATTTGTTGTTAATAATAAACAATTATCAACATTCCAATTTCCATTTTCTTTTTCTTATATATATATATAAACACATAAACATAAGTTATTAAATACAAACCCACATAATAAAAATAATAACAGGAATATTATTAACACTAACTATTCGTTGAACAATAATAACAATAATATTAATATTTCTGATATGAATTCGAATCGAATTCGTTTCCTTAGCAGTAATTCTAAGACTAAAATCTCTGTTTATCAATGTAAAATTACTTCTGGTTCTGATGTGTCTTTTTTTTTTATATATAGGTAGCTCTTCGCCTCAGTTTTCGAAATGAATATCTAACCATTATTCTACATTGAGACATATCAATAAACGCAACAATATTGGGCTTAGTAAATTAATTTGGTCCCTAAATGAACACAATAAACAAAACGGTCTTTTTGGAAAGGAAAATTCTATCTTGATCCTTCCCATATGACAAAGGTAAATCTTTTTCCTGCTTTCTAACGAAGAGCTCTTTTTCATACTTTTCTCGAAGAATATTCTTGTAAACACCTTTAAATAACGTGTTCATCGTTGTAAACATTGGCAAAAACATAGCTTTAGTTCTTATAAGTAATTTCTACCAATTAATAAAATTCGACCTTTAACTGTCTTCTTACATTTTATTTCCACTACATATATCTGTTTCCATGCTTTTAAACTATATTCCCATTCATCTATCATATTATAATTTTCCGCTTAATTTTCTGTTAATTTCTTTCTTTCTCCTCCTTCTCTTCCTCTAAATTAACATTGACGTTAAATCTATTTACGGTTTTTTTAAAAAATAACTTGCTAGAGTTCTCCTTACAACACATACTTATGTACCCGGTAATCATATCCGGTTAAATATGTTTATTGTGTTTCCCTCCTTTTTTCCCTGACGAAATTATTGCATTGTTTTACATCATTTTTATCCCCTCCAGAGTAATCTCAATGCGTTTTCGAAACATATGCTGGAAGAAGTATATATAATTTGAATAACACCTGAGTTTGACTCCATTTCTTTCCTTGTATATATATATATATATATATATATATATATATATATATATATATATATATGAGAGTATTGTAGTTCGTTTGAAGCATTGTGTATAGTTTGTGAAATATAACGTGTTTGAATGGTACAGTAATGCTGAATAGACGGTAATAACAGTTATAATTTAATTATAGTCAGATATAATATTTCAGAATATAAAATTTCCTTCAGATTTGGCTAGGAATTGATCGAGTTATTGCTATAAACGGTTTTCAGACCAAGAATAATTAAATTATAACAGTTATTATAGTCCACTCTGCATTGTTTTGCCATATTTCACACACACGCACGCATACACACACACACACCACACACACACACACACACACACACACACACACACACAAACACACACACACACAACACAACATACATATATATAATCCTTTCTTTTATGAGTACAAGGCCTGAAATTTGGGAGGAGTGGGGCTAATCGATTATAACGACCCCAGTGTTTCACTGGCATTTAATTTATCTACCCCGAAAGGATGAAAGGGAAAGTCAACCTGGGCAGAATTTGAACTCAGAACGTAGCGGCAGAGGAAATACCGCTAAGCATTTCTGCCAGCGTTCTAACGATTCTGCCAGCTCGACCCTTTTATACCTATCTATCACGCTATCATAGATATATACATGTGTGTGTGTGTGTATGTGTATATATATATGTGTGTGTGTGTGTATATATATGTGTGTATATATATATATATATATATATTTTTTTTTTGTTTCAGCTCAGAGCTGCGGCCATGCTGATGCACCGCCGTTTTGTGCTACACTGTTTTTACTAAGAGCCTCATCTAATATGTGGCACTTGGTGAAGAATGGAGTTTGATATAGGTACCCTCATTTGCACCTCTTGCCGTGAGGTAGGTTCATCTGGGACTCTCTACAGGAAGATGTCCAGCTTTGATTTAAAAACCGCTACATCTACTTTGTGCAAGTTCCTCAGACTCTTTGGAAGAATATTAAAAAGCTGTTGCAGTAGCTGGTCCTGAAGCGTGATGGCATTGCTGGGATATTTGGCACTATGCAGTGTCGTCCCGTTCTAGCATTGGTGTAGCTTACAATGCCAAAATTTGACACAATTCCTTCCAGGATCTTCCAGATATATATTACTGCATACCTCTCCCATCTTCTCTCCAGGGAGAAGAGTCTTAGCTGTTTCAACATTTCCCTGTAGCTGAGCTGTTGCAAAGAGATGATCTTCTTTATGAATCTTCTCTGGATTGCTTCAAGGTCCGCTGTTAATTTCACACTGGTGGGTGACCATAGCTGTGAGCAGTAATCCAGGCGGCGGGGGACCATCATGGTTTCCTTATCTCTGGTTCTGAATGTTCTTAGGATCCAGCCAGCCAGTCGTCTGCACTTTGTCGCCATCCTGGTAATGTGCACTTGGAAAGAGGTATCATCACTCATGTCGATACCCAGGTCCCTCACAGACTTAGGCTCTGGGATTGAAATTTCCTGTGGATCGGTGTACCCTATAAGTTTAATATTCAGTTTTGGATGCTGGTAGCACAGGGCCTGGAATTTTTCAGCATTAAACTGCATATTATTATCCTAAGCCCATCTGTAGATTGAGTCTAACTCCTGCTGCAGGTGTGCAACATCGCTGGGGTTCTGTATTTTCTGCGAGACTTTCGTATCGTCTGCATAGCTTGCCAGAGTGGCTATCCGGGCATTTGAGGGCATATCTGAAAGGGCCACTATAAAAAGCAGTGGTCCCAAGACAGTGCCCTGTGGAACACGGCAACTATTTGTGTGTTCATAGAGGTGGCTCCATTAACCACTACTGCCTGACTCCTATCTTTCAGGAAGTCATGTAACCACACTCCAAGTTTTCCAGCTATGCCGAGGTAATATATATATATATAATATATATATATATATATATATATATATATACATATATACACACACACACACACACACCACACACACACACACACACACAACACACACACACACACATATATATATATATATAAATATACATATATACATATACACATAATTATAATTAGGGTTCAGCTATCTGCTTCACCACATACTGAAATTAGAAAAAGGAGTTAAAAAATTAATTTTCTACTACTATAAGAATCTCCATGACGGTAAACATACTTTTTTTACGAAGGCAAAGAGAAAAACAATGAATCAACACGACCAGGATTAATTATATACGCGTTTCGAGATTAAAGTAAATTAAGTTTTACTTCTTTCTTCAGCATAATATTATACTGAGGAAAGAAGTAAGTAAAATTTAAATTACTTTAATCTCGAAACGCGTATATAATTAATCCTGGTCGTGTTGATTCATTGTTTTTCTCTTTGCCTTCGTAAAAAAATGTGTTTACCAAACTCCTTTTTCTAATTTCAGTATGTGGTGAAGCAGTTAGCTAAACCCAATTATAATTATGTGGATAATTTTACCTATAAAATTTATTTTATCGTACCGATCTACTTCGTAAAATTGTTAATTAATTGATTATTTAATTAATTTTATTAATAAATTTTACCCTTCTATTATATATATTTATATATATGTATATATATATATATATATATATATATATTTGTTATGATATTAGAATTTTCTTATTGTTAAATAAAATTTCATCAAACTGTTTCGTCATTTGTGACTTTGTACATTCCTTATCGTACCATATATTCTATGTGTTGTAGAATGATACATAAAGAAGCTTTTTTTATGAATACTGCCGGATTACTTGAATCCATATATATATATATATATATATATATATATATATTTATATATCATACACACACACAAACACAAACACTCACACACGCATATACATATAGATATATCAATAATACAGTGATTGTTTCTTATCAGGAACAAAATATCTAATAGGACTGCTATTTATATTTTTACGTATTTATTATTCTAGGTGTTGTAATGTTTAAAAAATATATATATTTCTTAATCGCTAAAGTATCAATCTTTAACTTTTAACCGCGATGAACTGTATTCACACATTTTTCTTGTGTTTTCTTATATGCTTGTACTGATGAGTTGTGTTTCATCTTCCGTGATGTTATACATGTATATTCTATGTGAAAGAAAAAGCATTATGTGATTAAATGTTCGAGATATGAAATGTTACGTGGATGACCTTGTATTTGTTTGTTCTGCAACCATAGTTTAACATATAGATATATACATATATATGTGTGTGCGTGTAGGCATATATATGTCTGTCTGTCTGTCTGTCTGTCTGTCTGTATGTATGTATGTATGTATGTATACGTTTGTGTGTGTATACATATATTTATGAGTATATGCATATGTGTATATGGTTCTATTTATTTCTGTCAACGTTCCGCCTAATTTATATTTTCAAGCACATATCTGAGAATATGCTGACAAGGAAATACATATACACATAGGCACACGTTACCCCACAACCATAAAAAGCTAAACACGAAACACCTAGGGAGAGAATGAATAAGAACATGGCAGAAAATTTATTGAAAAGGCTGCAGATGTATCGTGAACGTTTTTGGCAAAACAAACTAATTAATAAACTAAAGGAACCTATAGCCAGTGCATGTATTCTATGAGTAGAGTGATTGCCCCAAAACATTACAACTTTTTGTGTATATGTGTATCTGTTTTATGAGGTTCTACACGAATTTCGTATGATATGACAAAGTAATTCCCTTTCTTATAGTAAAACTTATAAGCATGCCACTCCTTGCCACGAACCTATAGCAAGGAACGATATGAAACAAAACAAAAGATAGGATCCAGTTTTGCAGAAATAAATTAGTTTTCTGTGTACTTGCTTTATAAAGTTGCCAATCAGTTCTAATTCTACACATTCATTTTTGAAAACCTAACATTTCAAGCCTCCTTAAACCGTAACAATGATAACATATGTACATGTAAAAAACATTATCTGGCATATATATATTATATATATATATATATATATATATATATATATATATATATATTGCTGGAAATGAGGAGTAGATAGACAGCTGACAAGTGATGAAGGTCGCTCTCTGTGTTACTTGTCCTGTTTTAAAGTGCTGTTTGATTTTTTTTTTCACTGTTTTGTATCCTTTTATAACAAAATTCTACAATTAGCCGGGGCCAGCTAATACACACGAACACACATATGCACGCATATACACACACGCGCACCGAAACACACGCGCACCGAAACACACGCGCACCGAAACACACACGCACATACACACACACGCACCCGCATACACACGTTCGCACGCACACACACACGCACACATACATACACACACAAACACACGCACATACATATATGTGCACACACATATGTGCATGATATGTATTTAATATTCACGTAGTATATATATATATATATATATATATATAGATGCAGACGTGGCTGTGGGGTAAGAAGCTTGCTTACCAACCACATGGTCCCGGTTTCAGTTCCACTGCGAGGCACCTTGGGCAAGTGTCTTCTACTATAGCCTCGGGCTGACCAAAGCCTTGTGAGTGGATTTGGTAGACAGAAACTGAAAGAAGCCCGTCATATATATACATACATATATGTGTGTGTGTGTGTGTGTGTGTGTGTGTGTGTGTGTGTTTGTACCCTGTACCATCACTTGACAACCGATGTTGGTGTGCTTACTTTCCGTAATATAACGGTTCGACAAAAGAGACCGATAGAATAAGTACTAGGCTTACAAAGAATAAGTCCTGGGGTCGATTTGTTCGACCAAATGCAATGCTCCAGCATGGCCGCAGTCCAAAGACTGAAACTAATATAAGAATATGTATGTGTACGTTTGTATACACGTATAAATGCGTCAAAAGTATAAATAACAGGAAGACAAGGTAAGAAATAAGAACAGGAAATGGGAGAAATTAGAAGGAAAATGCTTCTAGTTTTCGGGCAAACGCTCGTCTGAAAGCATAAACGTGGACAGAATAGATGGAGAAAGTGAAGAACACACACATGTGTCTATCGAAAGGTTACGGCATGCTGAGGTGACAGAAGAGGTATAGGAGTCACCTTAGGCGCCACGGGACAACTGTGAGCCGAGCATGCGCGTATGTGGATGCGCGAATGTGAGTTTGAAGTTTTTGGGTGTGTGTGTGTGTGTGTGCCGTGGGTTTGTGTATGAGCGCATGTGTATAAGCCTGGGAGATCTTATTTATTTTGTTAATATGTGTGTATAGGAGGCTGTCTGTGTGTGTGTGTGTGTGTGCGTGTGTGCGTGTGTGCGTGTGTGCAAGTGTGTGGGTAGTGGGGTGAAAAGGGAAGAGAGAAATGTGCATTGATAGAATGATTGAAGGATGCAGAAGTACGCGACCTGCCAACGTATTTGGCCGTGTATATGCAGTGAGAGACAAAGCAAGAGCGATAAGGAAATTAAGTTTGAAACCCTTCCACTATTTGATATTTTATCTTGTTTCCAGACATTAACGATAATGCTGCATCCAAAACACGCGTCTTTATTTAAATCAAATCTTACTGCCTCAGCTGTATTTGTATTCAAACATGTCTATATGATACATGCAGTTAGTCTTTGTTGCAAATGTCATTCACTTCGGGCGAAAGATTGAGAAGACTGTCGAAAAGAAAAATCTTCGTATATTAAATATATCCAGTTCTTATTCTGTATACAATTGTTAGAAATCATCTTTGCTCGTCACGATATTTCTGAAAGGAAATCGGCAGATGCGAAGTTTGATATTTTGATATCGTTATATTTGTTATTATATTGAAGTTCCATTTTCTTCTTCGAAATGTTCGAAATACAATGAAAAATAGGTATGGAAATGGCAAGGCAGGGGACGATATGCCTGAGCAGAATTGTTAACTTTGGGTTTGGAGATAATTCAAAGAATGTTTAGCGTTTAAAGATGACATGGTTGGAAGATCCAGTATCATAGCTACGCTTATCGACAAATATCATGTTAGTGTTAGAATATCAATCGAACAATTGAGATATAATAAATCAGTTGTGACACACACACACACACACATATATGTGGGTATATGTAATAAATGGGTTACATAAATGTGATACATATATGTGGGTATATGTAATAAATGGGTTGTGATATATGTGTGTGTCTAATATGAGACAAAAATCTGTTGCGTTGTAAAATTATTGATTTTTGCAATAATTGTGGACGAAGGACTTTATAAAGGGTGCATAGATAATGGAGTAAGAGTAACCGGTCGAAGACAAGATCGACATTTCATATTGTGTCAGTGAAGCTCAACTGTTTCCTCGTGATACAATTTATCATGAAATACTGCCCTCCATTTACCTCCACATGAAACAGAGCAAAAATCCTGCTCATCATTAGCAGTGAAATGCATACTTATAATATATTTGAAACGCTGAAGAAAAACGGAACCCTCTATAGTGTATCATCAATATAATTGAACGTGAAATGTGTGTGTGTGTGTGTTGTGTGTGTGTGTGTGTGTGTGTGTGTGTGAGTGTGTACACATATATATAGTAAGGTAGATGCTGATTAACCTAGACTAAACTATGTTCTCTGAGCCCATTCATCCTCATAATCAAGTGGACCGTTTCTATTATTGGAGCATGTAATATATATAGTTTTTTTAAATATTGCTGTGTCTTGGGAGGACCATGACATCAATAATAATAAACACATACACTGATTCAATATTATTTATTATTAGCCAATCAGATATATACCTAACCAACTAACGTGTCAATCGTTTGTTTAATGTTCTGGTTAAGCAATCAACCGCTTATTTGGTTATCAAAGTCCTTTCATCGCTATTCAGTCTCGTTAATGACAATCATGCTCTTTTTACAGTCTGCTTTGAGCCTGTCTCCAAAGACACAAGATTTGTTTCAATATATGAATTCACAACAAGATTCTTGGAAACAACAACGAAGAAAAGCTATTTAAAAATTATTTCGTACAATTCCGATGTTTCTTAGAAACTAGAAGCAATTTTAATGACGATACAAGAAATACCATTCAAATATAGACCCGAAAATAAAGGTCTAATATTGATTTAATAATGTTTGAAAATCGAAAAACAAGATGTTAAATATGTTTAACATATTTTCATCAGTGATATTAATATACAGAAGTTATTTTACATTTGAAGCAAGCAATTTTAAGAAAACTATTTAAAAAGTATATACTGTGAACAAGGTCAAGTGACTGCCATCTCTAGCTGACGGTTGTCCTGTACCGAGGAAAGGAAATAACCCAGAAATCATTGGTCTATAGGTATCGCTAAGGCTAGAAAGGGA
>NC_042998.1:34907946-34912946 GCF_006345805.1 Octopus sinensis
GTTAATATATATACTCTCTTTACTCTTTTACTTGTTTCAGTCATTTGACTGCGGCCATGCTGGAGCACCGCCTTTAATCGAGCAACTCGACTCCGGGACTTATTCTTTTGTAAGCCCAGTACTTATTCTATCGGGCTCTTTTGTCGAACCGCTAAGTAACGGGGACATAAACACACCATCATTGGTTGTCAAGCAATGCTAGGGGGACAAACACAGACACACAAACACACACACGCATACATATATATATATACGACGAGCTTCTTTCAGTCTCCGTCTACCAAATCCACTCACAAGGCTTTGGTCGGCCAGAGGCTATAGTAGAAGACACTTGCCCAAGGTGCCACGCAGTGGGGTTGAACCCGGAACCATGTGGTTGGTAAACAAGCTACTTACTACACAGCCACTCCTGCGCCTCTGTTTTGTTTTTTTATAAACACAAAGCTGTCCTCAAATATCTTACGCACCCTATAACACACACACACACACACACGTACGTATGTATGCATGTATGCACGTACGTATGTACGTACGAATGTATGTATGCATATTACCTAAGTGGAATCGAGAGATGAATAATATAATGAACATAAATGTATAAAAAAATACATGAATCAGTCGTTCTAACCGTCTGCAACAAAGAGCAAATTATTTTAGAATTATTCAGCAACAGAAATAACACTTTAAAATAGCAGCGAGTTCATATTAGAAATATTGAGAGAGCAAAAAAACTTGAGCAACAAAATCTGTGTGATATTGCAGACTGCCATTTTATTTGCGTTTATTTGCGTCTCTGCATTACGCTACACTAGTTTTCTGCTCTACTATCATTCCAGTAAATATCTAAATAGCTTCGGTGTATTGTGCGATATGTAAATTATCACGTTATGCTTTAACATATCAATCTTTACATATGAAACTAGAAAAGAGATGGAAAATTTTAGATCTATTAACAATATATCTGAAATAAAAAGGGATAAAAAAATGCCCGAAAGTTAAGGGTAAAAGTAATTATATCTAAGCACGAAGTCGAACGCGCGCACACACATACACATATACAGACACGCAGGGACTCGAACACACGTACACACACCGCGATACACTCGCGCACACACACACACACGCGCGCACACACAGATACACACACGCACACACACACACTCACACACACACACACACATACACACACATATAATTACTTTTACTCTTATACATGTGTGTGTGTGTGTGTGTGCGTGTGTATTCGTTTATTCCAGGAGGCGCAATGGCCCAGTGGTTAGGGCAGCGGACTCGCGGTCATAGGATCACGGTTTCGATTCCCAGACCGGGCGTTGTGAGTGTTTATTGAGCGAAAGCACCTAAAGCTCCACGAGGCTCCGGCAGGGGATGGTGGTGATCCCTGCTGTACTCTGTCACCACAACTTTCTCTCACTCTTACTTCCTGTTTCTGTTGTACCTGTATTTCAAAGGACCGGCCTTGTCACTCTCTGTGTCACGCTGAATATCCCCGAGAACTACGTTAAGGGTACACGTGTATGTGGAGTGCTCAGCCACTTACACGTTAATTTCACGAGCAGGCTGTTCCGTTGATTCGGATCAACCGGAACCCTCGTCGTCGTAACCGACGGAGTGCTTCCATCCCATTCGTTTATTCCGTTGATTCTCTTCTAGTTTCAGTCATTAGATTGCGACCATGCTGGTGGCTACCTTCAAGAATTTATTTACAGTCCTGAGCATGTACCTCGGTATATATTTCAATCTGGCTTTATCGTGGTATATCTATCAAATGTCATCTGCCGCTACGTTCTGAGTTCAAATTCCGCCGAGGTCGACTTTGCCTTTCATCCTTTCGGGGTCAATAAATTAAGTACCAGTTACACACTGGAGTCGATATAATCGACTTAATCCGTTTGTCTGTCCTTGTTTGTCCTCTCTGTGTTTAGCTCTTTGTGGGTAGTAAAGAAATAGGTATATTTATCAGATGACTGCGTGACACTTTTAGCAGAACTTTATTTTGAATTCTGTTCCTCAAAAATATCGATATGGTTTGTCAGGAACAAATAGATCCAAAATCTATCATCCAAGGAATAAATAGTTCGTTCATCTGTCATCTTCAATATGTAAGGTGTTATTCGTAAGCGTAACTATTTCTCTTCCACTAGAAGAGAGTGATTTGCGTAGACTGATCGCCAAATCGTGATATGCTTTATATGTACAAACTTCCAAACCCTGCATTATTCCCAGTCTGGTGTTTAATTCTACTTAGATTTTATTTGCCTTCCATAAATGAAGGTGTTAATACTTCGTCATAATCCAGTCCTTGAAGATTATGCTGAGCAGCCTAGAAACTGCAAATACGCAGAAATATCGAGAAAAAATAATAAAAAAGGCAAACGAGAATACTAGGATTGATTTTATTTTTAATTCAACATGATTAAATAATAACTGCTCCCTATATTCCCGGTATATACGAACACAGGCATATAAATATGCACATGCGTACATAAATATAAGCATACATGTGTATATATATATATATATATATATATATATATATATAATATATATATATATATATATATATATATATATACATATACATATATAATAAGTACATTCATCACAAATATATAGAATACACACACACAAACACACACACACACACACAAACACACACACACATATATATATATTTCTTTATTGCCCACAAGGGGCTAAACATAGAGAGGACAAACAAGGACAGACAGATTACATCGACCCCAGTGCGAAACTGGTACTTTTATTTATCGACCTCGAAAGGATGAAAGGCAAAGTCGACCTCGGCGGAATTTGAACTCAGAAGTAACGACAGACGAAATACCGCTAAGCATTCCGCCCGGCGCGCTAACGTGTCTGCTAACGTATATGTTGTTACCGCCAAGCTAACATGACAGTCCAGGAAAAGAGGACGAATGCTGCCGTTCATTAGCTCTAGTTGGTGGTAACTATTAATATCCAGTACCGCTGCTGTAGTCTCCTTTAGATAGATTTAGAAATAATAATATTTCGATATATATATATATAGGATAGTGCACGATTGACCGCTAAATCTACAATTTTTTTTTATTCTCTCTCTATTTATTTCCTCGTGTTCGTCTTCTGTTTTTCTGTAGAGTTCACACACATACACACTCATATATCTTTGTACATGGCAGATTTCCGTTCAGTTTCTTTCTGCTAGATTCTTCGAATAAATTATTGGCAATCCCTGTGCTACCGTAGAAGATTTTTGTTCAAGCTGCTGCGCAGTGAGATGAGGATATACGCACACACATACATGCATACGTACATACATACATACATATATATATATAATATATATATATATATTATATATATAATATATATATATATATATATATATTATATATATATATATATATATATACATACATACATATATATATATATATATATATATATATATATATATATATATATATATAATATATATATATACACACACACACACATATATATATATATATAACAAGTGAAGAACAGAATTACAATGAATCTATATGAAATGTATAAGTGTGTGTGTGTATGTAATGCTGTGTAATCGACAAACCATAAAAGGCCACATTATTAATTAGAAACATCAGTGATGAACTATTTTGTTCGGTCATAAACACAAACAATAGCCTATATCAAATATATCAAAGCTTCGTGACTGCGTTCCCTACTGGCATTAAATTTATTATCTTTAATATGAATTTTGCTATGCACGATATTATGTACAAGAATGAAACATGCTTTGCCAAGTGTATAACGTTACACACTTTTATTTCCAGCTTAGAATATTTGAAATATAGGAGTAAAAGTTATGGATTAATTACTATAAAATGTGCTATGGGATTTCAGATATTTACTAGATTTATTGACATTAGCAGATTTGGCATGCTGGAATTTGTAGGAAACACAATTTACAAAACAACTAGAAGAAAATGTGGAAAAACGAAAGAGAGTGCAAATCTCCGATTACGATGATATGAATAATTTTCTTTCATTTTATAACTGTCATGATGTTTTTTGTAAATATTTTTAAATTTTCATTTATCTAAAATCATTTCATTTGAATCTAATGTACAAAATATTTCAAACTTGTAAATTTTGTAGAAATTGTCAAATAACGATTATTTGGTAACATAATATGGCAGTCTTGGTTTAGGACGAATGTTGCTGTAATTTTAGTCACAAGAGACATCGTCTCCAGCTGGCTATAAGACACGATCTGTGTCCTTATATTCTTGAACAAGGGAATCTAGAATTCATTGTATCTCATTTACAAAAGAATCTGTCATTTATCAATATTTGTACGAGTTCGATTACCGCCAAGGAGGATTATGCTTTTCATCCTTCCGATGTCGATAAAATAAGTACAAAACACATTATAGTCGACAATACCGATTGGTGTCAGCTCAACCGACTATGAAATGGTAATCTATGCCTACCTTAGAAATGCTTATATTGTGAGCTTGTACCTATACCCTGGCCATATATTATACTGAATTCGATACAGTTGACTATGCAGGCGAAAGATATTTGCACCTAATAAAATAAAATTACAATTTGAAAGAAACAGAGGCAGAGACAGAGACAGGAATAGCAATTTTGTGGTTAAAATTCAGTTGGATATGTGAATTGATGAATGCGACGTATAGGTGTTGTGAAATTTCTGGGGACCATTTAGATGTTAGAATCATACTATAAACTTCAGCCTTATTAGCCTCTGGTACCAGTAGCTGATACTTTCACAGAGATCTGGTTGTTGCTGATGTTGACGCTTCAAAATTAGCCAAACACGAGCACAAAAGTCGTAGCAAAGATCAAATGCAAATATATGAATATGAAAAACATTGCACCATGAGGCAAAAATTACACATTGATTGAGCGATTTGTAATCTGATGAAACTCACAATTATTAAATGCCATTAATTAAGATATTTTTCAAATAATCG
>NC_042998.1:34915446-34942946 GCF_006345805.1 Octopus sinensis
CTGATTTTCACTTTCTTTCAGAAACACGAAAACTGGATATGGAAGCAAGGAAAGACAAGTTAACACCAATTATCTCCTTTTTATAGACGACATGAAACTTTATGAGAGAGATGAAACCAGCTGAATTCACTGATTCTAATAGTGCGTTGCTTTAGCGCGGACATTAGAATGGAATTTGGGCTGAAATTCAGACAGAGGGAAACAATATAAAGAAGGCAAAGGAAGCACAACTTGTACAAGTAAGGAAGACAGGTTTGTTACGTACGGAAAGAAGCTAGGACAAGATGAATTAAAGACTGAATCGAAGAGAGAAAACAACTGGAAGATGTAAGGTCAGTTTTTCACAGATATCAAGAGGCACAGACCCAGATAAAATATGTTTGTAGTTATAAAACAACCTGGAAACTGAAACAAAGGCCTTGATTGGGGCAGCAAAGAAACAGAAAATACTTCGAGCAAAAATTTGGCAAACGCTGAATGTGTGGTGAATCTGGAAACATGATGTGATATATTGTAAGCGAATGCTGGAAATTGTCCCAGAGGGAGTACAAGAAAAGGCATGACAATGTCGCCAGAATGGTCCACTGTGAAGTATGTAACAAGTTTGAACTGGAAAGAGTGAGAAAAAGGTACGAACATAAGACAAAGTTTGTGACAGAAAATGAGAGATCCTTTGGGATTTCATGATAAAATGTGATCATAGAATCGAACATCAGAAACCTGATATTGAACTGGTAGACAAAGAAGATAAGTTGTGCCTGATAATAGATATCGCTTGCCATGATGAGAGCAGAATTATAGTGAAAAAAGGTGAAAATTTGATACGATATAAAGCTCTGAGGAGAGAAATAAAAAAGCTATGGTCAATGAAAAAAGTGTATATTGTGCAAATTGGAGTAAAGATTTTTGCCAACATGACATGGCAGTCCTGGTTTAGGACGAATGTTGCTGTAATTTATCCCCAGGAGACATCGTCTCCAGCTGGATATACGACACGATCTGTATCCTTATATTTTCGAACAAGAGAATCTAGCACCCCCACCCAGCTCAAAATAATATCTGTGAAGGGAAATAACCTGGAAATCGCGATACACAGACATTGTTTTGAGCTGAGTGGGGTTGCTAGATTCCCTTGTTCGAAAATATAAGGACACAGATCGTGTCGTGTAGCCAGTTGGAGGCGATGTCTCCTAGGGCTAAATTACAGCAACATTCGTCCTAAACCAGGACTGCCATGTTATCTTGGCAAACAAATCTTTACTCCAAAGTACTGTTGCTGAATATCTCTCGTTTTGAGATTTAAAAATAGCAATTTTCTATTTGTGCCAAGTGTTTGTGCCCTGGATACAGTGAGTAAAAATAAGATCAATTGGTTAGGAATGATGGGAATCAAGATGAAACTACAGCACATCCAGAAAACAGCATTACTTGGCAGTGTAAGGAGTCTCTGCAAAGTTCTCGAGACTTGATAAGAAGGTACCACCTTAGTTCCTGAGAAGTCAGCAGCTGGTACGTAAATGATACGGCCAGCAACAACAGCAGCAGCAACAACAAAAACAACAATAACAACAGCAATAATAACCATTTCCTGTACTAGAAAATGATCACATCTCTCTCCGTTGGAACTTTACTGTTCAAACGGACAGAAAGATAAATGAAAATAGATTTGACATTATATTATATGTATGTTATAAGAAGCTTGCTCCCCAACTATGTGGTCCCGGGTTCAGTCCCACTGCGTAGCACATTGAGCAAGTGTCTTCTACTATAGCCTCGGGTCGACCAACACCTTGTGAGTTGATTTGATAGACATAAACTGGAAAGAAACTCGTCGTGTATATATATATATATATATATATATATATATATATATATATATATATATATATATATGTATGTATGTATGTATGCGTGTATATGTTTGTGTGTCTGTGTTTTACCCCCACACTATCATCTGATAATCAACTTATTTTTGAAACTAGCTTTTAATTTTCTTGTTTTCTTCAATATTCTCCAGAATTTTGTGCACCCTAGTCATAAGACCAATTTGAACTTCTAACATTTTGTTTGTTGATGTCTCTGGGTGAGAAATTCAAAGCAAAAGTCAAACATCATATATAATAATAATAATAATAATAATAATAATAATATAATAATAATAACAATAATAATAATAACAATAATAATAATAATAATAATAATAATAATAATAATAATAATAACAATAATAATAATAATAATAATAATTATATTAATAATAATAATAAGAAGAAGAATAATATGGTCTTGACAGCAAAAAATTGGTACGACCATAAACCCGAAGGCATCATCGAAAATTACAATGCAAAAACCTATGGGATTTTATGATTCAGTTATGGTCGATGAAAAAGGTGGTAATATTACCAATAATTGTCGGAGCCGTGGGAACAGTGGGTAAATATCTCGAGAAGTACGTGGAACAAATAGGGACTGCAATAAGGGTGGAGCACTTGCAGAGAACAGGACTGCTTGGAACCGCTCGAATACTCTGGAAGAGGCTCGAAAAATAAGTTCACTGGTAGTGAACAGCTGACACCGTAGTACATCTCTAGCGTTAGAAGCTGTGCAAAGGCAATAATAATAATAATGGTTTCGAATTTTGCCACAAAGCGAATCAGAATTCATATAGTTCTCTCAACTTATCAATGATAGAAATAAAATGAAATATCCTTCAGCACAGTGTCAAAATGTAAATGCTTATTTCGAATCTGATGCAAAACGGTGCGAGAAATGGAGGAAACAAAACATAGTTAGAAAAAACTGCACAGATGCCTACAGAAAATTATGATTACCTAAATAATGATCCTGGTTCTTCTCTGTAACTTGTCAAGTAAAATATTTTTGAAAATCAATAAATGGACACGAGAGAAATACATTTCTGTTCTATCTAGATTTTGTACAGTGACACTTTTCTCCCGCTCAACAGATGAAACTATGATCATATAATAACATATAATGTTTGGGAAAATAGCAGAGATCTCAATGTTTATTCCGACTGACAAGCTTACTGACAAAAGGTATATTCGCAAAACCTATCGCATATAAAAAATTGAAGTCGAAATCCAAAAGAAGTATGTAATGAAAATAGAAGTAAAGATTAAATACAAGAAAAAATATGTATTTTGACTACATAAAGCAGGTATATTTCTCTAACCTGTGCCAGAGAAATGGATTAAATAAGGGAATGCAAAGACGAGCTGTAAAATAGCTGATGAATACTGAAAAACAGAAATTGTACCCGCTCATCACAAACTAAAATATAAATAAAAGCAGTAATATTTTGAGTTATAGATTCAAAAGAGAGTATCAGGATCTTGAAAGTTTGAAAGTAGAAATAATTCATAAATAAAAAGCAATGGAATTTGCAATCCACTAACGAAATAACTCTGAAGAATAACATTCCATAGTGAAATAGCAACATCAATAGAAGGTGAACACCTGGTCATTTAAGACCTGGACATTTTAGACACGAAAATCAATATCCAAGTTTAAACAAATTACTATACGCGGTAACGGCTATTGTTACAAAGGAAAGCGTGTATCCTATAGATATATCAAAAGGGTAATATTTATTTCTATTCCAGGCACAAGGCCCGAAATTTTGGGGGAGGAGGCCAGTCGATTTCATCAACTACAGTACACAACTGGTACTCAATTTACCGACCCCGAAAGGATGAAAGGCAAAGTCAACCTCGACGGAATTTGAACTCAGAACGTAGCGACAGACGAAATACCTATTTCTTTACTACACACAAGGGGCTAAACATAGAGAGGACAAACAAGGACAGACACACGGATTAAGTCGATTACATCGACCCCAGTGTGTAACTGCTACTTATTTAATCGACCCCGAAAGGATGAAGGCAAAGTCGACCTCGGCGGAATTTGAACTCAGAACGTAGCGGCAGACGAAATACCACTAAGCACTTCGCCCGGCGTGCTAACGTTTCTACCAGCTCACCGCCTTTCCAAGTGGGGGGGGGTAATATTAATACCTAAACAAGTATGGAAAGCAAAAGCAACAAAAAAAAGGAAAGAAAATCAAAGATCTTTGAATGAAGAACTGATGCGATTGAAAAAAAAATAATCAGAGATAAATTCTAGGGTATATAACATGGCAAAAATATATTAAAAAAAGTACCCGAAACCAAAGAACGCCTGAAACTAGATATCCTCGATAAATTACAAAGAATTCATCTCTCTAAAAAGCGGCGGAGGTTCTTTGAACTAAACAATGTTCCACTCAAACCGAAAACTACTTAAAAATAAAATACTAAACACTGAAACATGAAGAGAAAGAGGATGAAGATTCTGAAACGATTATAAAGAGAGAATTGCCTCGGACGAATTTGTTTAAAACGACGAAAACAAAACTGAACAATCATGTGCAATCACAAAAAAAAACAAACGAAGGATCTGAGAGATAAAGATATAAACAATTAAAAGCCAACAGAAAATGATAAGATCCCAAAATTACGCTTAAAATGTTTAACAGACGTTCAAGTTGCTCGTAGGGATATCTAGTAACTTAACCCGTTCATGCCGATTGTCCGTTTAAACTGATACTTAATTTATAAGGGTATAAAACAAATACTTGATACAAATTGTATGACCTGTATCAAAGAATGAAACATGTTCTTAACGCATATGCAGTCTGCATCAAACGGATTTCAATGAAATTTTTTCCAGTTGTTATTTAGGTCAAAATAATTGTATTTGTGAATTTTCAGGCAATTTCATACAGTAGAAAAATTTCGGCACGAATGGGTTAATGATATAGCCGGATATAATACCCGATGAGGTCCCTCAGGAAGCATATAAGACTAAAACTATCAACTCCCCCACCCCACCAAAAAAAAAAAAATTAACGGTCCTTAACCTATCGTCCTACAAATTACAAAACTTTAACTGTAATCACAAAATAAATTAAGATCTGACAAAAAACAAATTAATTCTAGAAGAGCAGTTCGTAAGAATTATCCTTTCTACTATAGCTACAAGACCTGAAATTTATGGGACGGGGCCAGTCGATTAGATCGATCCCCAGTATACAACTGGTACTTAATTTATCGACCCCGAAAGGATGAACGGTAAAATAGACCTCGGCGGAACTTGAACTCAGAACGTAGCGACGGGTGAAATGCTTTGCGGAATTTCGCCAGGCGTGCTAACTATTCTGCCATCTTGCCGCCTTGATGGTCCAAAGAATTATAAGACTAAATACCAATTTCTGACTGAAAATCTAAAATCAAAGAATACAAAATGAGAAGGAAGTGTGATTGGCTAACTGAAAACGTTTGACAAACGTTAGCACGCCGGAGGAATTTACCTAGCGGTATTTCGTCTGTCTTTATGTTTTGAGTTCAAATTCCACCGAGGTCGACTTTGCCTTTCATCTTTTCGGGGTCGAAAAATTAAGTACCAGTTGCGTACTGGGGTTGATCTAATCGACTGGCCCGCTTCCCCAAAAATTTTAGGCCTTGTGCCTAGAGAAGAAAAAAAAAAAAAGAAAACGTTTGGCAATGTTTCCCAAGCGTGGCTCCTGGAAATGTTAGCTATGAATTGGAGAACACCACTATTTATTGGCACCTATTATGATAAGTAAATCCATTAAATATGCCTTAAATTAATCGTAAAGAATCCTGCAGATAAATGCAGATGGAAACCCATTAAACATACACCGCCTCCGTTAAAATAGCTCGGCACGGCACACAGGTAGAGGAGTCTTAATACAATAGAAAATGCAAAAATTAAACTGAACCAAATTTATCCATCCCTTGTAGGATGAAAGGAATAGTTGAACTAGGCGGGATTTGAACTCAGAACAAAAAGCAATCGGAACAAATATAGCAAATCAATTTCTTTGACACAAACAATACAACTAATCCAAGACCTCAATGCAGCTAGCGTAGCACAATTATTAAACGTGAATAGTTTTCGTTAACAATATATTAGGTTGTCAAGAAAGTTCTTGCGAAATTTTAAATTTTGGTTTTAAATTATGTATTTTCAAATTAATTTCCGTTAAATTGCTTTGACTTTATATAGCATTTTAAAGCCAGTTTTTTTGCTCTGTCTAATCGTGTTCCTGTTTTTCTTTTTGAATAATTAGGCCATTTTTCCGGAACGTTGAATTCAACATGGACTAAAAGCAAATTCTCACAATTTTCTTATTCCAGTTCAAGCTAGACCGAAAAGCTGCTGAAACAGCTCGTGCTATCAACAATGCGTTTGGCCCAGGAACCACTAATGAACGTACAGCACAATGGTGGTTCAAGAAATTTCGTGGCGATGACGAGAGTCTTGAAGATGATAAGCGTAGTGGGCGGAAATCGGATGTTGACAACGATCAACTAAGAGCCTTAGTGGGAGCCAATCCACGCACAACTGTTCGAGAGCTTGCTTCTGAATTAGATATAACGTATACGACAATTACCAACTACTTGAAAGGGATTGAAAAAACAAAAATACTAGAGAAATGGGTGCTGCACGAATTCAACGACAACCCCCCCCCCCCCCCCAAAAAAAAAAAAACAAAAAAAAACACCGTTTTGAAGTGTCTTCTTCCCTTCTTTTACGCAGCAAGAACGACCCGTGTCTCCACCGGATTGAGACTTGCGATGAAAAGTGAATTCTTTACGACAACCGGCGACACTCAGCTCAGTAGTTGGACGCTGACGAAGCTCCACAGCACTTCCCGAAGCCGAAGTTGCACCAAGAGAAGGCAATGGTGACTGTTTGGTGGTCTGCGGCCGGTCTCATCCATCACAGCTTTTTGGATCCAGGCGAAACCGTCACGGCGGAGAAGTACTGTCAGCAAATGGATGAAATGCATAAGAAACTCCGACAACAACAGCCAGCATTGGTCAATAGAAAAGGACCAATTCTTCTCCAGAATACTCGGCCGCACGTCGCATAGCTGACCCTGCAGAAGTTGAGCGATTTGGGCTACGAAACTCTGCTTCATCCGCTATACTCACCAGACCTCTCACCTACCGACTGCCCCTTTTTTAAGCATCTTGACAACTTCTTGCGTATGAAATGTTTCAAAAACCAAGGCGATGCCAAACATGCCTTCAACGACTTCATCGCCACCAGAACGCAGGATTTTTATGCTCCTGGCATGAATAAACTTGTTTCGCGTTGGCAAAAATGTGTTGATTCTGATAGTGTTTATTTCGATTAATAAAGTTTTGTTTGAGCCGAGATTTGTGCATCTGAATTTAAAAGTTAAAAACCGCAAGAACTTTCTTGACAACCTAACATCAAGGTTAAGGCAGCGATATGGCAGAAACGTTAGCACGCCAGGTGAAATGCTTCGCGGTATTTCGTCTGAGTTCAAATTCCGCCGAGGTCGAATTTGCCTTTCATCCTTTTGGGGTCGATAAATCAAGTACCACTTACGTGCTACGGTCGATCTAATCGACTGGCAGCCTCCCCAAAATTTTGCGTCTTTTGTCTAGAGTAGAAAAGTATATACATCCATGTTGATCTTGGACGAACCTGCGTAAGTTCTTCGTGGGGGTATGGTTTAAGAGTTCGCTTCCCACATACACACGGTTCCTGTTTCAGTTCTATTGTGCAGTACCGAAAGCAAATTCCAACAACAGCACCCGGTTTACAAGTGCCTAGTGATTGGCATTTGGTAATTGGAAACAATGCATAGTCAAAGACTAATGGTTTTGGCGTCCTCTTGGGCTTTTTGTTTACATGATGCTTTATTGATCTTAAGGAAACACTGATGTTATAAATTCTTGTTGCTCGTCAAAACTTCACTTTATTTTCGGGTGAAAACATGAGAAACAAAAAGAAAATTTTAAATTGAATTTTTAAATTCTCGTTACTATATTTTTGCAGAGTTCATTGATCAATGAGCTGGAAGTCCATTAATTTACAATTTATCAAATGAGAAGTTAAAAAAATAATAGCGATTGTCGTAATGTTAAGAAACATTGAATAATTTATGCATTCATGTGAATAAAACTGAGAGCATTCTGAACGGCTTTTTAAAAGCAGAATTCGAGAACTCCAAATCCTTCGAAAGAAAAAAATGTCGACAACTATCACGGTAAGTGCAGCAACAGAGACGCGCATATTTTACGCCATTTTTACTGTTGATCAGTTGTATAATCTTACTATTACTTTAATTTCCTGAATAAAACCGCTTGCAGCACTTCTGGTGAAGAATTTTTCTTTCACTTGTTAATCAGTCGTCTCGTTTAATGGAGTAGGTAAATAGCGTAGATAAGCATTAAGAACATTTAGCAACAATGAGTAATCATTGAAAAACGAAATACGCAGTCAAGCTCATAGACGATATATAGATTTGATAGATAAATGGATGTTTGGATGGCTGGATTAGAGAACGAATAGATATATAAATTATTTAGAAAATAGAGAAATGTATAAAAGGAGGATGCAGAAGCGAAAGACAGCATCTGTAGCAGAACAGTGGTTTCTTTACTTTAAGAATCGCAAAGTAGAAATTGAAAGTTGTTACGTTCAAGCCTTTCCGAGTAGATTGAGTGAAAGTAACACGATTATACAATGAATTATAATCATGTCACGAACACAGCATGCCGTGAGCTAATAACTTATTCTTCGGTATTTTCCGTACAAAGGATAACGGCTTTTGAAAGGGGAAATTAACGTGAAATTTAAACAATACTTTATGATATAAACAAAATAAGATATAAAAGTTGAAGTGATTGTTTGAAAAATGATGATTCATGCGGGGGGAAAATGTTTCCAAGAATTCAAAATTTACAAAATACCTGCAGTTAAAAAGATAGAAATTATAAAAATAAATTTTCTTTGATGATTGTTATTTCATAAAATTCCTATAAATATAATACAATTAGCTAAAAAGGTTAATCAGCGATGTTATTTTTGATAGAATAGAATTGGTGAATTGAATGGCTATAATGGTACAAAAAGGCAATATCTGAATTATCTTCAATTAAGAATTGACAAAGCGTTTCTAAAATGAAAGAATCTGCAGGTTTGTAAATGTTTAGGAATAGCAATTTGGCACTACAAAGTGAGGAAAAGAATTATTTAAATTCTCAGGATAAGTCATCGAATTAAGTAGCTGCAAATGTTTCAGTTCCATGCTATTATGTTTTATCTTTTATTTATTCCACTCATTAGACTACGGCCATGCTGGAGCATCACCTTGAAGAATTTTAGTCGAACAAATCGACTCTGTTGTTTACTCCTTTACACGCTTGGTACTTATTCTGTCGGTCTCTTTTGCCGAAACATTAAGTTACGGAGATGTAAACACACCAACACCGGTTACCAATCGGTGATCGGGGACAAACACAGACATGAAGACACACACACACAAACACACACACACACACACACACACACACACACACACACACACACACAACACACACACATATATATATATAGAGAGAGAGATAGATAGATAGATAGATAGATAGATAGATAGATAGATAGACAGTCAGTCAGACAGATAGATAGATAGATAGATAGATAGATAGATAGATAGATAGATAGATAGATAGATATAGATAGATAAATGGATAGAGATAGATAGATAGATAGATAGATAGATAGATAGATAGATAGATAGAGATAGAGATAGAGAGATAGATAGATAGATAGATAGAGAGATAGATGATATAGATAGACGATATAGATAGATAGTTAGATATATAGATAGATAGATTAGATAGATAGATTAGATAGATAGATAGATAGATAGATAGATAGATAGATAGATAGATAGATAGATAGATAGATAGATAGATAGATAGATAGATAGATAGATATGGAAGGTTTCTTTAAGTTTCTGACTACGAAATTTACTCACAAGGCTTTAGTTGGCCCGAGACTATGGCAGAAGACACCTGCCCGGATCCATGCAGTTAAGAAGCAAGCTTCTTACCAAACAGCGTCTCAGACTCGCTGGCGTGGTAACGATTTTGCGAGCTCGCTTCTTTGTAAGAATGACAAATATTTTGCCAATTGTACACGGAGAAGATGCATCCGCCCGAGGTAAAGAGAGGATAATTTGGAAAATCAGCGCGTTAATTTGTTTATGGAGAGGTGGAGTGTTCGAGGTATGAGCGGAATTGGGTATATCAAGGTGACATGTTAACCACAAGGTAGTCGCGAAATACACAAGGTTTCTCCTTGCACTACCAATCAACTGTTCTAACATGTGATATCCACTGCATTTATATCAACAGAAGCATTGGTAATTAAGAGTATTTATTTCTTTACTATCCACAAGGGGCTGAACACAGAGAGGACAAACAAGGATAGACAAATGGATTAAGTTGATTATATCGACCCCAGTGCGTAACTGGTACTTATTTAATCGACCCGGAAAGGATGAAAGGCAAAGTCAACCTCAGCGGAATTTGAACTCAGAACGTAGCGGCAGACGAAATACCTATTTCTTTACTACCCACAAGGGGCTAAACACAGAGAGGACAAACAAGTACAAACAAACGGATTAAGTCGATTATATCGACCCCAGAGCGTAACTAGTACTTATTTAATCGACTCCGAAAGGATGAAAGGCAAAGTCGACCTCGGCGAAATTTGAACTCAGAACGTAGCGACAGACGAAATACGGCTAAGCATTTCGCCCGGCGTGCTAACTTTTCTGCCAGCTCACCGCCTTATTGGTAATTAAGAGTTTTGTCCAAGGATGGGGTATTTCAGGCAGTAAGTAAGTAATATCTTCTGCTAGGAGACAGATGTTTTAAGTTCATTGAGTAGACATATTGATATTCTGGTAGTTTAGATGCAAGGATCGAAATATATACGATAACCAACTACAACTTTATGAGGTTAAATCTGGTTTAAGTTAAAATGTTGTCAATAATCTTTTGCAGCAACCCTCTCTGCACCAGTCATAAAGTCATGGAGATTTATAGTTATATAAATTTATAGATTTATAGAATTGGGAATTTATATAATTCCCAATTATAAAACTAAGTTTATACATAACTTCCTCAAGAAGGAACGGAATAAGTAAGTTTCTAATGCATTTTCCAGAGATAAAGTTCAGTAAAAATTTTGGAAATTACCAAAATTGATATGAGTGTGTGTATATGTGTATGCGTGCCTATATGTTTATGTATATGTGTGTATGTATGTACGTGTGTGTATGTGTGTGTGTGTGTGTGTGTGTGTGTGTGTGTGTGTGTGTGTGTGTGTGTGTGTGTGTGTGTGTGTGTGTGTGTGTGTGTGTTGAAATTAGCGCATGATTACGCAAACACAACAGAATCCCAAAGCAGGCGTTATGTCGCTTTAGTCTAGTCTTTCTATGTTCGGAATTCGAAAAACTCTCTTCGTTGACTATTTTCGCCTTCCTATCATCGAAAAAGTGTTTTCCCATATTTTATGTGTTCTTATTTCATACGAAACTGTCTATAAACTGTCTCAGCTAGAAACAAATCATTTTCATTAGAATTTGTCTACATGCAAATTGATATCTTGTGAGATGATTTCCAGTGGAGATTGAACGCGTGTTTCAATTTTAGTTCCTCTAGAATATTTTACTGTAACAAGATATCGACTACGCTTTTATAAAGCGGGACGACAGCCATAATGGTTAATGACCGTAAAGTTTCTCCCTAATACAGACATTACGTGCAAATATAAATTTATTAGGCGGAAATGAGAACGATTACGAAATAACCTTATTAACAGTCTCTTATAAATTACGGAGATGTACTCGCATAGCAAGTAACTTGATCTGAGATCGTGTGCTGAAACGAAAACAATTGCAGCGTGGAAGGTGTTTATAAGCCATTTAAGAAACACACAAAAGCCGTTCGATTCACTCCAACATTTAAGTTTAATTTGTCAAAATATTTTCGTCGCTAAAATCCGCGACCTGTTCACTGACAAAAATCCGTGCTGCATTTGTGGAGTCTCTTATAAACTATTTCATTAAGAAATCTAGTTAGAACTCAATGGTAAATTAATAAATAACATTCCTGATGATATCAATGGAAACATCCAGTTTGAAAATATTCCTACCGAGTCAATTTCGAATATCTTCTCCGAGTAAACGTTTGGCTCAAGAAAATATAACGGGATCATTAGAAAGTGACTTATTTTATGAATTACATTATTGATATTTAAGAAATGCTAATACGACAAAGAATCTTTAACTTTGTTGTCTTCAAAACTGATCCTGCACATAGAGAGGATTTAAAGGTAGTTGCCTGACAAAGGACAATAAGTATTTATTTAGAACAAAATGACTTTATAAAGTTATAACGACGAGTCAATTTTAGCCGAGAATCGAACCGTTTCTTGGTTATAGATATTATTCATATGAAGCTGTGGGGCTGATTGAGGTTGGAAATATAGGGCCAGGGAAGTCATGCGAACGGCCGAGGGGCTCTACCGAAAGGAGAGGACGAGTGAGGTCACGTGAGCGGAAGGACAACTAGTCTGGGTCTATTTTGCCTTGGGGGATTATCGGTGGAGACAGACGTGGTGATTGTATGAGTTGGAGTTGGGAGGGTAGAACTCTTACGGATATATCCCGGCTGGATAGAATCGACGTTACGTGAAGACCCGCAAGGTAGAGGCGTTACGGTTTTATTGCCTAGACTACGGAAACAAAATAATTTACTGTAGTAATTCGTGGCCTTGCATACGCCATGGCATATCGCCATCTTTCATGAATGTAGTTGTAAATAGAAATTTCGCAACAAAACAATCTACAATGGATTAATATTCCAATTTCAAAACGAAAATTATCAGTGCTGCAAAAGATGCATCGACGCTTCGTAATCTATGTTAAGGGGAGTTACGTCGTAAGATTTTCTGCACAGACTAATATCGAAAGATGACAATATAACAAAATGAAAGTGGTAAATTTAGAACTCACAGACTATTGAGTAGGATAGTAGAATGGTAGAAGAGTAGAATGTGATAGAATGAGTTGGAATTGAAATCTTCATTATAATTATTTTATTGTTATTGCACGGAGAATGGACACTGATAAGACAGACATGGAATGACATAATATTCTTTTATTAGTATATAATTGACGTTTCTAACAATTCGTTCAGGTCTTTAGTGACCAAATTATCACGTATCACTAATGATATGTAAAGCCGACATCGTAGTTCAGAGAAAGAGATATTCCTGCCCGGGGAAGAAGAAAGGAGACAGCGACTGGCAGCGTGATGTGAATACTATATTCCCAGACTTTCTAATTTTCATGTTACCGAACCAGAGATAGTTAACATGCTGTGTTAAAAGTTCTTCAATCAAAATTTCCCCAAGTTTTAAGAAATAATGTTTTAGTGTCAACATGTTATTTTACCGAAAAACTGTTAAAAAGTGTTATTTTACCGAAAAATTACATAGGATTATCTAAAATAACACAGGATTATTTAAAGGGCACGTGTTTGTTCTTATTTTTGCTTTCTCATTTCGAATAATGCAAAAAGAAAAGGACTTAGCGATTTATTATAAAGAGGGCTGTGGAATGTTTCCATTTTTATTTACTATGTTAGAAAAGCCTTGAACTAACAAACATCCGATTGATTGTTTAACCAGCACATTCAGCAAACGATCAATTAGTTAGCTGGATATATATTTAACCAGTTGACTAACAATAAAGAAGTGATATTGAATCAATGCGTGTGTTATCATTATTGACGTAATGACCCTCCCATGATAAGATATGTTAGAAATCTTTCTGAAAATCAGCGTTTCTAACGAAAATGATCACTTCAGGCAGCTTGATATATAGCAACTTATTCAACATTTTCCAGTTTTTTCTCTAAACATATAAAGATTTATGAGTTGTTACTAAGGTGACGTCTTTGCAGAATTGTTAATACATCAGACAAAATGTTCAGCCTTATGTTCTAAGTTCAAATACTGCTGAGTTAGACTTGGTCTTTCTTCCTTTCGGAGTCGATAAAAAAGTGTCGGTTGAGCTGTGGTATCGATGTGATCGACTTACCCATTACTCTTGTTCCAAAATTGGAAAGAAATATAAATTGTTACTGAAGAAAGAACTGAAAAGAATAAAACCATTTCACCCTCAGCTGAATCGGTCTTTCTGAATGAATAAATCCAATACTTTACTCATTAAAAACTCTCATCGGTTAGTAATATTTGATGGTGACTATGAACATGAGAAAACTTACGTTGTAATATTTACTGACGAATAAAACTGCGATGGTTAAGGAGCGATATCTAAAATGTGAGAGATACCATTGATAGGAAATGAAACACTTAAAAGCATGAAACAATTGACAGATGAAGTTTAAGTAACTGCATTGTTACGCAGAGTGCACATTGAAGAACTTGAATAGAACAAGGAAGTAAAAATAGATTATATTTGACAAGTACTAACATGGAAATACCAAACTAAACATGCTGCAATTACGTTTACATTAAAATAATTATGTTCCATGGATTAAACTATTTTGCACGTAAATCGGATTCCATTATTCACTTCTGTAAATATTTGTACTGTCAAATGTTATCATCTTTATTCATCTGCGAAAATAATTAATTCTATTATTAATATAAAGTTTTCGGCGAAATCAAAGTTATTTCTTGTATTTGTTTCTTTCCTTTGCATTTTATTCTATTGAGCATAATTTAATGCTATTGTGTTCTTACAGTTAAAAACACAAATAAATGTGTCTCAAACATTTAGAATTATCATCATGTGAAGTTGCTGGATAGACTAGTAAAGTCAATTCAAATGCTCGTACGTACATGGGTATGTGTTTACTCACGCTCATAGACACGCACACACGCTCATACAGACCATATGCTCAGTGTAGAAACCACGAAGTGGTCCTCAAATGAATTTCAACTTGAACTCAGAATCCGTCATCCAGGACTAAGTCCACAGCGTCAGAAGTGACTAGAAGAGAAATCTAAGACGGGCCGATATGGCGGTAGTGATGCAAATCGGGCGGCGAGCTGGCAAGAAACGTTAGCACGCCGGGCGAAATGCGTAGCCGTATTTTGTCTGCCGTTACGTTCTGAGTTCAAATTCCGCCGAGGTCGACTTTTCCTGTCATCCTTTCGGGGTCGATTAAATAAGTACCAGTTACGCACTGGGGTCGATATAATCGACTTAACCCGTTTGTCTGTCCTTGTTTGTCCTCTCTGTGTTTAGCCCCTTGAGGGTAGTAAAGAAATAGGTAGTGATGCAAATAGAAATGAGACTAATTGTACTTATTCGCATGACTAACCTATATGCATATATGTTCATATGTATGTGTGTGTGTAAGGAAGAACTAGCTTCTTCACGGTGAACTACGTGTACAATCAAGGCCTAATTTCTCATAGTACTGATGCTCTCTCTCTTTCTCTCTCTCTCTTCCCACTCCCTCTCTCTCTCTCTCTCTCTATATATATATATATATATATAATATATATATATGTATATATATATATTATATATATATGGAGTGGCTGTGTGGTAAGTAGCTTGTTTACTAACCACACGGTTCCGGGTTCAGTCCCACTGGGTGGCACCTTGGGCAAGTGTCTTCTGCTATAGCCTCGGGCCGACCAAAGCCTTGTGAGTGGATTTGGTAGACGGAAACTGAAAAGAAGCCCGTCGTATATATGTATATATATGTATGCGTGTGTGTGTTTGTGTGTCTGTGTTTGTCCTCCTAGCATTGCTTGACAACCGATGCTGGTGTGTTTATGTCCCCGTTACTTAGCGGTTCGGCAAAAGAGACCGATAGAATAAGTACTGGGCTTACAAAAGAATAAGTCCCGGGGTCGAGTTGCTCGATTAAAGGCGGTGCTCCAGCATGGCCGCAGTCAAATGACTGAAACAAATAATAGAGTAATAGAGTAATAGAGTATATATATATATATATATGTGTGTGTGTGTGTGTGTGTGTGTGTGTGTGTTGTGTGTGTGTGTGTGTGTGTGTGCGTGCGTGTTTATTTTGTACATATATTCACCCGATAAAATCATTTTATTCTTTTCGCATGATGTAAAAAATGACACGTCTGAAACAGCTGTAGCAAGTGAACCACTATCCATCCGTTGTTATTTGTTTATGCATGTGTGATGTGTGCGTGCGTGCGCGTGAGTGTGTGTGTAGAGAGAACGTGTGCTGGTACATTAATGGAGCATTAGCATAAGGTTTAAAGATATTCCGGCTGCTATTCTAACATGCCCGGTGACTTACATGAAGGTTTGTCTTGCTTGCTCATCATCGTAATGTTGATGAGTATAGTGTTACTTACCATACGTCCATTCATATAAAGACATTCAGAACACTAAACGCACAACGCTCATACTGAATACGTTTGAATCCGCTGAGAGCCAAGTCTAATTTTTCCGGTTCGCCTAAACATCAGATCTGGTATATTGTCCCGATTACTGAGAAAGCCTTTTTAGAGGAAATTCTGAACTGAACTGGAGTACTTATTAAAAGTCTTCTATTTATCGTTTATGATTCTGGTAACTTTATTAGTAATATTACTGGAAGGCTCTTAGCATTCACTTTACTCTTCGATTAGAATGACACAGCTCCATTTATTCGACACTGAATGATGCTTATGGATATTTATTCACGTATGAAATGTTTTATGCCAATCAACTGTGAAATAGTTCAAAAATTAAAAGCCAATTTAACTTTCATTCTACTTTCCATTTAAATAGCAATGAAATCGTAAAGCTCAAACTTTTCCAGATCATTTCGTTTATATATTTATTTCTGTATTTATTTTCTCTTAAATTGTCGGATACCATCAGCATCTGGAATCATTATGCTCCGCCTCTAACAGAAAAATGCATAAAATTTAAGTTTATAAGTGATGTAGCTTATGTCAATATTTTTTTTTAAATTCCGCTTTTTTCCCGTTTACACAATTTCTGTTCTTTTGATTGAGATATTTTGATTGTGCATTTTGGATGCAAGCCTTGTTTGTCACCTTTCGTTTTACATGCGAATGCCAAAAACAAATGGTTCTTAGAATAACCAGAAGTTGTATCGCCAAAAATGCATCTTTAAATTTATAATTCATAAAAGAGTTCTGTAAAATAGGTGTAAAGATATGGAACAAAATATAAGACGGCCTAACCGAATAAAAACTATTAAATGCGAATATACATGTGTGTTTGTGTGTGTGTGTGTATGTGTGTGTGTTGTGTGTGAATTGTGTTGTATCTGAGTGTGTTTTGTATATATATATATATATATATATATATATACATATATAAAAGCGGTATCTAAAGAAAATAACGTAGGACTCCAATAGCAAACCGATCAAAGTGGAAATTGATATGGTGTGCAAACAAATCCTAGAAGGTATCGTCCCCAAACTTTTATATACTAGAGAAACAAAGGAGCATCCAAAGATAATCTTGATAAGGAGTATACGGAGATGTGCCAGCAAACTCCAACATACCGACGGACGAAAACTAGTCACGAAAACTAGTCACAGCAATATATGTGATACAAAGCCCTAATACATATTTCTTTACTACCCACAAGTGACTAAACACAGAGGACAAACAAGGACAGACAAAGGCATTAAGTCGACTATATCGACCCCAGTGCGTAACTGGTACTTATTTAATCGACCCCGAAAGGATGACAGGCAAAGTCGACCTCGGCGGAATTTGAACTCAGAACGTATCGGCAGACGAAATACCGCTAAGCATTTAACCCGGCGTGCTAACGTTTCTGCCAGCTCGTCGCCCTATACAAAGCCCTAATACAATCACCGTAACACTACCAAGTCGACCATAAAACACGATACATTATTCGAACGCGAAGAAACTCACCATCTAAGCTAGTAATAACCAAATAAAAGCACACTGTCCACAAACGAAAACAGATGTTACTACAATGGCTCAAAGTATGCTTGCTGCGGTAATCAATACAAAAACGGTGCTACAAGAGGAAAAATCGATAACATTTATATTGTCGTAAGGGTGAGACTTTCAAAATGGATATACCCAACAGACACATTCGTTTTACATTATATACAGAGGGAATGCAAAAGCACTATAAAGCAACGTGTGGAACATATAGTGAATATTATAGATGTAAATGAGAAGGCAGTATTAAAGGATAGTGTTATAGCTTATATAAATGGTTCCGTGCATCTTTCTCGAGCACCGTAAAAGCACTGCATAATGATATAGGGAATATACGTGCTCAACAGGAGGAAGAAAGCCGTGTGAAGTTGCAGGACTCGTGATAAATTTATTTTAAAAGAAAAATCTCGTCTGAATTTCAATCTTGATAAATAGCTTTTTTGAGGAATGGAAATGATGATCCCACGAGAACAATAATTCATATCAGTCAATAAAACAAAGTGACTAAACAATTGGTCATTGAAAAAGAATAAAATTCAGAGATATCAGTTACGAAAAAAATAAACCCCCCAGAAAAAACGAACAAATACAAGAAGGAAATTTCACGATAGCGGACAGACTCCCACGACGTCAATAAAAGCAACAACAATAATGATAATCAGGAAGAATGGAACTTAACACTGGACAAGGGTAAATGAAGTAAAACAACCAATGAATTGACCGGTGAAAGAATACATCAAAAGAAGAAAAAAAAATAACAAAACAAAAAACAGCACGCAAAAAACAATAATATATTTCGAAATTATCCAATGAAAGTGATAGCTGTTCACGGTGAAGTAGGCTGATTTGAATAGTGTCATCCTCTCCTTTGTATAAACAGTAACATTTATACTCAAACACACAGATACAGCCACACACACACAGCCAGACACACACACACACGCGAGCTTATTGTATACAGTGCTCAAGTGTAGTACTACTTCTGAAACACATACATATATGTATGTATAAGTATATATATATGTCACGTGACCGACCAGACCATCAGATGTTGTTACACATCGCTGGTCACAATGCATTCGCATTGTTTTAGCCTTCGAATGACGCCACCCCGCTGGCTAAGCGAGCAGGCCAACAGAAGAAAGAGTGGGAGAAAGAGTGGTGAAAGAGTACAGCAGGGATTACCACACCCTGCCGGAGCCTCGTGGAGTTTTTAGGTGTTTTCGCTCAATAAATACTCACAACGAAACCGCGAATCGAAACCGCGATCCTACGACCGCGAGTCCGCTGCCCTAACCACTGGGCCACTGCGCCTCCATATATATATATATATATATATAATATATATATATATATATATATATATATATGTATGTGTGTGTGTATGTGTGTGTGTGTGCGTGTGTGCACAGGACGTCACGAAACGTGTACAACAAAAATATACAAAGCACTAGTACATGGGACATGAACTGTTCTTTGGAACAACGAAAGACATAGCTGGAAAACAAAACAAACAACATAAAGAACGACCCTTCATCAGTCGCTGGTAGTTTTTCTTGTCTCGTATTTCGAGCATTTAACAACAATATACGCTTTCGATAAAACAGTTGCTCCCGCAAAGCAAATTAAATAAAATTTAGGATTTTGTGAACATTTACATATATATATATATATATATATATAATATATATATATATATATATATATACATAAATATACTTACATACATATATATGTATGTATGCATGCATGTCTGTTTTCTTTTTCTTCGTGTGTATATGTAGGCATGCGTGTATAGCACTTTGTTGATTCACCAGAAGCAATAAATCACAGGACTCAATGCAAACATAGAGCGTTCTTTAATAGATTATAACCCGAAAGGCTCCGATTCTCAGTTTCTCAAGATTTTTACTCATTTCCGATCATCAGCTGGTAAACGGAACCTAGTTTCCTTTGGAATATCCACTAACGATTCTGCCAGCTCGCCGCCTTTCAGATTCTATATATTGAGAAACAAAAGAGGTAGCCAGAATACTGGATAAATATTTATTAGCGCTTTCGCTTCGTTCATTGAGATTTATCAGATTTAAGTTTTAGAGACAATTTCTGGAAGAAGGTGTTTTTGTCTGTTATGTGTGAATATATTTATATATGCATATATACATACATATATGTACATACCTACATATATATGTATATATACATGTACATGTGGGTACAGGACTTTACAAAAAAAACGTGAACAGTCTAATATATTCTTTTGCAGTCTTATGCCATCTTATATTTATTTTGCAATAAAATACTTACTGTGGAGAGACATTTTGAACAAGCTGTATAATATACCTATATTGGCAAAGGCAATATGTGTGTGTGTGTGTGTGCGTGTGTGTGTGCGTGTGTGTGAGTGTGTGTGTGTGTCTGTGTGTGTGTGTGCGTGTGTGTACACACATAATTGAAATGTGATAGTTCGAGAATGGAATGGAGTGAACGATGTGATTGCAAAATAGCGAAAGCGCAGATTCCGCTAAGCGGGATGTGTCGGAAGGTTCACAAACAGCAGGAAGACCTGTAGAGTTGTCAAGTGGTAACCGAGAGATAGGAAAAGGTTACTTGGAAGGCCACCACAACGATGGGAAGATGATTTTGTTAAGCAGTTTGGGTCATGATTGAAAAGAAGGTCGCCATCAAGATAGTATTGGAAGTGTATTGTGACCAGCGGTGTATAACTGCATCTTATGGTCTGATTGATACTGTGATACTGTGATATATATATATATATATATATATATATATATATATATACAAACATATATATATATATATATATATATATATATATATACATACATACATATGTGTGTGTGTATGTATGTACGTATGTATATGTATAAATGCTTACATTCATATATATATAATATATATATATATACATAAGCATATATAGACACACGTATATATATATATATATTATATATATATATATATATATATATTAGTGTCAGATCACTTTCGAGTGCTACTGGTAACATGTAAACCCAGTACAATCTTCTTGCACAGTCATTGCACGATAACAACATTGATTAAGCTTTGTGCAATGGCCATACTCGATAACGAGGGCGCAGCCACCATATATATATATATCATATACATAGTGTATATATGTACATGCACACACATATTGTAAAAGAGAAAGACAGAGTGGGAGATGGTGAAAGAAACTCGATTGATCAATATGTGAATACAAAGAGAGTTATAGACAAATAAAATCTGCGCCAGTACACACGTAAGATAAAATTCTGAAAAACACAATATAGATATCTTTTTTTATGATTCTTAAGAAATTTCTTTGAATGAAACTCGTCAAAAATATATTGTACAAATGCCGTAAATTCTAATCTAGAAATTATCTTATAAACTGGATTGTACTACTTAAGAAACAATATTGCACCCTTTAAATTATATTGCACTACGTATTCTTTCATTCTTTTACTTGTTTCAGTCATTTGACTGCGGGCGGCCGTGCTGGAGCACCACCTCTAGTCGAGCAAATCGACCCCAGGACTTATATTCCTTGTAAGCCTAGTACTTATTTTATCAGGGTTTTTTTGCCGAACCGCTAAATTACGGGGACGTAAACGCATCAGCATCGGTTGTCAAGCGATGTTTGGGGGAAGGACAGACAGAAACACCCCCCCACATATATATATATATATATATATATGATGGGCTTCTTTCAGTTTCCGTCTACCAAATCCACTCACAGACTTTGGTCGGCTCTAGGCTATAGTAGAAGACACTTGCCCAAAGTGCCACGCAGTGGGACTGAATCCGGGACCATGTGGTTGGGAAGCAATCTACTTACCACACAGCCACTCTTGCGCCTATGTATACAATTCTTTTATAGACTGTATTCTTTTCGGCATGATACACTGTATTATGTATAGTAAATTCTACGCAGTATTCTGTGAATTAGATTTTTACTAGTGTAAAGAAATACAGGTGTAAAGAAATTAAAAAAAGACCGACAAAGAAATAAATTAATAAGTAGATAAAAATGAAGAATACAAAGTAAATTAGAAAATATATAAAGATGCCAATGAAAAAGATTATTGAATAACTATAAAGAGAAACTGAGAATTTAAGATATCATAAAAATATAAGAATGCCATAATTATAACAGACCCAATTTATACATGTCAATAGATGAAGGAAGGTATATAGAATCTAGGACAAGGATGTTACGTATAAATATTGGCTGGTAGTTACCGAAGGCGATTGGAGAGTATTGGCTTGTGGTAAAATGTAATTAGGTTTTTTTTTTAAAATCGATGCCTGCAGAATATTATTTCGCCAAGCTGTTTGTTACGGAGAATTTCTATTCTCGCCTTAATATTCCCAGATATTGCCTGCTGAACAGATTGCATGTAGTGCAACCATCTTATTAAAGTCTCCTAGTCCTAATAATAGACGAGGTAATATTACATAAAATGTTATTTGCCTTGAAGTAATGGATATAATTTACTAATTAGGTGGAAGTTTTGCAGTTAATATTATAAAAAATAAACTGACATGAGCTAATTTCGTTACTTCAAATCAGTGAGAGATCCAATAAAATTTTTATTGCTCCTCAATGTAAAAGTGCATCTATAAACAACTTTATATTGCAAGTAATGAGCACGTAAAGGGCAATTTTTGGATCCTCCACTATTGCAATTATTTGTAAGATTTATTAAATAACCATTAGACTTGATGTGTTTCTTGCTAATTTCCCTATTCTTCTTCAAATACCAGTAATCTACTACGGCGCTCCGCCGATTACAACGACGAGGGTTCCAGTTGGTTCGATCAACGGAACAGCCTGCTCGTGAAATTAACGTGCAAGTGGCTGAGAGCACTCAACAGATACGTGTACCCTTAACGTAGTTCTCGGGGAGATTCAGCGTAACACAGAGTGTGACAAGGCTGGCGTTTTGAAATAAAGGTACAACAGATACAGGAAGAAAGAGTGAGAGAAATTTGTGGTGAAAGAGTACAGCAGGGTTCGCCACCACTCCCTGCCGGAGCTTCGTGGAGCTTTAGGTGTTTTCGCTCAATAAACGCTCACAACGCCCGGTCTGGGAATCGAAACCGCGATCCTATGACAACAGGTTCACTGCCTTAACCACTGTGCCATTGCGCCTCCACATCAGTAATATTATCAATATGACTCATGTAATTATTATTGCGCTTATTACTTTCCCCATTAACACTACTTTGAACACTTTACTATTGGTACAATTATTCCTATTATTTTTATTCCTGTAATTAATATATGAGAATTCTTATAATAAAAATTATTATTATTATCAGCATCAGCAATGCTTATATTGCAATGAGTCCTAGGTAATTTTTAATTTTATTCTTTTTTTTTAATTAAAATTTTACCAGAAGTTTTATTCAGGTTATTATTTCAAGGGTTGTTATAGGAAATAATGTTGCAATTGTTATTTTCTACAGCTAATATTGCCTCTTATCACATTTAAACCATTGAGCTTCTATAGCCTCTGCAATAAGCTACAACAGAGTATGTATGGCTATGGATGTCTTCTTCTGTTAGAGGTCTTGGCTATAGAGTAAGAGAGCTTTAGTAGGGTAGAGGTGTTAAATATGGAATAGTACTCATGTTCAGGTGGGAAAGTAAATTTTAGAATATTGAAAACACGCGCGCGCATAGACACACACATAGATATATGTACAGGGTGCGACGCTATGCTTCCATTCATTTTCCCACAAGGCCTCAGACTCACCACGAACGCCTACATCAAGGGCCTTGATGAGGTAGTGCTGCCCTGGGCCAAAATGGTGGCTGCTAGAAGACCCTATGTCTGGCAACAAAACTTTGCACCATGCCACACAAGCAAGGGAACTCATCCATCAATTTCTGCAACCACATCGCTCCTAACACCAGCATTCAGCAACTTAAACAAGGAGACCATCCAGAAGAGTTGCAGAAGATTCCGAAGTCGTTTGGAGGCTGTGGTTGAAGCCAATGGCGATTTTATTGGATAAATTTCGTCTTTAGTATTTCAGGATATTTTTATGTAACTTTGATGAATATATCTATTAAAATGAGATGTCAATGTTATTTACATTTTTGCGAAATTTGGACGACAATTCATTTCATGGACGACAATTCAAACAGCTATAGGAAGCTGTTGCAGCGCATGGTCAAACACTGACTGGAGAAGGTTACTGTTGGAAGGCTACACGTCTGGAAAACTCAGAAAGGGTTGTCGAAGAATTTCTATGATTTCACCAGCCCCAATTTCTGACGTCCTAATTCCTCCGATTATTCTGTGTGTTGCGAAATACACCTTGTATATGCATACACGATGGTTTGGCGAGCACTAGCGAAGCAATGTATATGCAAATTTGTAGCTCTAATAAGGCTTACAATTTCATAGATCGTCTCTACCCACTGACATGATTCAGAGACAAGATAAAGCAGTCGCAAGCTCAAGAAAATGGGAGCGCCATGAACTCAAACGTAAAAAAAGATACGCAAAAATGTCCCATGCCATTCCTTTTATGTTCAGTTTTATATCAGAGTAACCCTCTCCTACAGAATGGCTTTAACAAAAGGTAAGAGGTGTCTCCGCACAATCGTCTTCTTACATACCAAACATCAACTCGGAATTTCTGAGGGTCCGGACTATTGCTAGATATTCGTTTAACGTACATTAGATTCATTAGTCCTTCTGTCTGGTTGTTATGTTTTTAGTCTAGAAACTTTCCTCACCAGGCAAGCATGGTAGCGGCACCAGTTTTGTCGGCGACTACCAGACAATGCAACAGGTTTTACTGGATTCCATGTTTCCAGTAGTATTCATGAAAGATCTGACACACATATATACATACATACACACATACAGGCAGACAATAACGTATATACATGTGTGCGTGAGTGAGTGAGTATGGTTTTATGAAAGTAAAAGAAGAAGAAGAAGAAGAAGAAGAAGAAGATATATATTTACTTTCAGTAAATATTATTTATATGTATTCAGAAATTTCGATAATATTTTTTAAATTCAGATTTATATCCTTGTGTACGCCTGAGTAGCATTGTATGTATATATATATATATATATATATATATATATATATATATATATATATAAGTTGCTGCAGAAGTGTTGCATTTGGTATAAGTTTGGTACATTATGGTCGTATTGTGTAATCAAATGTAAAGTTATATGTGCTGAATCGAGAAGCGTAAATACAATAAAATTTGTACGAACTTAATATTTGTTCAAATTATATTGTTTGCTAAGAAATTTCATTAATATGTGTGTGTGTGTGTGTGTGTGTGTGTGTGTGTGTGTGGTGTGTGTGTGCGTGCGTGTGTGTGTAAGGAAAATTTCCCAAAAAAAAACAAATAAAAGACGAAGACGGGTGTGTAAACAACAAACATATGTATTAGTTTAACGCTCGGGAAGTGAGAGTGTCTTTCACATTTCGAGCGTACGCTCTTCAACAGAAAGGAAAACGGAAATAAACTGGGAGAGAAAATAAAAATGTTTAGTGGCTAGCGATCTATCATGGCAAATATATATAATATATATATATATTAATATATTATATATATATATATATATATATGTGTATGTATATGTATAAGGCAAAAAATACATACATATATATGTATATGTATATGTATATGTGTGTGTGTGCATGTTTTGATGCTCAACACGGAATGATTAAAATTTTAGACAGAGATTGTGATGCGGTTGCAGTACGTGTTTAGTGTAATCAGATTAACATTGTGTGTCAATAGCCAGCTGGAAAAGATGTTTTCCTGGGGCTAAAACAACAGTAGCATCGTCCTTTATAGGACTGCCACATTCTGTTGGCATATGAACTTTCCTATTCGGCTTTGTTACTGTATATCCCTCGCTGAAAGATTTAAAATACACACGCACATTTAATATATATATATATATATATATATATATATATATATATATATATAGATATATATATATATATATATGTATGTATGTATGTATGTATATAGGACTGCAGCTCTGCTGACGCATCGCACGCATACACACTCACACACACTCACTTATGTGTACCTATGTATCTATTTGTTTATATACATATATCAACCTCTATTAGACTACATACATACATACATACATACATACATACATACATACATACATACATTTACAGCGTTTGGGGGCAATCCGAGATTGAAGAGAATCAACCTACAACGCATTGGGATCGAACCCAAGACTCGTGTTTGCGAAGTAAACTTCTTATTTATTCATCCATGCTACATCTAAACAGACCGAGAGAGAGAAACAATGAGAGAAGGAGAAAGAATGAAAGAAAGAAAGAAATCAAGAAAGAAAGAAAGAAAGAAAGAAAGAAAGAAAGAAAGAAAGAAAGAAAGAGAGAAAAGTAAACACATATACATGGGCATTTGCAGAAGGGAAGGAACTTGTATTTGAGGTCTCCTCATATTTCCAGAGGCTTATGTTAATCCTTTTCTGATGTACTGTCTTTCGATTCTTGCACGTTGGCAAAAGGAATAATTGGTTTCGCCAAAACAATTTTCCTTGCAATTGATGTGGGTTGCGCAGTATATGAGACTCTGTGTCTTCCAGTTCATATCTACATTTATTTTGAAGGAGAATCCACTTTCAAATTTTAGTAAGTTGAATTTATCGCAAAACTCGACTTAATTTTTCACCACTGTAGATAAACTGTGAATAATACTCTTGCACAAGATACTCTCCTTAAAGATTCTCTAGTGATAAGAACCAGCGATACAGGCTCTAACATGTTGGTTACTCCTATTTCAAAGAAAATTCACAAGAAAGAACAAAATTTGATAAACAAAAGCAAAATATATTGAAACAACAACTCCAGAATAAACTGGTGAATCTAAGCAAGCATGCATACTGGAAAATCATTCGACGGGACAACACAGCCAACAACTTTGAAAGTTGGCGAAACAAAGAAAACCCAATTCTCCGAAGACCATGCCTCATTTAAGAAGTGAATGGTGAAAAGCTAGAAAAAAGAATGTTACGTGCAAATTTAGCATTATGCCGTCTAAAAGCAGAAATTTCTCTTCCCCAATCACGAAAAGTACGATATGAAGAAAAACTTAAAACAACTGATGCAGTCAAGTTTGCTGAAATCTCTGAACGAAGTGACAATCAAAGTCAGGAAAAACTACAACTATAGAAACAAGAAGAACTAAACGAGAAGAGAAAAAAATCCACAAAATCAAGTGTGGTTCACTGATTACGAAAAATATTATAGAGACGAATCCATTATGAAACAAAATCAAAATGAGAAAATACAGAAAAACAAAACCAAACAGAGACATCGAGCCCAGCGGAACCAGACAAAGTATCAGACCTCCAGTCGTCCACAAACATATGGCCTCAACATCATCCTAAATGCAAACTAGAAACCTATACCCAGCAATGCCAAAATATAATTCTACCACAAACAAATTTACAAAATATAGAAGACAACCATCAGCCCAAAATACTAGATAGCCAAGATGGACGAATACATGGGGAGAAATACAAGGAAAAATAGACAAGATAGAAATCATATATATATATAT
>NC_042998.1:34945446-34952946 GCF_006345805.1 Octopus sinensis
GCAAAAATGTCAAAACAACATTGTTATTTCAAGCAATTATCTTAATTGGTTTATAGTCATAAACAGCGTCCAAAACATTTCGAGGATATGTCGGTTAAGTGGGATATATAAATTATTGTTTGTCTTTATTTCGAATCTGACGAAAGTGAGCAAGTAGAACATTCAAAAGCAATGAACCTTTACTTATAAGATGACAAATGCTGAGCGGCATCGAAATATTATTATCAGTCGACGAAATTTCGTCAGCACCGGCGGTTGGCATTAACGTACCACGTGATTTCAATGTATTGCTTATCAGTGGCAGCTAGTCAACCACCCAGTGTCAGACCAAAAATCAATCAATTCCAAGCTAGAATAATACTGCCCAAACAGCCAGTAAAGTCGCAAAGATCTGACGGGTTGTGTATCACTTATCAGTGGAAGAAGCAGCCTGAATTCCGATGCTTTTTAGCATTTGTCCTCTACACGACATGATTTTTCTGGACGTTCACTGGAGTATTATATAAAAAGCAGAGCCAAGCTGGGTTGGAAGTGTTTTCTTTTTCTTTTTGTCTTTTTATTTGTTTCAGTCATGAGACTGCGGCTATGCTGGAGCACCGAATTGAATAATTTTTAGTTGAATGAATCAACCCTTGTACTTATTTTTTAAGCTTGGTACTTCATCTATAGGTCCCTTTTGCCGAACTGCTAGGTTACGGCGGACGAAATACGGCTACGCATTTCGCCCGGTGCGCTAACGCCTCTTATTTCTTTATTGCCCACAAGGGGCTAAACATAGAGGGGACAAACAAGGACAGACAAAGGGATTAAGTCGATTAGATCCACCCCAGTGCATAACTGATACTTAATCTATCGACCCCGAAAGGATGAAAGGCAAAATCGACCTCGGCGGAATTTGAACTCAGAACGTAACGGCAGACGAAATACCGCTAAGCATTTCGCCCGGCGTGCTAACGTTTCTGCCAGCTCACCGCCTAAATACAATATATATATTGTTACAACCTGGTGGCCAAAATCCGATTTTACAGAATCAACGTGGATAGGGTGAATTCAAAACAGCACCACACCATGAATTTTTTGTAAAATATTAATAGCATAAAAACAGCTTACATACAAATATTTACACAAAAACCCCCCCCAGCAAATGCTACACCAGACGTGTATTCAAAAGTTTCTAAGGTAACATATATACACAGTTCAGAAATTCGAACTCCCTATCCCGGCTTTTTGTTTCACCAGAATTAGCCTCACACAAATTAGGTTTTTCAAAAATAGCATTCCAAAAATTTGGGATTTCGTAAAATCCGGATTTCCACTTTCGGTTTTCGAACCTCGGATTTTGACAGTGGATTTTGAACGTTGACTTCATAAAATCTAATTATCAATTCGGTGTTCAACCTTGGGTTTCGAACCTTGAATGTCGAACCTTGGACCTAAACATAGTTAAAATTTCATGACACAAAACGGCTGCCAGACTACATCAATAATTATAGTTAAGAAAAATTAAATCGTCAAACAAAAAAATCTAGTTTGCTTTAAATTCACACAAAACTGCTTCATCCAAGCCTGCTGTGTAACCATAAGGCAAAATTTACAGTTAGTTGTCTAATACAAAAATTCGACTACATGAAAAATTAATTCATACACCCTTTAGCTCTTTATACAAATTTTAACATTATCTTAACAGAACATAGTTAGCAAAATTACTACACATCCTGCCACAAATGAAGGGTTCATAATTCACATAAATATTATAACATAACTTAAGAGATTTTGGATCTTTTCGGTTTGAACGGCAGTTTTTTCTAGCGGTGTCATATGAAATTGTCACTCATAATTACGACCCTAGAATCGATCTATTGCATTTCAATCTGTTTTAGGGTTAGGGGTAGTTAGGGTTAAGGGTGGGGGGAAGGGTATCTTTTTTTCTTCACAAATGTAAATAAACACAGCCTGTTTCTTAAACGAGGGACATATTCATACGGCACAGAATGTTTTCACCTCAATAGACGGTCATTGGTTGGTGGAAATTGCCGAAATGCAAGAAATTAAAGACCAAATATCTTACAAACTATAGAATTTTCTCAAGAAAGCCAAGAGAAAAAGATGTTTTATAAACACATTCTACCAGTATACGAAGTTTAAATTTTTTTATTTACCTAGAAATTATGTTAAAAACTGCCGTTCAAACCGAAAAGATCTGAGATTTTTTTGTACTCACCCAGATGTGACACAGAAATTATTTTAAATTTGACAAAAGTTCTGACGAATTCCTGGAGCATAAAATAAATCCATAAATGCCTAACACTACACAGGCAATCATAGCTTCCAGAAAGGCGGCCAGCTGGCAGAAACGTTAGCACGCCGGGCAAAATGCGTAGCCGTATTTCGTATGCCGTTACGTTCTGGGTTCAAATTCCGCCGGGGTCGACTTTGCCTGTCATCCTTTTGAGGTCGATAAATTAAGTACCAGTTACGCAGTAAATTAAGTACCAGTGGTCGATGTAATCGACTTAATCTGTTTGTCTGTCCTTGCTTGTCCCCTCTATGTTTAGCCCCTTGTGGGTAATAAAGAAACAAACCATAGCTTCCAGAATCCAAATGAACAACTTTACTTTCTTTATTTTGGCACTACGGCTACAACATAACATAGAGGGGACAGCACAAGGACAGACAAAGCACTACATTGGATTACATGAAAATACATATCGGATGAATTATGAATATAATTAAAATGAGAATGAAATGGTTTTCCTACCCACCAAAGTAGGTAGTTCCATTTTGCTGTCTTTTATAGTCTTGTATCTTTTCTTTAACACAAAATTACAACAAATGCTGCTTTATATAAAAAAATACAACAGCCACCATCTCGTTGCATCTATACTGAAACGGTGTTAAGGCGGTGAACTGGCAGAAACGTTAGCACGCTGGGCGAAATGCGTAGCTGTATTTCGCCTGCCGTTACGTTCTAAGTTCAAATTCCGCCGAGGTCGACTTTGCCTTTCATCCTTTCGGGGTCGATAAATTAAGTACCAGTTACGCACTGGGGTCGACGTAATCCGTTTGTCTGTCCTTGTTCGTCCCCTCTGTGTTTAGCCTCTTGTGGGTAGTAAAGAAATATATACTGAAACGGTGTCATTTCAACTCTTTTTTACCCCCCAAATAGTTCTACCAACCACTCCCCACTTTCTCTCTCCAACAGCACACCCTTCTTACTTTCTTGGTTTGCCATTTTCACTCTGATAATATTTTTCATTTTTTGTTACTCTCTTTTCAATTTCGACGTTTTTTTCATATACTATGAGGCTTCTTAAGTTTCTCTCTGTCCGTTTCGTTCTCTGATATCCTTTACCACTCTCTTTGTCCTTCATAAATATCTCTGTCTCTAATTCGCTGTCTCTTTCTTTCCCTTCCTTCTTTCGTACCCCCTCTTCCTTGCTAGTTGAAGGCGACGGTCCGTGCGTTCGCATTTCACTTGATCTCTCATTTGGTTTTTCCATTTCTTCTCTTTTCTTTCTTATTCTCCTCTTCTTTTGTCTTTCTCTTTTTTTTCTCATTGGGGCTTTTTGGTGGTGATTCTAAGTTCTTTTTATCTTTCCACCGCCGTAAATGGCTCCTCCGTTTTCTCTTTCTCAACAGATGTACTCTCTTCCTTCTTGAATTTCTCTTTCTGTTATTTCCTTCTCGTGTTTCTGGGGACAACAACTAAAACAAAAGATGTTTTATATGACACATTCAACCAGTGTCCGATGTTTGAAAGTGTTTAGTTACAAAAAATTATTTTTTAAATCACAGATCAAAAGGTAAAGATCCGTTACATTGACTTACCTCCTCTCCCCTGAAATTGCTGGCTTTGTGCCAAAATTTGAAATCAGTATTAACGTTTAATGTCCTTTGTGTAGAATCTTTTATAAATAAATTAATTTTGGTAACTATCATCAGCCAGATGTTTGTCAGAGAATATATTTATATAATACGGCGGCGAGCTGGCAGAACTGTTAGCACGCCGGGCGAAACGCTTGGCGTATTTCGTCTGCCGTTACGTTCTGAGTTCAAATTCCGCCGAGGTCGACTTTGCCTTTCATCCTTTCGGGGTCGATTAAATAAGTACCAGTTACGCACTGGGGTCGATATAATCGACTTAATCCGTTTGTCTATCCTTGTTTGTCCCCTCTATGTTTAGCCCCTTGTGGGCAATAAAGAAATAAATATATTTATATAATTAAGGTAAACAAATCGCTTGGATTTATGTTAAGTTCGATTCCCTGTATAATAACTTTTTAAACAGTGTCTACTGGGATTAAATGTTCCCTTAAGATTATAATTGTTTGGAAGGCAAGGCATCGGGAAAAGGAAATGAAATAACAGTTGTAGGACAAAATGAAATTGAGTTAAAGTAACAGTCGATATTCGGTTAAAGTAGGACTGAAGTGTGAAAGGTGATAGAAAAATGAACCTTATCTTTTGGTGTGTGCAAGGAGGAAATCTACTTGTCTGAGATTTTAATAAAGAGTGTAGATGGACGAGACTAAATGATTTAAAAACATACAGTATCGTATACTATATCGCACATTTTCACTCTTCTGACTTCTGTCTATAAATATTACTGTCCTATTGCAACCACGAAATTAATTTTCTGATATTTGAATGCTATACACGTTTTCGATTAATTTTAAATAGCAATTAATTGTACCCATAAAATCTTGATCTGCTTAAGGTCAAAAAGTATAAACGGTAGAAAGTTCATTACAATAATTTCAATAGTTATAAAGCCAGTTGATCATGCATAAGACTAGCAGTCCATAGATTAAAGAGGTTTCATTGTGTCTTTAACAGCGGATATTTATTCTAATGGCATCTATTTAACGGAATCTTATGAATATTTAATAAACCTGCTCGTGTCTAATCAAAGAAAATTTTCCAACTTAGCATTCTGTCAAAAGAAACATTTTTCAAACATGACAATCATGTTAAGACAGCCACTTCGGAATCTTGAGGACACGATTCGAAATCTTGCAGTTATGAATGCTTACAGCTATATATATTACAGTTATAAATTCTTACAGCTCAATCTTGCAGTTGCAAGTCGGGTTGATGATTAATTGCTTAACAACTGGAACGTGGGATTAGCTCTTCGACCATATGGGCTTGGATTCAGTGGTACCCAGTTCAATTCCAATGTACGGCACATTGGGAAAGTGTCTTCTACTATAGCCTCGGACGTTATTTACGTTATTTACATTTGACGGATATTTGTCCTCATCTTGTTTGTTGTTAACGCAACGTTTCGGCTGATATACCTTCCAGCTTTCTTCAGGTGTCTTGGGGAAATTTCGAACATGAGTTCTCATTCCGAAGGTATTTTTCGATGTTGTTAGTATTATTATTATTATTATTATTATTATTATTATTATTATTATTCCAATCACTGCCTGGTATCGAACTCGGAATTTTGGGGTTAATAGCCCGCACTCTTAACCACTACGCCATATGCCCACGGGTAGTGACCTGAATAATAATAATAATAATATAATAATAATAATAATAATAATAATAACAATAACAACAACAACAACAACATCGAAAAATACTTTAGGAATTAGAACCCAGTTTCGAAATTTCCCCTAAGACATCTGATGAAGGCTGGAGGGTATATCAGCCGAAAGCAACTCCATTTAACTGAACAATGCAATCATTACATCAATTCTAAGCTGAAGCGAAAACCACTCGTTCTTTGTCTATCTCCTTACATTCTTGGCGGTCTTAGATAAAATATACTAATGTGTCCATCTGTTTTAATTTAATTTAATTCTATGTCTTTATGCAGCTGAGAATTGCGCTGCATTTAAACTGATGTAATGATTGCATTGTTCAATTAAATGGCGTTGCTTGAAACGATCGTACTGCTTTACCTCTGGATATCCTTGTTGCGTATTTTGATTTTATATATTCATATATATAGAAATAGGCAAGCAGACAGAGAGACAGACAGAGAGATAGGTAGATCGGAAGGTAGAGAGGTAGGTAAATAGATAGACAGACAGACATATATATATATATATATATATATATATATATAGATAGATAGATAGATAGATAGATAGATAGATAGATTGATAAATAGATAGATATCAGAAACTGATAATTCTTGAAATACATCAAACCTGATATCGAGAATATGTAAGGAAAAGCAGGGAAATATTCTTTTCTACCCTAGGCACAAGACTTGAAGTTTTTTGCGGGGTGGGGGACCACTCGATTAGATCGACTTCAGTGCGCAACTGGTACTTAATTTATCGACCCCTAAAAGATGAAAGGCAAAGTCGACCTCGGCGGAAAAGCATGGAAATATTGTTACTCGTTATGATTTTATGAGTTACTCTTTTACTCTTTTACTTGTTTCAGTCATTTGACTGCGGCCATGCTGGAGCACCGCCTTTAGTCGAGCAAATCGACCCCGGGACTTATTCTTTGTAAGCCCAGTACTTATTCTATCGGTCTCTTTTACCGAACCGCTAAGTGACGGGGACGTAAACACACCAGCATCGGTTGTCAAGCAATGCTATGGGGACAAACACAGACACACAAACACACACACGCATACATACATATATATACATATATACGAAGGGCTTCTTTCAGTTTCCGTCTACCAAATCCACTCACAAGGCATTGGTCGGCCCGGGGCTATAGCAGAAGACACTTGCCCAAGTTGCCACGCAGTGGGACTGAACCGGGAACCATGTGGTTGTTTAGCAAGCTACTTACCACACAGCCACTCCTGCGTTGTTTAAATATTGTTGCAAAATGCCTCACACCTTCAGATATTTAATTACCAAATACCAAAGCGTGATGTCTTCGTTGCTGCTCTATTAAATGTACAAAGTTAGACACATGTCTTTTGTGAATGGAAATATAATGTTGATCAACAAGGGAATGTTTTGTTTTGTTTTTCTCTCGCTATTTGATCAAAATTGAAGTTATGATAAATCCATTATATAGGAATTAAACTCTTCCAGCCGGTTTGAAGCCAAAAATTCGGCAATACGTGCCGGTAAGAATTCATCAATTCGGACCTTTCACATGTTCTATTTTGTACGTTTACTTGTTTCAATCATTAAATGGCGGTCATGCTGGAGCATTGCTTTATAGAAGCTCGTTTAAACAAATCGACTCCAGTATATTTTTTTAAGCCCGGCACTTATTCTATCGGTCTTTTGGGCCGAATTGCTGAGTTACGGGGACGTAAACAGCCCAGCATCGGTTGTCAAGCTGTGGTGGTCAACAAACTCAGACACAAAGACACACATACATATAACAGGATTCTTTCAGTTTCTGTCTACCAAAATGCACTCACAAGTCGGCCCGAAGCAATTGTAGAAGATACTTGCCCAAGGTGCTACGCAGTGGGACTGAATTCGGAAGCATGTGGTTAGGGTAAGCAGTGTGCTACCAAATAATGAATCGTTTTACATCAAACTGACGTACAGTAGAGTCAGT
>NC_042998.1:34957946-34985446 GCF_006345805.1 Octopus sinensis
AGAGAAGATTTACAGAAAAAGAAATCAACCAACTCGCACTTTACAAATAGAATTTGTAAGTGGAACAGTGAAAATATCCAAGACTTTTCTGAAGTTTAAAATGTTAAATAGTTTTCTTTATCTACTTTCCGGCGGCGGAGTTTTGTTAGAAACCAGTTGCTTCTTCTGAGGAGGAATTTAAATAATTAAAATCATATTACAATGGCAACATCATAAAATGAACCAATACCAACATAAAAAGTGACCGTGATGTCAGATTAATTCCCCAATGCAGAGAAACTAATATACAGTAACATATTCATAGCAGTAAGTCTAATTCTTTGGCAATGTTCTGTGCCGTAAAAAGTAGAATATATTATATTTGAAATTAATCCCCCAACAACCAGCCAATTGCCGTGTAAATAACAATGAAAGTGTGTGAGTGTGTTCGTTCGCGCGCGTATGTGTATGTGTGCGGTGGATGAGAAAGATATAGATGGAGGGAGAAGATAACAGAAACTTCCAGGCAGCATATATTCAAGACAGAATTGTTTGCTTGGTGTTGGAAAGGGTAGATTATGACATTTTGAACACTGCTTCTGCTGCGATATGAATGGCGAGTAGACGTAGAGGAAGGAAGAGGAGGAAAATCACCAGAACAGCTTCGAAAGAGAAACCCGGGTATATATTAAGCGTCTATGTGTGTGTGTGTGACTCTGTGTATGTGTCAGTTTCTGTATATGTGTTTGTGTGTGTGTGTGTGTGTTTGTGTCTCTGTGCCTGTGTGCGCGTGTGTTTGCCTGTGTCTGTGTGTACTTCTGTGTGTCTGTACATAACTGAAATAAAAAGACACGTGCGAACGTACGCATCAAGAGGCTTCGCCAATTACTACTGCACAAAACTACAGATACAACACAACAATAGAGACATACTCGGAAATGGACACATTTACTAGAATATCTACATATTCTTAGTGGACAGCTATGGGTCAATGTTTGTGCGAAACACTTTATTATTCAGTTAATTAATCAATTAAAATGTGAACTACAACCTGTATGTGTGCTTTTAATGCCAGAACACAGCAATATCTCTTTCAACACACGGCTACTCATCAACCGTCTACCGCAACAATTCGAAAGGAAACACACATATGCACACGGCGCACAAGGATAATACTTACATATGATATATATATATATATGTGTGTGTGTATCTATATTTGCATATATTTTTGTGTGCCCGCGTGCGACGTGCGTTTAATTCTGTTTTAGAATTTTGAATCTCCCATAACGCTATAAATAATCCTTTCTATTATTGGCAGAAGGCAGGAAATCTCTCTTAAGTCGATTACATCGACCTCAGTGCTTGATTGGCTCTTACTTCATTGACCCCGAAAGGACGAAAAGCAAAGTCGACCTCGGCGGAATTTGAACTCAGAACGTAAAGATGGGCGAAATGCCGCTAATCATTCCGTTCGGCGTGCTACCAATTTCTGCCAGCTTATTTAGGTCCAACAAAGCTTGTTCCAGAGGCTGCCACAATCCAGCCGAAGCAAGATACTCAGTGACGATACAGGTCGCAGGCTCCAAGGTGTGTGTGCACCTTGTCTTCAAGTCCAAGCAAAAAATCCCAAAAATGTTCACATGGTTTTTTTTCTGCGTATCTCGTTTTACATCAGAGTGATTTCCTCCTAGAGACATGCTTTAACAAAACTCTGAGTGGCGCCTCACCTGCCAGTGATCTTCCAGCACGCCACACACCACCAACCCGGAATTTCAGAGGGTCTGCGCTATTGCTAGATTTGTCGTTAACCTACAGTAGGTTAATCCACCCTTTTGACAAGTCTTGCTTTTTGTCCTTCTGCGTTTCTAGCAATTTCAACATCAACAACGGGATATTTTTGTATGTATGTATGTATGTATGTATGTATGTATGTATGTATGTATGTATGTATGTATGTGTGTATGTATGTGTGCATGCATGCATGTATGTATGTATGTATGTATGTATGTATGTATGTATGTTTCTCTTCTATTTTTTTAATTATCATAAATCTTCCACTGAGGTGGGAGCCAGTTTCCAACAAAGATACAAGGCTCCATCTTTGGGATGTGGTTAACACAGGCAAATTCATATTTGGAACTTGAGAAAAGTCTTGCATATTTTTACTGCTCCACTCCCAAATTGGGCTTGTAATGTACGAATCAGCCGGGTAGTTTTTCTTTCTGAAAATCCCAGTCTATCCAGATTCTACTTTAAGCATTTACTAACAAAACCTAGTTCCAATTATTATTGGTATAAATATGAATTCATAGTCTGGATATAGAAGCTGGAGGTTTCGAAACAGTTATCCATAGATAGCCTCTTTTTCTTTGATTTTCAATGAGATATTTATATCCGCAGGGCAACTAACTTCTACGATGGTACATATCTTTACCCCTCTGTCCCAAACTACAATATCCGGCCTGTTATGCCTACATTTGACAGACGTTTTGATATTCTACCAGTATTTCTTGAGTTGATGTTTATGAATGTATTCCATAAAAGAGGGATTTTCTACGTTTATTTCTTCTTCGCGGATGGCATTGTAAATTGTTTTAGCAACGACATCGTGTTTCATAGAGAGGTAATACCGTGACGACATTTTAGGACAGCTGCTGATCAAATACACGATGTCTTCCACAGAAACATCACATAACCTAAACCTGCGGTTGCACCTTTGATTGCAAGAACGTCACAATCTCTCTTGTTCACCAGGTACTTTGTGGCAATCTTCTGTTCCTGGATTGCAAACGCATAGCCTTCAAAGTGTGATGTGATGTAGTGGTCTTGTGTCTAAGAGATGCTGCGCTTGGTGTTAATTCTACTGTTTTCTTCAAGCTTCCGGGCAACAGACCCATGTATAGTCTTTTTTTCTATGCTGAGTATTTTCCACACAGGTCTTGTCTGGGATAAGAGACCCCAGCTGTTTTGGGGCTGTATAGGAGATACTCAGGAAGAGAGTGTTTCTTGAGGAGTTCACTACAAAGTGGTACAATGTTGTTCACTTCACTTTTCAGCACTGTAGTTATATATTTATTTTTGCTACTGTTGCTTAGCAGAAGCTGCCTGAGCGATACCATACGGCATTCAAAGGCCGCCTGCACTGATCTCAGGCCTCTACCACCTTCATTTCTTCTTAGGTAGAGCCTGTCAACGTCACTGTTTCTGTGGAAGTTCCCAGTTGTTGTCAGGATTTTGTGGGTTTTGATAACTAAGGAGTGAATTTCTTCTACAGACCAATGAAGTATCCCAGACGTTGGGATCAGCACTGGTAGTGCAAATGCATTGTGGGATATAGTTTTGTTGTAAGAGGAGAGTTTCGACTGCCATATTTTTCTAAGTCTGGTGTAATATTCTCGGGTCACTCTATTTTTATTCACGGTACCTTCATAAGATACATTTTCGTCTATGCCTAGGTACTTGTAACATTCTTTGTGTGGAATGGGGGAGATGGAGAGACCGTTGATGCACAGGTTTTGGGTTTGGGGGACTGACGTTCCTCGTTCTATAACCAAATATGAACATTTCTTTTGGTCGAATTGCAGGATTGCAAGGAGGGACTCTTTACTATTTGTTATTAACTGTGAAATCTAATAGGAGTCATGAGTCATGGAGAAATACGTCATAAAGCATATATGCGTGTGTGTGCGTGTAGCTGTGTGTGTGTGTGTGAGTGTATTTTATTTTAATATTGGTCAAAAATAGGTGAAAGACAGGTTTAGATTTATTTTGGTTCCACTTCAAAGGAATACTGTAGCAGGCTCAGATTTTTTAATGTATTACATGTCTATTTTGCTAACGCCATTTTAAAAGTGGAGGTTAGTATTCAGAGCTAGGTTTACGCAGTGAATTAAATCAGTTTAATAAATGATAAGATATTCGCAACGGGCACAGGTAGCAGTAGTTGGATTTTGTTACGTTTAAGTTCTATTACAAAACTGTTGGCCAGTGATTCTCAACCGGGGATCATATGGCCCCTGAGGGTCCATATAATATTTTGGGGGTTCCCGCAACAAAATTGTAAATTGGGGGGTCCACAATAGTAATTTAAGGGCGCCTGAAAAAATTTTATTTTCGATGTATGTATTGGTTATGTATTGCAAGAAACAGCCAGGTTTCTTTCTCTAACATTTTACATAACTCAATCTACACAAGTTAATGTGTGAAAAACAAAATAGGAATTTTGAAAGAAGTTTCTATAAGACTAGTTTTTAAACATTGAATGGCTATGGGGGTCCATTTGAATAAAATAGTAATCGAAGAACACCTGCTGTAGACTCTACTAAAATAGATGTTATTTACGACAAAATAGACTGATTAATAAATTCAAATTAAACATAGCTTGTTAGTCAGATCGTTAAGATAGCATTGGGAAAAAAAATCTAGTTGCAAGCAACAATGAGATGCGGATGTGTGTGCGTGTGTGTGTGTGTGTGTGTGTGTGTGTGTGTGTGTGTATGTGCTTCAAAGTATATGTGGATATATGTGCTATTCTTAGTGTTGGTCAAAGGTAAAAAAAACATATCCGGGAAGGAGTTATATTAATGTAGCAGGTTAATTAAAGGAATTGTTGTTTTGTTTTTAGAAAGAGAGCATATAATTGGCATTAATTATAAATAGTAAATTAATTGGGTTTAATGTATGTGGGTAAGTTTGGTTTTATACCGAATCATTATGGTGTCGATCACCATGTTTATTAGTTGCAACGATTCAATTAGCGAATGCTATATAAACAACAACGATTACACACACAAACACACACACACACTCATATATATATATATATATATATATATATATATATATATATATATATATAATATATATATATATATATATATATATATATAATATATAGGTACATATTTAGATAGATAGATAGATAGATAGATAGATAGATAGATAGATAGATAGATAGATAGATAGATAGATAGATAGATAGATAGATATGTGTTTGCATATACAGGGGTTGAACAAAATAATGGAAACACCTAGCATCATAGCATCATAATTTTGAAATATCAATAAAACCATGAAAAGCTTGTTTATTATTATTTTTTAAAATTTATTATTAGTGTTGCTCAATATGTTTTGCTAAAATTGCTGTTTCTTTTCAGATGACATCAGAAAAAGTAATTAAAATTCATTAAAATGACAGATCTATCGGACTTTCAAAGACATCAAATTGTTGGTGCTCGTATGGCAGGCGTTAGCGTAACGAAAACAGCTGAAATATTTGGTGTATCAAGAAGTACTGTCTCGAAAGTAACGACAGCCTTTCAGAAAGAGGGAAAAACCTCCTCGTCGAAACAAAACTCCGGAAGAAAACCAAAACTTACAGATAGGGACCGTCGGACTCTTACGCGAATTGTTAGAAAGGATCACCAAAGTACAGCTCCCAAAATTACAGCAGATCTTAATGACCACTTCGAGAACACAGTTTCCACAAAAACTGTTCGCCGGGAGCTGAACAAAGAAAAACACTACTTTCAAAAACAAATGTTGCAAAGCATTTAGAGTGGAGTAAAAACCTACAGAATTGGTCCCTAGAGCAGCGGAAGAACGTTATTTTCTCGGACGAGTCATCCTTTACCTTATTTCCGGCCACCGGCCGAGTATACGCGTGGGAACAACCATAAAATGCATTTGACCCAGATTGCCCTCTTCAAACTGTTAAACATGGAGGAGAATCTGGGATGATCCGGTGGGCTATATCTTGGAAATCCGCCAATGGCTTCCCCTCATGGCAGAATTAATAGTCAAGACTATTTAAGCATTTTATCTGATCAACTCCATCCTATGGTTGCGGAACTGTTTCCAGAGGGAAACGCAATCTTTCAGGGTGATTATGCACCAATTCACGCAGTTACAGTTTTTACTGAATGCCACAAGGAACATTCTAGTGAAGTTGAACATCTTATCTGGCCACCAGATCTCAATATTATTGAACATTTATGGTGCATTTTAGAAAAGTAAGGAGTCGATATCCTCCACCATGGTCACTACATGAACTAGAGATTGTTTTAGCTGAAGGACGGACAAAAGTTCCTTTGGAAACAATTCAAACTTTTTACGAGTCCATACCTCGTTGAACTCAAGGTGTAATTACTGCCAAAGGCGGTCCTACACTATATTAAAAGAAATTTGCTTGAAATTTTAAGGTGTTTCCATTATTTTGTCCAACCTCTCTATACCTATGTGTGTGTGTGTGTGTGTGTGTGTAGAAGGTTGAAAAGGAACACACGATATATACATGGAAAAAAGTCAAGGTAGAAAATGCTAAAATAAAAAAGCATTTCAGTGCCGGTTTCAGTCATTGAGCCTTCTTCAACTGTAAGCATCAGAAGCAATTAAAATTTGAAAAAAATTAAATGAAAAGTTTTTTAAAAGAATATCTGCATAGTATTCAAATACAAGGGGCATTTTTCTTGATTCAGCCTGTCTCTGTCTCTCTTGAATCCACAAGAGTAAACAAGAGAAACAGAGACAGGCATATTATTATATTATTATTATTGAGTGAGAGAGCAGTGCATGCCATCAAAGTAACACTGGGGTGAAATATACGAAGCCCAGTATACCCATCATGACTACTCGTCTGATAAGGGTACACCAGGCACGTGCATCACAACCATATGTGCGCAACGTAGTGACCTCATTTCAAGATAAATTGCGCCTGACCTCGCAGGTGGGGGCCCAGTAAAAATTTTCTTCACGTCGAGTAACCCATCCCGCTCAAAATGTCCCTGAATAAGGGTTGTTTAAAGATGTTGAACAAAACACCCATGTTTCCTGAAGTGAATTATCCAAACTACAAATTCCTCTTAACACATGGCTAAGATGCTCTCCCACTACTTCTGCTCGTGATCAGAGATGCATATATCGTCAGCCACTAAGGGACATGTCAAACAACTGACAAGCAAATCTGTGGTATTGAGCAGAATATTTGCTGTAGCCCATCTTTTATACCACGACAAAACAATGTACATGATAACACTTCTAATCAGTTAAGATCAGAAGCCATGAGAGCCACTGTCTGGTACTACATCAGGACATTTGTTGTTGTTGTTATTATTATTATTATTATTATTATTATTATTATTATTATTATTATTATTATTATTATTATTATTATTATTATTATTATTATTATATTATTATTATTATTATTATTATTATTATCATTATCATATATATATGTATATATATATATACGTATATATGTATATATATAACAATATATATTTATGTATTGTGACGGCTGTTATGAATGTGTGTGCATAGAAATACAACTTCAAAAGTTTTTATACAGTTCAACAGGAAAGCTCGCAGATTAGCAATTGACTTTACAAATAGAAGGTTGGATAGAATGAGATAACAATCATAAACCATATTGAAAGACCACAAGGCATATCTATTAGAAATCACCAAATGCTATCTAATCAAACCAGTAAAAACCAGTTATGCGTATTAAACTGAAAAAAATACACAGACGATATCAATTCCAAAATTACAAGACCATAAACAAGCAATGAAGGTAATCCAACGTAAAGGCAACATATCCTTCATCAACTGATTCAGAAGTACAAAGAATTATTGCAAAAGATATAAACTTACACGAAGAGAAGAGGACGCCAGGGAATAAAGGACTTGATAAGCATAGGATTGTATTGGAGAATGTTTGTCTTCTACAATAGTTCATACGGGATACATAATGAAAACGGACTTGTACAGGAAGTATAGGATTCTTTCACCGGAAAGATATCTGAAAGGTTGTTCACTCACGCACGCACACATATTGACACATTCATATATCGTCGTGGCACTCCGTCGGTTTCGACGACGAGGGTTCCAGTTAATTCGATCAACGGAATAGCCTGCTCGTGAAATTAACGTTCAACTGGCTGAGCACTCCGCAGACACGTATATCCTTAACGTAGTCCTCGGGGTAGTTTCAGCGTGACACAGAGTGTGATAAGGCAGGCCCCTTTCAAATACAGGTACAACAGAAACAGGAAGAAAGAATGAGAGAAAGTTGAGGTAAAAGAGTACAGCAGGGTTCCCTACCACCCACTACCGGAGCCTCGAGGAACTTTAGGTGTTTCGCTCTATAAACACTCCCAACGGCCGGTCTGGGAAATATATGTATGTATATATATATGTATATATATAATATTATTAGAGACAAAACCACTATTTTGCAAAATAGTGGTTTTGTCTCTAATAATATTATATAATATTTTACTATAAAATTGGATTTAATCCTAAATCTGATTTTTTCCCTGTAAATTTGGATTTATTCCCTAATATTTATTATATATATATATATATATATATATATCTAAGTATATACACACACACACATATATATATATATATATTGGAGATGTAATTGCATCTTAGTTGCTTTGATCTAAGATCGTGTACTGGAACTAAACCAATCGCAGCGTTGGAAAACCTAGAGACCGTTAACATCACTTAAACTATTTATCTGTAATACGGTGCCAAACTTTTCGTCGTTCGAAACTGTTACCCAATCACTGACAAAAAAGTGATACTGCACATTTTTTTTTTATCACTGAGCAGGTTGCAGATTCGTGTGGCGAAAATTTTGATTCCGTGTATACCATATTCCAAAAAAATGTTCAAGTAACTCTGGCGGTCTTTTTGTGTTTCTGAATGGTAATGGTAGTGTTGTGGTGATGGCGATAAAAATCCGTTTTTCATATCGATACAAGGCCAGAGATTTCGGCCGCTTATGGGACGGCGATTCGCCAATTAAATTGACCGCATTACTTGATTGATATTTCATGTTATCAACTGCAATAGGATTCGAATATAGGGTAATGGCCTTTCAGCAGAGAAGGAATTCAAAATTGTCAATTTGTGGTTGTGTGGTAAGAAGCTTACTTTCCAACCACATTATTCGAGGTTCAGTCCCACCGCGGGACACCTTGAGCAAGTGTTTTTGATTATAGCCTCGAGTTGACCAAAACTTTGTGAATGGATATGATTGGGAGAAACTGAAAGAAGCCCAGCGTAAGCGTGTGTATGTGTGTATGTGTGTGTGTGTTTTTGTTCGTGCCCCACCGCCACGGTTTGACAACCGGTGGTGGTGTGTTTACATCCCCGTAACTAACCAGTTCGGCAAAAGAGACAGTAAAATCAGTACCAAGATTTAAACAATAAGTAATAGGGTCGATTTCTTCGACTACAAATTCTACAAGGTAGTGCTCCAGCATGTGCGCAGGCAGTCTTAGGACTGAGACAAATGAAAGGTAAAAGTCATTCACAGGTTTAGCAACACCTACAGAACAAAACTAATTGAGCAGACAAAAAATGAATATATAATATGCAAAATAAAAAAAGAAAATATGAAAACATCGAACCATTAAACTCCAGAATTAGTGAATATACAACCAAACACCAAACCTATAAGTGTTCGTTCTATTTTCCGTTATTTCCGAACTTACTATTTTATTCGTTACTTCATATCACGTCTATATATCCGAATACGCTTTCTTTGTATATCCTATTATTATATATCAGTAACATCACCGTGATCACCCTGACCGACCAGGCTATCAGATGTCGCTACACATCTCTGGTCACAATGCGCTTCACATTGTTTTAGCCTTCAAATGACGCCACCCCGCTGGCTAAACGAGCAGGCCAACAGAAGAAAGAGTGAGAGAAAGTTGTGGCGAAAGAGTACAGTAGGGATCGCCACCACCCCTTACCAGAGTCTCGTGGAGCTTTTAGGTGTTTTCGCTCAATAAACACTCACAACGCTCGGTCTGCGAATCGAAACTGCGATCCTACGACCGCGAGTCCGCTACCCTAACCACTGGGCCGTTGCGCCTCCACATATCAGTAACGTAATATTCATTTATGTGAACATGTAAGGTGTATTATTATTTGCACAAAATCGCAGCTTGCGAAAACCATAAGTTGTTGGAGTAGTGACGTAATGATCGGCTTTTAACCTAAGCTTCGTCGTTCTCTTGGTGAATACGCTTTGTTCTGGCTGTCAGAAACCATTGTGTGCAAAGTATAGTGCATTAGGATACGAAAGATTAGAAAGTTAGTTTGAAGTTTTGAAATCAAATATTCATTAACAAGCCATGGGGAACCTTCAGAAATTTAGAACCATGTCAGCAAGATTCGGTTAACCTTTTCCAAATGAATGTAATTATCGTTTCTGATTTAACCATATGTAATAACTCGTGTGTTGTATTTCATTGCATGTTGTATTCCGATAACAAGACAACACCACAACGAAAACAGTCAGACGAATATTAAAGCGCTAATAGAATGTGCTATTACAAATATATTAATGTATCGAAATGATTTTCAGTTTAAATATAAAGTAGAAAACTGTTATTAAGCCTCAGTAACCTTATATATTCTCTGGTGAATTCCTTCGTTCGTGACTTTTAAACATCAACAGAAAAGATAAACTTCTAAAACATCGTTCTCTTTAAAATTTAATTCATTGTGTTCCCGTGTATTGGTGTCTAATCTTTATACAATTGATATCAAAAGATTTGCCATTTATAGCAGAAGATCTGATCTATGTAAAATATTTGTAGTATATGAAAAAGTTAAATTGTTTCTGTCAGAAGCCAGAAAATGTGGTTAACTTCGCCGCATCCTACTTTTGCTTTCTAAACAATGTATAAAACTCGACTTTATAAATTAATTATATCGTAGTAATTGCTATACTAATCAGTATCATTGATGTCTCAAATATTACAACTGAAGTGTTACCCAGGGTTGTTTCAATGGAAATGAATAAAATGTTCACAGCATATTTTTTTATACAAAATTTTCTGTTTTCTTTTCTTAAAGAGTTGTGTTGTTTAGCCGCAGGTCAGCTCTCATTTTGATTAAAGTAGATTTTGGTTAATGATATTCCAGCTATTACTAAAGATGTCCCAGTTAAATTGAAGATAGATTAAATAATACGTCCTTTCTTAAGACGGTAGGATCTAACTTGAGGGGCATGGTCGGTCAGCCTGCTTGTCACTTATAGAGAGTGGAGGAGATACAAATACGAGGTGTCCAGTGATGGTAAAATATTCTGTGCAGAGCTACCCAGAAGGCCATTACAAGTGTATGGCGTCGTCAAATACCTTTATTCAATGACTCCATAAAGAGAGACTCCGAAAACAATTGCCAATCTCGTAATGCTAGTTTTGTCACTCTCAGCGGCTTGAAAGAAAATTATTTCACAAACATATTGACGCATCACTCGATATGACCAGCTAATAGCAAGTAGTTGAAGTCACTATGGAAGTCGTAAGGAATGGCATGGAAAAAGTATCTGTAAAGGTCAGAAAGATATATTCTTAGGGGATGGTCATATTCTGTATAAACCGCTTGTGAGTAAAAGAATGATTTATTATTAATATATTTTACTATTTTACTTTGCTTTAAAGCCACAAAATGGTCCGGAAGAATAATGGTAAAAATAATTAGATCATTGAGATGACGGTGTTGAAAAGCCATTTCCACTATAAACATGAGACCAGTAAGATGGGGTGGGGTACTTCGATGAAATCCACCCCATTATTTGACAAATAATATATTTCATCAGCTGCAGTGGGATTCGAAGACGAGAGTATAAGCTTTTTATAAGAAAGGAAATTTGAAGTTCCAATTTCTTGGATAAGTTCCCCGGTTTACCTTGGTTTAATGACATTAGTATCAGAAACTCTTTGTTCTGTGCACGAAATATAGAGTAAATAGTAATATTCGAGTTTTACGCTTCTACCAAATATTAGCAACTATTCGATAACTGAATTCTGAGAAATGTCCGAGGGTTTACGAAAGATTATCACAAGATATATTTAAGGAAGCATTGGTTATTGTCAAATATTTTTACTTATGTAATCTAAACTTGAACATAGCTAAACATTAACCTCTGTATTTTCATTGAACAGTGTTAAAATATGCCACCGCAATATGAAAGAACTGCATCAAAGCAATTTATTTAATGTGCACGGAGCCATTTCACAAATTACTAGAATGGTGTTGCAATAGCTCTTGAAGACGGGAAATGGAAATGTAGTGGAATGGGAATTTAGTTGACTTCAGTATTTCATACAGGAAATAGCTATCGTTTATTGAAAGTAACATATCTAAAATAGTTTCATCACTTCTCTATTTTTGTGTTTGGCTTCTCCAGGCTAACATCTAATTTTCTTTGTCTGTCTCTTTCTTTCTTCCTTTCTATCTTTCTTTCTCCATCTCTCTCTCTCTATCTCTTAAATTAGCTGAAGTATTGTTCGAAATAGTAAAAGAAACTTTACAAATACCCACATAGTTCACAGTTTAGAGCCACACAGAAAATGTCGAAACGAATAGTGTAGAAAATAACTAAGACAATACCGACGCATACACATTCACGATTAATAGATAACCAGATATAGAAGAATTCGTTCAACCAATTTCCTCTGTTTTCTAACAAAATATTTTACTTAACAGAAAAGCATGTAGCTTGCAACTCTAGAGATCGGGATCTCTCCAATGGATACGTTTCATTATCAACGAGAATGGCTTCTGGTGAATGCGTATCCTTAGCACAGTAAAGACACCACACCAGACGCGGGCATTTCACTTTGGAACCAAAATATTCTTCAGCTCCGAATAGCAACTAATACTCTACAAGGCCTACATAGGTGTACTGATTCCACATTTGGGTCGATGCTTTGCTAAAAAATAGAGACATCGCACGCAAAATCAAGCGAAACGCCATGCAGCTGTATTGTTTCTTTCTTCTGCCTTTTTCCAGCACTACGAAAATTACCAATATTCCTCATGATTGGGAGCATTCATACCACCTCCACTTTGACCCCTCTCCAGTCACTCATCTCTCCTTCTCATTGTACATGTTGCGCTCAACACTCCTGATTTAACGAATAAGTCCATTTTTTCTTCATCCGGAACATAATCCATCGTCAAGTCCCACCCAGTACAAGCTTTCCTATAGTCAGCTTACAATAATCTATGTAAAACGTTAAAGTAAATAGAAAATCAGGATCTTTTCGGTTTGAACGGCAGTTTTTTCTAGCGGTGTCATATGAAATTGTCACCCATAATCATGACCCTAGTATCGATCTATTGCATTTCAATCTGTTTTAGTTAGGTTAGTTAGGGTTAGGGTTAGGGGTGTGGGGAAGGATATCTTTTTTTTCTTCACAAATGTAAATAAATCCAATCTGTTTCTTAAACGAGGGACATATTTATACGGCACAGAATGCTTTTTTTACCTCAATGGACGGTCATTGATTGGTTGAAATTGCAGAAATTGAAGAAAAAAAACAACAAATATCTTGCAAACTATAGAATTTTCTCTCAATAAAGCCAAGAGAAAAAGATGTTTTATAAACACATTCTACCAGTATACGAAGTTTAAAATGTTTTTATTTATCTAGAAATTATGTTAAAAACTGTCATTCAAACCGAAAAGATCCGAAAATCAACTTTGCCTGTCTCCGACATCTTCTGTAGGCCATGCCACCGAACCCTTTCTCCACATGCAACTAAGAGAAATAAATATGATCCAGCTTATAAAGATGTATTTTCAAAATCTTTCCAAACATATTAAGACAGAGATGTGTAGTTTGTTTTATCTCTGGGTATAAAGAAACAAGTGTTTGGTGTTTCCTTCAATTTTTATGTATTTTCCTGTTTTACATAGTTATTGTCGATAACATCCACATAATTTATGCTTCCGCCGTGCCTTGAGAAACATGGGCCGTTAATAAGCCAGGGTGCATGTGCAATCTCACCACTGAAATATCAATCTTTTATGAAGAAGAGGGCTTGAAACTTAAGTACGGGGGGTTGATTCGCTCGACTAAAATTCTTCAAGGCAGTGCCCCAGCATGGCCGCAGTTTCATGATTGAAACAAGTAAAAGACAAAGGAGCCGTGGTCGCCAAACAAATCAGAACATCTTGATAGTCCTGTCACACGTGAAAGGTAGCTTTAGAAAGAGTTTGAAGAGTATGTGATATTTTAAAGTCATATTCCAATGGAAAATATAGCTACATGCAGCATCCTAAAGATAAGTGTCTCCATCGTTTGTGAAGCAACATTTGATGTAAGTGCATCGGAATGCAAAAAGAAACTCCTGGAAAATGTATATTTATGATTCTAAGAGTGAAATAGAAATAGATGTTGTTGTTGTTGTTGGTGGTGGTGGTGGTCGTCCTGGCAGAGTTGTCCGTAGTAGTAGTAGTAGTAGTAGTAGTGGTTGACTGTGAAGCTGTCGTCTGGGTTCTTCCAATTTTTTCGTGTGTCGGCGGCGGCGGTGTTGGCGTCCACGCTCACATCTGCACCTGTGTTGCTTCTCCCCCTTCTTTCCCTCCTTCATGAAGCTGTGGGGAAGGCAGGGTAGGGAAATCAACGTCGTAAGCGTTGTCAAGGAGACCGGCGTTCCTTTCAACAACGACTTCATGGCTTTGAAGTCGCCACCCTCAAAGCAGAAATGGCTTCGAAAGCCGAAAACAAATTTACAAAATCGGGAAACACGCCACACAGGGCAGGTTTCCCGTGCAAAGAATTCGCACAACCGAATGTATTAGTTGTTGCACAACTTTTACATAAAATATTATCCAAACACAAACTTTTGAAGGCAATGGAAGCAATTATTATTGCGTCCTCGTAATAAAAGGCAACTTACTACGAGCCGATGTGACTATCTTCCGTCCAAATAGATAGATAGATAGATAGATAGATAGATAGATAGATAGATAAATAGATAGATAGAGAGAGAGAGAGAGAGAGAGAGAGAGTGAGATGGATAGATAGATAGATAGATAGATAGATAGATAGATAGATAGATAGATAAATAGATAGATAGATAGATAGATACATTCGTGCACTAAGACGATATTGATCCTGCAACCTTGTGTGTGTGTGTGTGTGTGTTTGTGTGCGTGTGTGTGTGTGTGTGTGTGTGTTCGTGTGCGTGTGTGTGTGTGCGTGCGTGAGTATGTGGGTCATCTGCCTGTGTACCTGTGTCTGTGTGTATAATTACATCGATTCAATGTACTTCTGCTATTGCCTGTCTACCAATTTGACCTGTTATTAAAGAAACAAAGAAATACCTCTTATAATTCATGGGACAAACAAATATACTTGTAGAAATTTAATGTACGTTCGTTAACTTTGATAAGAAATAGGAATAATTCGTTCTATTCTGTGACTGTGTGGAAATTTTTGAGAAATGTTTTGTATCCATAAAGTGTTGATAAGGGCAATTTGATTGTGGTGACAAAACGGGCACAAGGTGACGCATCATTAATTTATTTGCTCTTAAAATAAATCACAAATTAGCGTGTGTGGTAAAAAGTTTTCTCTCAAGCACATAGTTCTGGCTTCAGTCTCAACTTGGGCAAGTGTCTTCTACTAGCCTCGGCCCGGCCAAAGCCTTGTAAATTGATTTGGTAGATGGACACCGAAAGAAGCCCGTCCCATGTATGTGTTTGTGTGTGTATGTTTGCGTTTCTTTGTGTCTGTATTTGTCCCTCATCACCGCTTGACAACCGGTATTGGTGTGTTTGCGTCCTCGTAATTTAGCGGTAGAATTAGTACCAGGCTCGAAACGTCAATACGGGGGTCGATTCGCTCGACTAAAATTCTTCAAGGCAGTGCCCCAGCATGGCCGCAGTTTCATGACTGAAACAAGTAAAAGAGTATGTGATATTTTAAAGTCATATTCCAATGGAAAATATAGCTGCATGCAGCATCCTAAAGATAAGTGTCTCCATCGTTTGTGAAGCAACATTTGATGTAAGTGCATCGGAATACAAAAAGAAACTCCTGAAAAATGTATATTTATGATTCTAAAAGTGAAATAGAAGCTTTATTCATTCAACTTCCTCTTGATATTTCCTCCTTTAATACAATTCATGCTGCAAAGCATTATACGAGAAAATTCTGATAAAGTGTTTTTAACAACCAGAAGAAATGGACTATTTTAAACATTGACCTCATATTGTAAAGATCAAAAACTTGCAGCAATCCCGGATCAATTTAGAAATTGTCTTTTTAGAATTCATTTATGACCTTTGAAAGCAACGTTTGTTAAGTAATGTTCGATATCCTTTAGTATCCTACTTAGAATCTATTATCTGATGGCAGTGTTCAAAATTTTGAAGTGGTCACTGTAGGTTTTTGTGCAATATGTGCATCGTATCAATTTAGCATAGGAAGATCAAAATTAATATTATGAATGACAAGAAAATTGATATGTTATTATTTCGTACTTAAATGCAAAGTTCGAAAAGAGAGATGTTGCTGAACCGCAGATGTGATTCTGATCAGCTAAAGAGTACAGATCAATACATTTTGTCAGGCTGATTTTAAAGAAATTCTTCAGAACCTGTTATAATCAATGTATTTTGAAAGGTTGGTAAAAAAAAATATCCATCCATGGAGATAGACTATTTTTAGCACTAGAACCTGTTTGTAAAGAAATAACATCTTCCTCTTTTTTTACTGGAAGCCATTCTACAAATCGATATGTTTTTTAGTTAACTACAGTAGATAGAAATATAATGTGCAACCAAATACCATAGATAAATATTTTCTTTCCTTTTTATCATTTACGAAATCTTTTTACCATTTCTTTATCACGAAACATATTTTCTAGAAATGCATAAGTTATTTAAACAAACATACTTGCATCAAATATGGTGTACTATTGTTTCATAATAATAATAATAATAATAATAATAATAATAATCATCATCATCATTATCATTTCTGTCGTTCTTACTTTTGCTAATGTTTTATTACTAATATCATTGCTAGTATTTTTGTTGTTATTATTTGATTTTTAGGCAGTGATGGTAGTATGCTAATCCTAATGATCCTGAAGCTATTGGAATGTCATAATTAAGATCATATTCATATTATTATTATTATTATTATTATTATTATTATTATATTATTATTATTATTATTATTATTATTGTTATCACCATCATCATCAACGTCTTTCAGTTCTGTATCCATTTCTTGCCGAGTGTCTTCCCGACACCTAAGGCAGAGAAACTAATTGTATATATCAGCAGGCTATTAAAATAAACGCACCGCATTGTTCATTTACAAAGTCATGTGATAAAGAAAGAGAGGAAGAAAGACAGAGAGAAAAAAACAAAAAATAAAAATAAAAAACAGGGTTTGTCCCCCCCCCACCTACCAACCCACCGTCCTTACTTGACAACCGATGCTGGAATAAGTAGTAAGCTTACAAAGAATACGTCCTCGGGTCGATTTCTTCAATTAAATATTTATTTACTACCCACAGAGGGGACAAACAAGGACAGACAAACGGATTAAGTCGATTACATCGACTCCAGTGCGTAACTGGTACTTAATTTATCGACCCCGAAAGGATGAAAGGCAAAGTCGACTTCGGCGGAATTTGAACTCAGAACGTAATGGCAGACGAAATACGGCTATGCAATTCGCCCGGCGTGCTAACGGTTCTACCAGCTCGCCACCTTGATTTCTTCAATTAAAGCCCTTTTAAGACGGGGCACATGCATGACCGCAATAAAATGACTGAAACGAGGAAAGAAAATAAAAAAGAAAAGAAGGAAAGAAAATCCACAGTGGCAACGCTTTTCTTGATGCGTCTGACGTGACGGTTAAGACAATCTTTTGTGCTTCCTGCATGGATGGTGAGCCGGGATCATTCTTAAATAACTTTCAGTTCCTTTTTTGATCATTCCAAGTGCTCCTGCAATCACTGGTATCGTAACCGTCTCCCTCCCCCAAATTTCAGGCTTTGTGCATATAGTAAAAAGGATTATTATTATTATTATTATTATTATTATTATTATTATTATTATTATTATTGCTATTATTATTCAGTAGTTTTATTTTTATAACGTGCTTTCACTTCACTACCGAGCGCAGCTCTGTGTGCCTTGGGTATGTGCTGTGGTTTGTTGTGATGCTCTTATTTTTATTGTATTGAAAGTGTTTTGCGTAGAATGTGTGCAGTGCCTAGTAGTGCAATTTTCTGTATGTTATATATATTTGTTACTCCTAGTGTTTTTGTTATGTATTTGTCCCAATATTTCTTATCATACCTATTGTTATTATTGTTGTTGTTGTTATTATTATTTTTATTATTATTATTATTATTATTATTATTATTATTATTATTATTATTATTATTATTATTATTGTTTGACTTTTGCTTTACATTTATACAAGTTGGCTGCAATTTTCACCCAGAGACCTCAATATACAAGTTGGAAGTTCATGTTGGTGTTATGCCTAGTGTGCCATATATTTGGTTTTGTACTTAGTGTTGTACTAGTGAATGTCTAAAAAAACATACGAAAATTGTTTGTTTTAAATTATGTTTAATATAATATGAGAACTATACTTGATATTGATGCCACCATAGAAACCATCAAGCAAAATGTATCTGCTAAAGCTGCCCGCATAGCGAGGTATGAAAAGCGTGTTAGATTCTTCAAGGACAACAACATGTTCAATATTATAATAATATAATATAATAATATTATTATTATTATTATTATTATTATTATTATTATTATTATTATTATTATTTTTATTATTATTATTATTATTATTATTATTATTATCATCATCTTCATCACATGGTTAGAAGCGATGCGAAATTTTCTGCAGCCTTTAGAATCTTAATGTTTCCTGACAAAATAAGCTCGAAATGCTGAATATTGCATTGGCTACATCCATCTGCTTTTACTTTCCATATAAAATATTCGTGTATTTTGTTACCTTGTTGCAGAGACATTTTTTTTTTCTCTATTTCTTCCTCAGAAAATATTCCTGTTAGATGGATTGGAGGCGCAAATTTCGATATGAATAAAATAAATATTCTACTGCTATAAACTGAATGTAGGATTATGGATCAATATAATCGATATGTAATATTATGGAAGGAAAACATTAAATATTAATTATATTATAAAAGAAATTTGCGTCTCAAAAGAACACTTATAAATTTATTTATAAACATCAGTTTTTTTTCCATTTTATTTCTTTTACATTAAATATTTTTTCGACAATAAATTAAAAGTTTGGTATTCAAAAGCGCGACATCTATTTATTTCAGTCACGAGTATTTTCAAGATTAATATAAAGTAGTTATTACACAGAGTCTATAGAATGTTTACGAAGGAAGTTATTATTCCTATAAATTGTTTTTGTATCATTCTAAACTTTTGGATATAACATCTTTGCTAACTTTACACTATTTTTCTTTTTTGCTGTTGTTTTCTCTTATTTATATAGTCACGAGGATGTGAAATTCATGGGGATAATACTTATGTATACAAATTTCAACAACATAAAAATTTGAGAAACTAAAACACAGTAAAATGTATAACTTGATACCCAGTGATTCTCTGATAAAGAATCCTACTGGAATTAGAGATATGTATACTCTTCCATAAAAAAAATCTTATACACTCAGCCCTGTATTGATCAGATACCGTCAAAAGTTTCAATACTTGTTTCAATAAGAAAAGCGAATCCAGGGAAATAAAATCCATTTAATCTACTTAAATTAACATCATGCACAGCAAAAAGAATGAGTAAACAAATTTAATTTGTTAGTAAAGATAACACAATACACCAGTTGCAGTCCTATACAGTTACTATCAATAAAATTCACACACTATGCATGGGCCGATCCACGGCTAAAGAAAGTGATATTTGCCCAAGAAGCGCCTACTTGGATTCAATCCAAGATTTTGTAGTAACGAAGCGAAATTCTAAACTATAGGACTATACTTCGTCTACATATGTATTTGTACCACTCGCCACTCCGAGCTATTTGTCTTACTTAACTTTTGTGTCATTTAGGCAAATTACTAACACCCTGATTGTGTCCCAATTGTTTTTGATATGTTTAAATTTCTCGCCTGTTAAAGATAAGATAGGTTATAGATGTGCTAATGACGTCTGCTGGGGGTGCAAACACGTAAAAAAGTTGTTCGCGTATCAGACAATCGTTTCCTTTATGACATGTCAATTTTTGATTTTAAATCTTACGATTATCTACCCTTCTAAATTGGAGTTTCATTTGCCACCCAGAGACTGGCCGAACCCTTTGGTATTGAATATTTTCATTAATAAAAAAATAATTTTATATATTTTTTATGTTATTTGATATACCATTATTAGTCTTTCTTGTATAACTACATTCCACAGGTCTCTCTATATTAGTTCTTTGAGTTCATTTTCCTTTTCACACCCACATACGCACTCACTCGTATATATATGTGTACGTGGGTGTGGAGGCGCGTGACTTAGTGGTTAGGGTGTCAGCACTATGATCGTAAGATTGTGGTTTCGATTCCTGGACCGGGCCACGCGTTATGTTCTTGAGCAAAACACTTCATTTCACGTTACTCCAGTTCACTCAGCTGGCAAAAAAATGAGTAACGCTGCGATGGATCCCCCCCCCCACCACCATCCAGCTGGGGAACACATACGCCATAGAAACCGGCAATCCGGGCCCATGAGCCTGGATAGGCTTTAAAAAGGGCGCATTGATTATTATTATTATTGTTGTTGTTGTTGTTGTTGTTGTTGTTGTTGTTGTTGTTGTTATTATTATTATTATTATTATTACTATTATATATATATATGTATATATATATTCATACATACATACATACATATACATACATAAATACATACATGCATGCATGCACACATACATACATACATACATACATACATACATACATACATACATACATACATACATACATACATACATATATTCTTTAAGCTCGTTTACGAGGATCGTAATGTTTGCCATACCAAACTCTCTTTTACACCAAAAATTATTTGTAATCGATGTTATTACGGTCCACAACGCAAGCAGCCACAGCTTTTGACATACCGCTTCAGAAATCATGATAGATAATAACTGACAGAAAAATATAATTTAATGAGGAAGTGTCTTCGATAATATAATAATAAGAGTGTGTGTCTCTACGCTTTTTACTTCTGTCTAATTACATTCCACACGTAACCAATAAACTATAATTTTGTATGCGATTATTTCTGTTACGTTGCAAAATAAAGAGAAATATGAAATGAAAATATTTTAGAATAATACTTATGCATTACTCTTGAAATTAAAAATCGATGTAATATTAAACGTATTTCAATTTGAAATTTAAATGGATTACATGTGTAATCAGAGAATATAATTCTCTATCTATTAAACCGGTTTATAACTTTTAATGCAAGCTACACTTGTATAAAAATTGCACATGTGATATAAATACGAGACGCTTCAACGTAATCAAAAGAAAACGGGGACAGGTAGGGTAGCCCACATCTCCTGATTGCCAAATTATCATCTTAAATAAAGAATACATTGGATAATATAATTCCTGATACTGGAGACAATACGGAATGGCCACATCTTGAACAGCTTTGGTCAACTCGATTAGAGAGAACCTTGTGCTAAACAATAGCATCAAGAATTTGACAATGTAAACTCTCAAAGTTCATGTTAAGAAAATAGATGTCACTTGAGAGAACTTATAGATTGGAACACTAGTTCGAATCATCAAGTGTTTTCGTTTTCTTACTATGATAACCTGAAACTGCTGAGACTAACGTTCACTCTGTAGCTAGCTTTCAAAACCCACCACTGTTTTCTTTTCTCTCTGTCTATCTTCCTATCATATTGACCTACAGATATTGAAATTTGGTCATTGTTTTCTATCAATTTCTTTACTTACATCGGGAAGGTTGCGCTTCGTCCGCGTACTCGAAATCTATAATTTTGAGCAGTAAGGGCACGCTCTACGGACACGCTCTCTTCACCTTACTAAGTCTCTCTCTCTCTTCCTCTCTCTCCTTCATACACACACACACACACAAACACACACAAACATATATATATCTTTGTGTATATGTGCATATATATACATACATGTGTGCGTGTGTGTATGTGTGTGTCTGTGTGTGTGTGTGCATGTGTGTGTGTACTCAATATTATCCGGGTAATAGCCTCATACCGTGCATTTTAAAGCTCCTAAACGGTTATCGGCTGCCATATGCCATCATACAGCAGGGTAATTCCTTATATTGAATATACATGCGAAACTCGGTCGGTGTATGACCATCCAATCGAAGTTGTATGTAGAGAAATCATTGGAAGAAGCAGTATAAAGTAATGGTTGCTGTCGCTAAGCCTAACTCAACGTAAAGCAAATAGCATGGTGAGCGATATATAGGCTGCAGGGAGAAAGAGAACCCATTGGATTTGGTTGAAATAAGACGATGAGCAATGGCTAGAAGAATATTGAAGAATGTCTAGTAACCAGATGATATTGCAAGCGGGGCGTGCTGTCAGTGAGTTGCGCCGGTGCACAATAATGCCTATTTCTTTATTACCCACAAGGGGCTAAACATAGAGGGGACAAACAAGGACAGACATAGGTATTAAGTCGATTACATCGACTCCAGTGCGTAACTGGTACTTAATTTATCGACACCGATAGGATGAAAGGCAAAGTCGACCTCGGCAGAATTTGAACTCAGAACGTAACGGCAGACGAAGTACCGCTAAGCATTTCGCCCGGCGCGCTAACGTTTCTGCCAGCTCGCCGCCTTAAGCCAGCTCGGTGCACAATAACGCCATCGAGAGGAAGGCCCCAAAACGGCGCGCATTCCCTCCTGATGACCCCATAAGCTTACTGGTATCCGGTATATGGAGCGTTCAACTGGTAGTATTTGTATCTGTATCTGTATGTTGCTTGCAAATATATTTATGTATTCATGTTTGTACATCTGCATGTATGTGTGTAGGTGTGTGGGTGTGCATGTACGTGTGCGTGTGCGTGTGTGTGTGTGGGTGTGCATGTACGTGTGTGTGCGTGTGTGTGCGTGTGTGTGTGTGTAAGGACAGCAAAAGGTATCTAAAATCAAATAAACGGTGTGGTGTGACAAACATCTGCTTATTATTCCGTTACAAACTTGTGGATAATAGGAAACTGCTGAAGGACATCTACAGATGAGGACACAGCGCTTCTAGCCCTGTCTAGTTCATGTTTCAAGTAAATATAGGCAAAGTGTGTAAAAGTTACATATTGACCTCAACAAATTTATCACCTGCCCCTCATGCTCATGTGGTTATATGTTTTATTATTCGCTGATACGATAATGGCTGGGTAACAAAGATTGTCTACAACTGATCTCTAACCCACCTCTACCACTCTACATGTTGTTGTGAAGCAGTTTTTGTATCCGACTGGCCAGAACTTGCACCAATAACACCATTGCCGACAGGTTATATAGACGAAGACAACTTGTTTCAATTGTTTTTTACTACTTCGCAAGAAACTGTTTTTATGTCAGTAGATATATCTAGATCACAGCAGACGTAGCAGACAATTCAGTTCACAAATAATATAATTAGTCATTATTAGTCTTTCTATATCTATATAATATGGATAGAAATATATAATACGGATAGAAATCAGGGAAGAACATTCGACAGAAAAAATTTAGCGAGACAGGAACGAAGACCTTATTGACAAAAACAACAACGGTGACAGAAAAATGAAACAAAAATAAAGGTGAGTCTATTGGGAAATCATAAAAAGAGTGGCAAAAATTATTGCATGGGGAAAAACTAATAAACAATTTGTAGGGGAAAAGCTAAAAAACAAAGAAAAAAACCCAAGCAACAGCAATCGGTGAACACTAATGAAGATCCTCGCATGAATTTCTCGAAGTCTAAGTAATGAAATTAAATTACACAATCCGAAAGGACTGTGCATGAAGAAAAGAAAGGTACGTGGCTGCGAGGTGGGGGGAATAATACCGTCTTACCGTTGCTCAATACTTAAACATTTTTGATGGCGATGAGTATTAACTATCGCCGGGCAATTGTCCAGTGTAGTTCCTAAATAGTTGTAACTTAGTGGAATTTCATCCATAACTTTGTTGTCATTAAAATAGAGCCAATGGGCTTTGCAATATAACAATACTTCGAATAACATTTTTGAATGAGCCAACGGTTTATAACAACTTTGTTGCTGTGAGTAATATTTTGCAAAACATGGTATTTCTACGAGAATTAAGCTGAGACTTTCTGACAACACTGTCATTCACCCTTATGCAATTACGGTTTCTAAATCAAATAGCTATCTCAATGACGGCCAATAAATCTTAATGTCAGTCGTTGCATAAAACAGTTCTGTTATTCAGAACTTATCAATTTTCTCATGAACAATTGTTTGGAGATCTGTCAAAAACTACACTGCGTGGTACAGATAAAGTGACACTGTCAAAAGAAAAGTGTCTCCAACATTTTATACATTAACATTTTCCACGATTAAAATATTTTCTGAAATCTTTCAGGTGTGACTGTGTGATAACAAGTAAAGTGGGAATCAAAGGTGATCCATAGGTGGAAAAGGGTTAAGAAACACTGATATATAGAAATGGTTGGTCACTTTATCTGTACCACTCATACAATCGTTCGCATTGAGTCACATATGACTAAGTGACAGGTGTGGTATGAACTTTGAAAGGCGACGAGCAGGCAGAAACGTTAGCACGCCGGGCGAAATGCGTAGCCGTATTTCGTCTGCCGTTACGTTCTGAGTTCAAATTCCGCCGAGGTCGACTTTGCTTTTCATCATTTCGGGATCGATAAATTAAGTACCAGTTACGCACTGGGGTCAATATAATCGAGTTAATCCGCTTGTCTGTCCTTGTTTGTCCTCTCTGTGTTTAGCCCCTTGTGGGTAGTAAAGAAATAAGTATGAAACATGAACGAAACTGTCCTTGACCAAGAGTCTCATTTATTTTATAGTTCGCATTTACCTGAGTAACAACAAATTGTTACTCAGGTAAACGAGAAAATTTGGCGATCAGTGCCTTATATAAATCAAAGTATCATTGTCCGTTTATAAATTCTCATTTACTCACTCCTCTTTGGCACCACGAACAAAACCACGGAAACAAAACAACGAGTCATACGAAATCAATATAACTTGCAAACGAGAAATTACTAAATTAGCCTTCAAATAATTAAAGTGCTTCTCTCATTATTTATTCTACAAAACACACTGAAATGGATTCACGAAGGAACTCGACTTGTCTGACGCCAAATTCTTTTTAGCAATTATTTGCTGTGTTTTTCACCTAAGCTCGTCATTTTGCATATTAATATAGCGTCGTAATAACATTGCTTGGCTGCCATTATGTCATATACCTCCTTTATTCACAGACACTCAAATTCTTTATCTTGCATCAATGAAGTTGAAGCAAAGGCCCGACTGGTTTGTTCTTACTTTCTTCTGCTAAAATATTTTCACAAATTTGCTAAACGTTGTTTCTCATTTCTTGCAACCCAGCCTGTTTCCCAATCATTTTTCCTGCTGGTTTCATTTGACGAGATAAATTATATAACATATTTTTTGTTTGTATGGCTAACGAAGGCCAATGAAACAAATTGTACTGCTGTTTTACGGTAAATTTTGGTGATTCCATTATACGGTAGTGGTAGGACAGTTGATTCAGTCGATTTACTGGGCTATTAACAATTTTACGGATAGATTAGTGACATAATCGCACCCCTCACTTCTTTACCTCTTCGACTTTTATATTATTTCCTCCATATTTCTTATTCAAATTCTGAACTGCTCTCTGGCTCTGGCTGTTTATTTCAGGAATTTCTTTTCTTAATAGTTTTGCAATTTCTTTCACTACTGTCCTCACTTTCATTAAACTTCTCCGCAGTATTTTCCTCTCCTATTTGCATACATTTCCTTTCTTAAGTATCTTCAACAACTTCATATTTAACTGAGCTTTTTTTTCAGTTCTCTCTTCCACTTTATGATTTCTTTCTATTTGTTTGCATCTTCCAGCTTTTCAGAAATCGTTTTGCTTCTGTATTTTCTTCTAAACTTTCTTATTGGTCAATCTGCATTCTATTTCTGCGATTCCGTTTTCATATCGTTTCTGAATCAAATTACTTCATTCATGGTGACTAAAATTATCTCTAATTAACTTAAACAATACACTTAATTTTCATCTTTTTCCCAGAATCTTGTCATTTGTTCCTATTTCAGTAAAGATGTCCGTTAATTTTCGAGTAGTTGCACTTAGTAGTAGTAGTAGTAGTAGTAGTAGTAGTAGTAGTAGTAGTAGTAGTAGGCGTGGCTGACGCTTGCTTCCTGACCACATGGTTTCGGGTTCAGTCCCACTGCGTGGCATTTTGGGCTGATATCTTCTACTATAGCCTTGGGCCGACCAAAGCCTTGTGAATGGATTTGATACACGGAAACTGAAAGAAGCCCGTGATATATATATATATATATATATATATGTATAGGTATGTATTTGTTATTTGTGTCTGTTTGTTCCTCACCATCTCTTGACAACCGATGTTGGTGTGTTTACGTCCCTGTAACTTAGACGTTTGGCAAAAGAGACCGATAGAATAAGTTCTAGGGTTACAAAGAATAAGTCCTGGGGACGATTCTTTCGAATAAAGGTTGTGCTCTAGCATGGTCGCAGTCAAAAGAGTGAAACAAGTAAAAAATGATAAAAGTAATCTTTTCTGCTGTGCGTACATGGCCTGAAATTTGGTGGGGAGGAGGACTAGTCGATTACAACGACCCTAGTACGCAACTGGTAGTTATGTCAACGACCCCCGAAAGGATGATTGGCAAAGTTGACCTTGGTGAAATATGAACTCAGAGCATAAAGGCGGACAAAATGCCGCTAAGCATTTTCCCGCTCTGCTAACGATTCTGCGAGCTCACTGTCTTAATAATTATAGGATCAAAAGGAAAGAAGAAAAAATGAACATCTATGACGATTTGACAAAAGTTGAGGTGAATGAGGAGAATAGACGTGGTGCCAATGGTAACCGGCACATTTGGAAGTATCAACACTCAACTACACACATGGCTCCATACCATCATTTATCATTGAAAACCAGTTATTTGATAACTGAATATTATCAAATTACTTATCTCCAATACTTATTCAACGATTATTACTTTCTGGCAACATTTTTATCTTTTTATTAATGGTATTTTAGCAGAATGAGAATTGCGGATGAATTTTGTTCTCAAAAGAATCCCACAGAATAGACGACGGCTACGTTGGTGGCTGGAACGCCTTTGACAATAGCTGTGATCAATTCGTTCCGTTTTCACACCTATCATCAATGGCAATTCACGACTGCACATGACTTTGCACGACCAAAATCTCTCAAGCTGCTCACTTGCCAAAATACACAGAAAGCTAAAAATAAAAAAAAAGAAGGAATAACTTCACCACAAAGTGCAAACTACATATTTTCTCATATCGACTGAAGTTGTTCTTTTAATAATATAATCACATATATGAAGCTCTAAAGAACATACCTGTACTCTAAAAAGCCCCACATATGCACAGATATATATATGC
>NC_042998.1:34990446-35022946 GCF_006345805.1 Octopus sinensis
ACTGCTAACACAGTAGAACGTGGTGTTGACTTCTAAAAACGTTTAATATATATTTATAGTATATTATGGTTGCATAACGAAATACCACATGCCAATAAGTCAATATTATTTTCATGGTTTCAATGACGTTTACACTTATGTTATTCATAGTTGTTAATTATTTTATCGTTTAGTTTTATTTTGGGGACACTTCTGTTGGTCCCTAGAAATATCTACTGATTGTAATGCTTCAGATTTTAGAACTTTTACCTTATTTCTGAGCTCTTGACTTCCATTTTTAAATATCCCTAACTTTCTATTTTTAGTTGTTCTATGTTTTCTTTCTTTCTTTTCTTGTTTAGTCAATATTCTGTTCAAGTTGTATGGCCTGGCTTTGATCTTTTCTTGTTTGCTTTAATCGTTTTTTGCGTATGAAGTGTTTGTTCGAGGTCTGTATTCTCAATGTTGTTACTTTTTTAGTCTATTTCAGCTATAAATTCTCTTAAGTCGATATTTCATCGATATTTTTCATTTTAAGCTTTCAGGATATGTCTTTTAAGTTCCGAATTTTTGAGTGAACGTTACGATCAGATGAGAATTATTTTCCCTTAAATTTTCCACGAGTACTTTGTCGTAGTTTTGTTTTACAGAGAAAAGCGCAGCGATAAAAATTTTAAACTGCCTTTCATATACAGTTTATTTTTAAGTTTATTTCAACAGATGTTTTTATAGAATTCAGAGCCTGTATTGAAAGTTACGATGTTTCATTCACGAATACGTCTATGTAAACAATGTGATCGGTGATACAAAAATGGGTAACGGGTAGATATGCAAACTTCAAGCATATTCCTTGTAATGTTATCAGTCCGAATATGCTTGATACACGTTCGAACTGGGGGACAAGCATAACAGACTCAATCCCTTCAATCATCTCATAGCATCGTCTGCCTAGTGTCAGTACTCAGAAATGTTAGCATCTCACAGTCTGGGTAGGTGGCGCTGCGAGCTGATCTCGGTGTATACACACCATTTGTCAACAAGCGAGATATATTCTCCGCGACAAAACGCAGTGAGTATCTTCTTCCCCAGTTCGAACGTGCCTCAAGTATATTCGGACTGATAATAACATTAAAATATTACTTATCACTGTTTAGTGCTCCCTCTCCGTAATAAAAATATTCCTGGCAATGGTATGTAAATATTAATTGTTAGCAAGGAGACAGTAACCCGTTTTACATCCATTTTTTGGAATGATTCCTGTTTAATTTCAGATAGGATGAGAGATACATTCCTAAGCTTCATCGTTTTCAATTAAACAAATATGTCCTTGCGCGATTAATTATTTATTGGACTACAGATAAATGTTACACTTCTCTAATTCTTTGAAGTTGCAGTTGGATGAAGAAGCGGGTAAACTTTTTTTGTCAGAGTTCATGTAAGACATTCTGATACAATGTGGTGTATCATTTCAACCATTACACAATACAGGTGATATTCATCATGCTTGTTGTATAAATTGTTACTATTCTCTCCAACAGATGAAGCAGTAATGGCCTGCAACTACTGTGAACAATGTTGTATCTTCTGTTGTCTCATACAGACCGGATTTGTTTATCTAGTTAGTTAGCATTATATTTTTGTATGAGGATCCAGTTTAATATTGGTATCAAAAGACTTGTTTTCACGGTTACTCCTAGTGTTCTCTCAATTGCCATCAATATATTTGTTTCTGCTTTGGCTTTAGAGTTTAGTTGTTTGAAATCCAATCCGATTTCTTTCTGTGATCGATTTGCTAAATCGATAAAAACAGGTCTGAATACAGCATGTCTTTTTATGAGATGGGAATCTAATGAACAACATTAACAACTACCGTCTTAAATTGCTTCCTGACTTCAATGTTCCCTTTCCAAGTTTTTCTGTGGGTCTTTCAATTTATTGTGAAATGCATGATGGATTTTAGTAAATTTCTTCTATTACTATCACTATTACTATTACTATTACTACTACTGTTGTGTCAGTATTGGGCCATGTTATGGTTAGCACCGTAAATGCGTCAATGGCACAAATATGTTTGTAATTGAAATAAGTTCTTAAGGATTTCTTTTACCCAGTTAAAGTATCTATTTTCCATTTCCATTTGCCCAGTTTCCGTACGTAGTGTTATGTTGTCCCTGTGTGCATTCATTCATCATTTTCGTTCTACTGAGACTATATTTGTAAATGTACAATTATATTATTGAATAATATTTCGGGGAGTAGATTTTAAATTACAGATATACAAGTAATTCAATGGAGCTAAATAGACTGTTTGTTGGCATTTTCATGGGATGTGGGTGGGTTTATTGATATGCTGCTGGTAGGAAACCATCCAAATACCTGATCAAGAACATTTCCGAAGGCGGCGAAGATACGCATTGACTGGCCATGCGGTATGTCAAATGACAATCTACAATAGTTCTGAATATTCTCAATGCCAACCATTGTTCGCATTCCAAATCCTCTAATGGGAGAAAGTCTTTCAATTTTTAATACTGTTACCTAATTTTATAACTGGATATTATTTCCAAAATGTTTCTATCTTTCCTTTATTGAGTTTCTTATTTACTTCTATCTTGTTATTGCGTATTCTGTATACAATTTTTTCGGGTTGATTTCAAAGGCATAACTTTCAGATAACCGCTTTCCTCTACGGCTATAACTTTTAAATTTATAATCTGAACTAAACATCTTTACTTTTAAATAGTCTGGTGTTCTCAATCGTGTTTGCTCGTTGTTTATATTGTACTTATCATATATTTCTTACTTTTGGGTGGAAAGCGTATCTACTGCCATGCTTTCCGTACACGGAGTATGTAATCAGCCATTCTCCCAATCGTTCAATCTGGGTTGGTTATTTAATCTCTTGTTACGTTACATTGTTTATTTTGCCCCCAGCGTTTGGCTTGTGAGTATGCAGGCATAAAAGTAATCACTTCGCTGAAATGTATTAATGAGCATTGAAATATTCTGAAGAATTTCCTTTTGAAAATTGTTATGGCATCTCGTCATCTTAGCTGGTTTTTAAGAGAGTCTTCTAAAATAATATCTACATTCATGGGAATAATTTTAGCTTCTAATTCAGTTGACATGTGGCGGGATTCATTCAGTTGTGTGGCTTGCACGTAAGAAATGTGTAAGCGGTATTTGACACAAGTAATAGCTACAATATAAACATTGCTAATAATATGCCCATTGGCATAATACACATCATTAATAATACTTTCATAAATGGTGCTCTAAATAATATTGTCATCATAACTGTCAGTAACGCAACTCATAACATTTCCTTTTAACACAGCTTTAATAAAATAATTGTTTTATTTGACGTCTAAAACCAAGATTTCTAATTCTAATTTCCTCCTCCAATATCCTCTTTTGTTGTGTTCCTGTATTGTCCGTATCACGGAGTATTTGTGTTTTATGACTTGTCAGACATGCAATAGATATGCGTATATTCGCTTCCTGTATCATCACACTGACCGCCAGTAAGATACGAGATCAGTTTTGAATTCATTTCCTTCGCCCATCGTGTTCTTTGTTTCATCGTCGTTCGATAATGATGTCCCATATCTTGACAAGATAAATAGCTGGTGTCGATCTTGACTGCATGTGATCTAGTCTAGGATCCGTGAAATATGTGACCTGGGTACGAACGGCGTTTTGTCATTGACGTCTCCGATGCCGTGGTCTTCCTCGTCTAGTATCACCTCTTCCCTATAACGATGATGACTAATGAAGATGACATTATCATCATAATCCTCCTCCTCCTCATCATCATCATCATCTTCCTTATCATCGTCAGTCATTACTATCGTCATTGTTTCATCATTATTGTTATCAGCAAGATCGCTGAAGACGTGTGTGTGTGCGAATCGATTAAAAACTTCATAAAATACAAATGCAAAAAAGCTGAAACCGTGAATCCCAGAAACATCAAATATTTCGGTTGCAGAAGTAGCATGGGAACTTAGGCCATCCTCTGTGGTATCAGATGAGTCTTTTGTAAAATTCCATTTAATCCATGTCGCATTGAAGATCCTTACGATTAATGTGTCTTACGCTCACCTTGAACACTTGCAGGTCAATTTTAGCAAAACAAAAAAAAATAAATAAATATAAAAATAAAAATAAGAAATAAGAGGAAATTTTACCGGTGAGTGTGTTAAATTATAAGGCACAAAAAGAAAATGACTCTCCCCAGATACAACAGAACAACGTAGATGTTGGGAATAATGAGGCGGAGCGTAAACTGAATTCAGTGGACAGAAGGAACTTTAGAATCGGGTTACATAGTATTTTCCAACAAATCGTTTGTAAGTTTGTATTCACTTAACGAACGTTTGTAGTCGGTGCCTTGTACGTATACAGAGACTAAATAAACAGAAAATATTTTTAGAGTTCTTGTTTTGTTACTCTTGCAAATGTTTGTTGCATAATTCTTATAGAATTTCCAAAGTGAAAATAATCTTTGTCCGCCATGAAATACCATTTGATATAATAGAAATTCTAGTACATACAATGGTCCTAAGAAAGTAGATAACTTTCTAGAAAGAATTCACTTTAAATGTCTGTTGCTCTGCAAAATGATGCATCGTCAATGATTTGTTTCAAAACTTTACTAAATTAAGTAAGAAACTATAGTGTTTCTTGTGGTGAAATAAGATTTTGGCTGGAAAGGCTTGAAATTATTGCTTTTGTATTCTTAGCTATTAAATGGACACTTTATTAAGAGTGCATCTAATTTACACATTTGAAAGGCATTTTACCTTTGTGTAGACTTGTGTTCAGTATGTCGACGCTAGTTTAAAAACACTGGACGAGAATGTTATGTTAGAGAAAAAAACCTAAATTTTGGTGCTGATTCTGGATCTGTGAGGTTTTTTGATTTATCCAAGTTAAAATCTTTCCCCGTGTCTTTCTAAAATTGTTTACAATTTTTTTTTTTTTTTTTGCTAAATTTACTTTCTATCTCGTCTTTCTCGTTAATCGACATTTTTCCCTCGTCATATATGGCAAATAAAGTCAATCATTACTATTGCTGCTGCTGCTGCTGTTATTGTTGTTACTGTTGCTGCTGTTGTTGGTGGTGGTGATGGTAGGAGAGTAAGAAATGTTATTTTTGAAAAATCATTTCCGATAGAATATGTAAAGCCTCGGCAAAAAAACTCAACCGTATTGCACCCGAAATAAACGACCCGATAGAAATAGTTAAGCATTGTTTTCAAATATGTTTAAAAATAAATGAAAATCAATATAAGAGAACCTGGAAACTTCGATTTATTATTTATATTTAGATGACTAAAAAGCTGTTAATGAACCAAGTTTTATTTAGCTGTTACCGTATAAAGCCGCTGAGAAGTTGTCTCATTAGATAAACGGTGAAGGTGGATTGGATGTATTTGAAATGTGTATTGGGTGCTTTTCGCCTGATGTTTTGTGCCATGAATTAGAATCATTTCCGAAGGTAGACGAAAACAGAGCAAACGGTTTAATCTGCTTTTCAAGAGGTGGTTCGTTTGGGCGACGACGTATTCGTTATTGCACTGTCATAAAAGGAACCATTAAAACATTTCAAGATATGTGAGAATCAGTAAAGGCTGGTTGAATACACCTAAGACCAGAGGCACTAATGGAGGAACAGCAGAGAAGCAAATTTATTTTGTTCATATTTTTTTTAATTCTTTTATTCCTTTATTTGTTTCAGTCATTTGATTGTGGCCATGCTGGTGCACCGCCTTTAGTCGAGCAAATCGACCCCAGGACTTATTCTTTGTAAGTCTAGTACTTATTCTATCGGTTCTTCTTGCCGAACCGTTAAGTGACAGGGACGTGAACACACCAGCATCAGTTGTCAAGCGATGTTGAGGGGAACAAACAGACACACAAACATATACATTCCCTTCTCTGGATCTTTCCTTTTCCTATGTTTCTGACGAAGAGCTCCGCTCGAAACGTAAAACCCTCCTTCTTCCTTCCTTCCTGAGCGTCCAATAATACTATATTTGTTCCACGTCCTCGCGTTATTGTGTTTTCTCTTTGTGTTTTCATGTTTGGATTAACTATATATATATATATATATAATATATATATATATATATATATATATATATATTATATATATATATATATATATATATATATATATATATAACGGGCCTCTTTCAGTTTCCGTCTACCTAATCCACTCACATGGCTTTGGTCAACCCGAGGCTATAGTAGAAGACTGAACCCGGAACCATGTGGTTGGTAAGCAAGCTACTTACCACTAGCCACTCCTGCGCCTATTTGAAGTTGTTTTTTTTATATGTCCTGCAAAAATGGAAACAGTTTAGAAGAAACTGTTCAAAATAGCATTAGTTTACCTCGAGTAGAGAATGTGATGTTTTTAGGTCAAATGTTTTTGAGTTTGATCTTTCATAGTGGAAAGAAAGGAAGCCAGGAACTGCGTTGCTGTTATAAAGAATACTGACATAAAATTGGCTTCAAGTGAGAATTGAATTTCTATCTGATTCACAGAAACTTCTTCCTTTATAGCATTTGGATTAGATCCCACTTCGTTGGAAATTTCTATAAGATATTTATAGAAATCATTATCACAAATATTTTACCATTCCTGTCAAGCAAATTTCAATGCTTAAAATATTTCTTTCTAAATTATGTTCAACTGGTTTAATATGTAGAAAATAAAATGTTAACAATTAAAAGGATATTACTGTATATTAATTGGAAAATGTATTGTTAATATTTTAAAAGAAGTTTTAAACGCGAAGAAAGAAATATTCTGGAATGGATTTTCAGAGAACTATTGGAATTTTTTCTAGTGATATATCTATACTTGAAATCATAGATAAATTGCTATGACTCCAAGTAATTTTTATTATGCATTGAGTTTGAAGCAGCAGGACTGGCATTTTTCCAGTGAGGCACCAAAAAAATATGCTTAATGTTTTACCATGTCGTGTATTTAGAAAAAAAATTCTTTGTAGAAAAGCAAGAACCGTGACATTTTAGATAAAGCACATCAAATAAAATTAATATAACACTTTTTTGTACTCCCGAAAATAACTTTTATTGTCTTCCTTTTTATTACAGATTATGTAACATTTCTATCAAGTGTTCAAATTTTAATCTTATTTCTTCTCGACGCAGTTAGTTTCCAAATAAATTTAATTGTTTCAGTGAAAGCGGGGGCAAGTCACTAAAAAGATCGTGAACAGCGACGAAAGAAACTTGACGAAAAAACAAATAATTGATTGTTTAACCAGTGCATTAAACAAACGATCTACTAGTTAGTTTGTTTGATATTTAACCAATTGACTGGCAGTAAAGAAGTAGTATTGAACCAGTGCAAGTGTTTATTATTATTTGCGTAATGATCCTCTCGAGACACAACATTTGTTTCAACACATTAATTCACATTAAGAATCTTACAAACCAGATAAAAATCGAAGTTTAATTGTTTAAATTGTCCAGATTTTAATTCACTTAAGTATAAACTAGATACTATCTAGAAATATGTACATTTCCTGGCTGCTGTATTTTTGTTTACTATTTCAAAGCTAATTAATCTCCTAAAATCTCAGTCTTCACCAGAGAAAATTAAGCTTTCAAGCTTTCAGCTATATTAAACTGTCAATAGAAGATCTAGTTAATGCCATTTCATTTTACGTACCATTAGGAGAAGCATGATTATCCCAATAAATACTTGTTTTCCAAAAAACTTTGTTTTATCAAAAACGAACTATTAATCTCCAGAGGTTTCTATTTCGATGACGTATTTCTTCATTCCTTTTAAAAGATTTCGTCTTCCAGTTCCAAATATTTAACCTTTCACTCGTATATTAGTTCCATGCTCATTGGTGTTATAGAAGATTACATTTCGGCCTTTGAAACTACACTGCTGTTGTCTGCAGTATTAGCCTGGTTTAGCTTGATTAAATGGCTAAGCTAATAAAAGGGAATATCGATTTTATCGTTTATTGATTTACCTTTCCACTCACGCCGACTGTATTTCAGCATTCCTAATTACTAGCCCAGTGACACCGGAACAAAAATGAGAAGTAGAACCACAGGTGATCAAAACTTAGAAAACAAGGAAATGAAACCGATTACGGTAAAGGATTTAATAATCAGTTTATCCTTCTATTGGTTTAGCCTTATCTACACGAAACTTCCATTCAGTTGATTAGCTCCGTCGAAATGATCGATATATTGAATGACGGTTAAAAGATTTAATGTAATTAATTTCTGTTCTCTTTATGTGGGCCCAAATACTGAATTTGTGTCTAGGTTGATTAGATAATTAATATGCTTAATTAAATGGATATTATTATATCGTGACTCCTAAAAGCAGGTCGTTGATATATAACTCAATGTCTCGCTTTCATATGCTACATGTAGGACAAATCAATTTAGTCGAGCGAATATTGAAAGAAATAAAATACACCCGGCAAGCAAATGAAACAATCATAAATAAGGTCGTGTTTTGCTGTTTATAACAAGTTTTGCTATCACGTTAAGAGCTTGATAGATTGAGCTATGGATCTTTTAGGTTTGAACGGCAGTTTTTTCTAGCGGTGTCATATGAAATTGTCACCCATAATTATGACCCTAGTATCGATCTATTGCATTTCAATCTGTTTTAGGGTTAGGGTTAGAGTTATAGTTAGGGTTAGGGTTAGGGGTGGAGGGAAGGGTATCTTTTTTTCTTCACAAATGTAAATAAACCCAATCTGTTTCTTAAACGAGGGACATATTCATACGGCACAGAATGTTTTCACCTCAATAGACGTCATTGATTGGTGGAAATTGCAGAAATTGAAGAAAAAAAACAACAAATATCTTACAAACTATAGAATTTTCTCAATAAAGCCAAGAGAAAAAGATGTTTTATAAACACATTCTACCAGTATACGAAGTTTAAAAGTGTTTAGTTACGTGGAAATTATTTTAAAAAACTGCTGGTCAAACCGAAAAGATCCTGAGCTATTTCTAGATGAATGTGTTGGTTACAAAGTTATCTACGAGTCAAAACATCGCCGATTTAGAACATCCACTGCTGATCTTTTATCCAGTCGTTCGGTGGCTGGGCCATCGAATGTAATGGATTGATCGTATATACCCATCGAAATGATATTTTGCTCAAATGAGCTAAGTAAAGATTTAATTTGATTATAAGAGCGATTGAAGTTACTCCATTTCTTTTTCTTTTCTTTTGAAGAGTCTTTCTTGACTTGACATTTGCCTCACTTTTATATTTCCGAGTTAACAACGATCAATTTTTAAATATCTTCAGAAATATTCGAACGTTTACAATAGTGAAAATGTCTGACACAATGCATAATTTTTGAATGTGTGTTTGTGCTCTCTTGACTGGAAAATTACTAAACAATTGTTCATAAAAACAATTTTATTATTGTTCCCAGTCGCAGTGTGTTTCTGTGACATTCAATTATATCTGTCCATCCCTTATGTCTTTTAAGTTCTATCATGTCTTTCATAATTCAATATAGAATTTTTTTTATTTGTTTCAGTCATTTGACTGCGGCCATGCTGGAGTACCGCATTCAGTCGAACAAATCGACCCCAGCACTTATTCTTTGTAAGCCTAGTACTTATTCTATCGGATATCTTTTGCCCCCAAAATAGTTCATATTCCATGTACTCGTATTCCATGTTCTTTTTTCTTGTACATTTCGTGACGTCCTGTTCCCACATATACATATATATTATTTATATACATATATATATATATATATATATATATATGTGCGCGTGTGTGTGTGTGTTTAAATATATATATATATATATGTATGTGTGTGTGTGTGTGAGTGTATACGACGGGTTTCTTTCTTTTTCCGTCTACCAAATCAACTCACAAGGCTTCGGTCAACCCGAGGCTATAGAAGAAAACACTTGCCCAAGGTGCCACGCAGTGGAACTGAACCCGGAATCATGTGGTTGGTCAGCAAGCTACTTACCACACAGCCACTCCTGCGCCTATATTTCTATTTTCTATATTTGTCAAGTTCTTTTACCGAAATATCATTATTACAGCGTATACTCATGTCAATCATTAAACAAACATTATTACTTTGGTCTTTTTTCAAAACAATATGCGGTTAATTAGCTTTTAAGGTTCTATCTGCATCTACTGCAAAGTCTCAAAGAATCGTTACATTTTCTCCCTCAGTTACAGCCCCAGGGTGGTGATTATATTACTTGTCAACAGTTTGATTTTATAATACCGACATAATAACCATTGACCAACTCTGTCATGTCTTGACTTATGCTGGTGTCAAAACTTACTATTATTATTATTATTATTATTATTATTATTATTATTATTATTATTATTATTATTATTATTATTATTATTATTATTATTATTATTATTATTATTATTATTATTATTCACAATATGATAAATGATTCTGTAACACTTTGTTGGTGTTCATACACCTCCTGTCTTTCCATTCAGTTATAAGCTTTCCTTAATCCGTTTCTAGTTCCTTTATGATTCATTATTGATCAATATTTAAAAGTTAATTCCTTTCGTGACACGACACATTTCTATATATTACTTGATCCATTTATCTCGCCTTTCCTTACGAAGTCTCTCAATATTTATTTCCCCTATCTCATTCACTGTTAATATGTAAAACAAGTTTCTTTGGAACATTTTTACGGGAATTCTGTTCAAATAAGTTTGTAGTTCATTTCTATCGATGAGGCTAACATTCCTTTACTCCTAAGCTTTGCTGTGTCCTTCGATAAATCTCAAGGCCAAATATCGAACGGGTTTCAGTTGCAATGGGTGAACTTTGTTCCTTACATGAAAGATTATACAATGGACTTTCCCTTTATATCAATGTTCGAAATAGAAAAACTGGTTACGCTGTTTATGTGAAATTCTTCGCTAAGAAATGCTTATCTCAGATTTGCCAGCAGTAAGACTTCTTTTCATTGTCTTCCTCTGTTACACAGAATTTAAAATTCTATTCCGAATTACTACGATCTCATTTGAAGAACGTGGCCGCCACCTCACGCCACTGCTTTCTGGACAACGCCGGGTCTCCTACTAGTATATAATAAACGATAAACTTATCAGCTTCTCCACGCGCATTCTTTTTGTTTAATCATAACAGAATTATACGTTTTCAATGAACGAAAGAAAAAAAGGAAAGTTTGAGTCATAACAATAGGATTGAAACATGTCAGTTCGGGTCAATAGAAATAACTAAGAAGCTTAAACGAATAATATTGATTAAAGTACATCTTTTTCATAGAGAGGAAGTGAACGTGATAAAATCGTTTCACTTCATAAATAAAATTATAAATTTAAGCCATACACAGTATCATGCGAGTGTTCAATGAATGCTAGATCATATCTAATATTAAAAAAAATATTGCTATTTGATGCATGAATTGTAGAATTACTAATTCTACTCTTCGTTTCTTGATACTTTTTCAAAATGCATTTACTGTAAAATTATATACTATTGAATTCAATTTGCTTTTCCAGTTTTGTCTGACATCGTAACTACTTGTTAGTTTCAAATCATACAAACAATATTTGTGATGTGAATCTCTGTGTCAGGTTTGCTTGTATTTATGTAAGCGGCGCAGGTCTTGTCTATCATTATGAAACAAAACTCACTGGAGGAATTTAATTCGAATTGCTACCAAACAAAGCTCTCATCAGTTATAAAATACAGCAGTCCCTCGGATATCGCAGGTGTTACGTTCCAAACCCCCGCCTCCTGTGATAGGTGAAAATCCGCGAAGCAGAAACAGTACTGGACTGTATATATTTTTTGTATTATTGTTATAATTTGTATGTATTTATTTTATTATAAATGCAAAACAACACAATGGAGGAATCGACGTAAGATTAAATGATTGTTGTTGTTAAGCAACAAGACGGGTAAGAGTGATTAGGTGATTGTCTAGGGCTTAGGGGCGGGAGACCCCAGACCTTGGAAAAAAAAAACTTTAGTCGTCTTGTTGTAGTTGAGGGCTCTTCGTTGACGCCCGACACCACTGGGAGGTGCCCCTCGAAGTCGCTGGAAACGGAGATCTCCAGGTCTAAATTCTTGAACGGCAGCTTAAATGATAAACGGCGATAGGTGAACCGCGATATGGCGAAGGATTACTGTACACTTACTTCTAACAGACGTGAAATATATCGCCCTACACTTATTACTGTCTGCTAAATGCACTGGTTATTACAGGGTTATGTCCGTGGCAGAACAAAATAAAGTCTAAAGTAAGTTATAGACTAATTTAATAGAGAAGTGCGATGCATTTTCTATTTAGCTTAGGTTTCTGATTTTTTCTTTTCTACTACCATGGATTATAGATATCCATCTAACAACTTTTTACGTGACTAAGGAAGCAACACTGCTTTAAATGGATTTGTAAGTGTCATTAATTGTAATATATCTATTATTAGATGCATCGTTTATTAATTATACAATTAGGGTGGCAGATGGGCTGAATCATTAAATCATCGGACAAAATGAGTTGTGGTATTTGTACAGAGGTCGAAACCCACGGAGATCAATTGTGTCCTCCGCCCTTCCAGTGTCGATAAAGTAAGGAACTGGTCAGTTACTAAGGTCGTGGCTATCCTCTTACTCCATTGCTGGCCTTGCGTGTCTATTAGATACTAATATCGGTTTAACATCTCGGCACAAGGCCGGTCATTCACGTGTAAGGGCTGAGTGGATTACACCGACCCCAGTGCTCAACTGCTACCTATTTTATTGATCCTGAAAGGATGAAAGGCAAAATCGAGCCCGTTGAAATTTGAACTCAGCGCATAAAGATGGATGAAATGCCATTAAGCATTTTGTCCGGTGTTCTAATGATTCTGCCACCTCGCCGCCTCGTTACATGGTTAATATTAATTTGTAATTTAAGGCTACGAACCGATAAAATCGTTAAGAAACCGAGCAAAATGCTCAAGTCATTTCGTCTGTCTTTACGTTCTGAGCTCAGACTTCGCCGGGGTCGAAATTTGCTTTTCATTTTTTCTCGGGCGATAAAATAAGAACCAGTTGAGGACTGAGATCGATGTAATGAACTTAACCCTCCCCCATCCAAAACTTGCTGGCAATTAACAATCTTTCACTAAACAAAACATCGAATTCATTAACAACTTACAACGAAGACAACACAAATGTATATAAATGTATAACTGTCTTAATTAACTGACTCAGACATGCAGGACGAGAGTAAAGCTTTCGACTGTGTGCAAAAATTGACAGCAATAAACAGAAATTACTAAAACTATGAAACTAAATGGAGATCGGCGAAACGAAACAAATCACTGATTTATTTTGTCTTCACGAGATCTCAAATTTAATAGGGTCGTTAAGATTGGATTTAGTAATGGTTGTTTGAACAACTGCAGACAACAAACAAAATTACACCAGAAGCATTAAATTATTGGTCGAACCATCAAAAATCTGCCTCGAATAAACTTTCAAATAATCCTGGACACTTATTAGTAATTAAGAGGCGTACGGTGATACATTCGACCAGTGTAAGGAATCAGCGTATATATAATCGATGAGAGATTCGTTTGATAGTAAAGGGGGATTAAATTCCTCCGATGAGTTTCGTTTCATATTGGCAGGCACCACCAGACTGACCGGTACCGCATAAATACATACAGGCAAATTTGTATGCCACATACACAACACACACATGCATGTTATTTGAGTGTCTTAATAATGACAAGTGGTTATGACGTCAACAATATAAACTGGATTCATTAATTTATAACCGACTCACACTTGCAGCTATACATGAAACAGGTTTTCTTTTGATAAACGTCATATATATAGCATAAGAAATGAGAAATTGCTAGTAAATGAAATGCTCATCAGTTATATAATGCGCTTACTTCTTAGTGCTGGAATATATCACATTTCGATGATGCATATTGACTACCAAGTGTAAGGTATTAAGAGCTACATCTGTGGAAGTGACAGGGTGTCGAATAAGCCACTGCTCTTGCCAATGGCACTCGTCATATTTGGTTATAATTATAATTATGCGTTGATATGTATATATTATCCCCTAAAAATCTCGTTTCTCATTCTCCTCAATTAGGTATGTCAAACCATGGGGATTTCGGGGCGTAATGCATTCCGAAACCAAGGTAGAACTGCAGTCAGTTACATGGCAAAACTTTTAATTAAACCATGGGCCATTAAAACTTTCGTTTAAAACTTTGTCAAATGAGTCATCTAGACTCTCTGGACTAGCTGTATAATTCGGAGAATAGTATTTTAATAATTAAAATGTGAATATTTTCTTAATATCAAACAAGAGGTGCTAAGCAATAGGTAGAGAGAGAACAATGTAATTCAAAATGCGACAGGCTTTCTTTTGTCTTGGGGAAAGGGGTAATTTTATACCTTTTCTATGTGACGGTTTGGTCTGAAGTTTTTTATATTTACATAAATAGACGTATTGTAACCGTGACAAAATCGCTTAACCCCCAAACACTTTTAGTATTTGAGATAAGAGAGTTGGGAAGCCCATAGAAACGCTGAATGAAGTTGCTCTTAAACCATCCACAAATCACTCCCGTAAATTTAGTTCTTGATATCAACATGATCGGATTGTCACGACTGGAATGACTTTCAACATAGTTTTTAGACTACGGCTAAAATGGGGCTGCATGACGACACCAAAATTTACTTCCAAGCAACATGGAGAATTTCTGCGTGGTTGTGTAACGTGTAAGATAAATCATTCTCAAATTACATGCAATTCGTCTTTATGGAGGAAACGATACAAGGGAAATTATATTCCCACGTATACAATATGGGAACGAATGAGCTAAGATACAGGTGTACATATATGTAAATGATGATAAATCTAAATGTTTGCACGTAGGTGTGTATGTGTGTATTAATTGTTTTATATGCATACGTGTGTGTATGTAGCAAATAAACGTTGGTATATTAAAGTAAGAAACGCAAAATCAAATATGCCGGTTCGTGTTGGTATCTTTCGCACATCGCAGTTTTCTTTCATTTAATATAAGATTAAAGGCAAGGTGGCGAGCTGGCAGAATCGTTAGAACGCCGGGCGAAATGCTTAGCGGTATTTCGTCTGCCGCTACGTTCTGAGATCAAATTCCGCCTAGGTCGACTTTGCCTTTCATTCTTTCGGGGTCGATTAAATAAGTACCAGTTACGCATTGGGGTCGATATAATCGACTTTATCCGTTTGTCTGTCCTTGTTTCTCCTTTCTGTGTTTAGCCACTTATGGGTAGTAAAGAAATAGGTATATTTCGTCTGCCGTTACGTTCTGAGTTCAAATTCTGCCGAAGTCGACAATGCCTGTCATCCTTTTGGGGTCGATAAATTAAGTACCAGTTGCGCACTGAGGTTAATATAATAGACTGGTCCCCTTCCCCCAAATTTCGGGCCTTGTGCCTAGAGTAGAAAAGAATATCAGCGTAAAGGCGGCGCACTGGCACAGTTGTTAAAGCGTTGGAAAAGGCATCTTTTCACTGTCAATAAAATAAAGTACAGGTCAGAACTAGCTTCGATAACTATTTCACTGCACAGCGCGCCCCCTCCAGGAGTTCCTTTATTCGAAAGTAGGTACATGTTCAAATTGCATTGGAGGCGCTTTGCTAGCCTGTTTAAATCTCTGTTTATCATGCCGGTAGCTTATCTCATCAGACATCAACCTTTATGAGAAACAAAATAACCTTCCTTGTGGCTGGTGTTTCCACATTTTTTTATAAATAATACTGATTTATTTTCAAGTCGGAAGGTTTGCAGAATATTAGTCTCGTTCAAGCTTACGAAATGTGTTAGCTATACAATCGAAGTGAAATGGCTGCAATCGCGCGTGGCTCGTTGATACAAACACACACGACAAATACACATGTAATCACTCGGGTTTCTTTTGACTAGATACAAATATCTTAAAAATATAATTGAATAGAAATGATGCCAATGGTATTAAGTCCAAATGTAAAAGTGTCAACTGACGTAAATTTCTTTGTTCCTGAATGATGCTTGCAACTTCATGACAAATATTTAATGATAATGCATTGAAGGCTGCCGCCATTCAGAAACTTCCAGGTCATTCGTTTCTCCTTCCCCGTCATCCATATTGTGTTCTCCCAAACTTCATGCTGCCCAACCATCACCGACAACTTACATCTATTTATCAGGAACATTAACTTTACCGATCTCGCCTGTGGTTGGAGGCTTTCAAAAGCAATACACAAACACTTACCTCAAAATCAGTACTTCCCAAACTTCCTTGAATTGCGCAGCTTTTCTTTGCTTAAAACCTTTTCTTTGACCCTTTGTACGATTCAAAGACACCCATTCTCTAATTTATGAACGCGTATTATCGAGCCAGATTAATTTACTTCCGGGTCCTACTTTGATGACGATTACTGCTTACCACTGCACCATTCTACTATTAGTGAATATTTGATGCATCACCACTCGATTTAAATTATTAATCCGAGTTTTAGCATATGGCCTCGGACCAAATCCAGGCACATATTCTTTGTGCTTCATATATAACCTCATGGACGTTCAAATTTATCTTTATATTCCAATTTATACATATCATTGTTATTGTCTCTGCAGTGGTATTAACTGAGACCAACAAACAATGGTTTTACATTCAATTTTCCTTAAATAGAAAACAAACACTAAAATAAACTATACAGATTCATCAATCGTTCAATAGAGCCTCTCTGTTGTTGCGCAAGAGATCAATTGTCGATGGCGTAACAAAACGACACGACGCCAAAACTAGCGTAAAGGAATTCACTCTGTTTAGACTGATCATACCTATGGGAAATGCCTCAAAGCCACGACGCTAAAATATGTCACATAGCAAAATACTAAATGAAATCTTTATTTCAAATGCAAATTTCGCATTGACTTACATTGGAAAGAAACAGCTGTTATCTACATTTATGTCTTTTTTCCAATACATGCTAAGCAAGTAGCCATTTATATCTCATTTAATAAATATTCTTTCTACATCTTTCAAACGAACTTAAGTTTATTCCCATTTATTCGTATCTAAATAACAACCGAAAGTCATTCCATTTCTGTTCTGTTTGCTAAACTTTGAGGCAAAGGTTGTACCAATGTCAAAATATAAATGCTTTTATTCGAAATATTGCTTCTGGTAATTTGACGCCGGCAATAGAATTATTTCATGTAATTATTTCAAAATTACATCATATGTTCAGATTAATGTTATTAAATTATTTGATTAGAACATAAATCTTAGTTCCTTTGGAAATAAATTGAGGTCAAAATGTCTTATTACCAAGAGTGTTCTATTTAATATCTATATTTACGGATATATTGAACTGACAAATTTTCTTTCGATTTCGGCATATCAGCATTCAATTATTATAGGTCGATCAACAGAACGATCAATGTAAATTGGCAGAGACGCGTGTGCCTGTGGAATAATTCTCAAGTAGAAAAAGTGTAGAAATATGTGACAAGGCTGAATCATTCAATTACAAGCAAAACCATCGGGCATTTGGTATGAGGTCTTCGTCTACCGAATTTCATTCACTCGGCTCGCATCAACCTCAACGCCTGTAATAAAGAAACTTAAGACGTCACGCGGTAGAGTCGAACTTGGCACCTAATTGAACCGCTCAACCGTTGTCTCAGGCCAACATTCAAACACACACGCGCGCACACACACACAAACACACACACACACACACATACACACACACACACACACACACACACACACAGAGGGGTTACTATATTCCTTATTTGTAAAGGTTTTATGTGTCAAAAGTCTGTCTGAAATGCATGTATTGAGGCTTGCACAGAAATTTTAACCTAATTTCATTCAGAAACTAAATAATTTCTCACAATTATGTATTAATTATGTAAGTCCTAAATCATTTAATTGGTGATTTATGCAACTGGCGCATAACTTTGTTGTTAATATTTGCAATTGCTAGGCAGCGACCTGGCAGAAACGTTAGCACGCCGAGCGAAATGCTTAGCAGCATTTCGTATGCCTTTACGCTCTGAGTTCAAATTCCGCCGAGGTCTACTTTGCCTTTCATCCTTTTGGGGTCGATAAATTAAGTATCAATTACGTACTGGGGTCGATCTAATCGACTGGCCCCCTCCCACCAAAATTTCGGACTTTGTGCCTAGAGTAACAAAGAATATTTTCTATTTCTGCAGAGGCGCATGGATTAGTTGTTTGGATGTTCGACTCGTGGCCATAAGATACCGATTTCAGTTCATGCACCGGGCGACGTATTGTTTTCTTGAGCAGAACACTTCATTTCACCTGTCCTGTCCTGTCCTCTCGGCTGGCAAAAAGGAGTAAGTCCCTTCCACGTGAAGAATGTATACGCCGGGGAAACCGACGCTAAGAGCTTATACGATTCGGGAAATATCTTCATCCTTTCCAAAGACGGCGGTGACCTGGCAGAACTGTTATGACACAGGGCCAAGTGCTTAGCAGCATTTCGTCCGTCTTAAGTTCTGAATTCAATTTCCGCCGAGGTCAACTTAGACTTTCATCGTTTCAGGATAGATAAAATATCATTTGAGAAATGGAGTCGATATATTCAATTTACCCTAAACCCAAATTGCTGGCCTTGTGCCAAATTTTTGAAGCCAGTATTTGCTATTTCTATAGTAAAATTATTTTTCTTTTACTTGTTTCAGTCATTTGACGGCGGCTATGCTGGAGCACCGCCTTAAGTCGAACAAATCGACACCCTTTGTAAGCCTAATACTTATTCTATCGGTATCTTTTCCCAAACCGCTATGTTACGGGGACGTAAGCACACCAACGTTGTTTGTCAAACGATAGTTGGGGGACAAACACAGACACACAAATCCATACATACACACACGTCTATCTATCTATCTATCTATCTATCTATCTATCTATCTATCTATATATATATATATATATATATATATATATATATATATATATACACGAAAGGTTTCTTTCAGTTTCCGTCTACCAAATTCAGAAGACTTTGGTCGACCCGAGGCCATAGTAGAAGACACTTGACCAAGGTGACACGCAGTGGAACTGAACACCGAACAATGTGGTTGAGAAGCAAGCGTCTTACTGCAGAGCCACTCTTGCGCCTGTGTACAACTAAAATTTAACTTGATAATCTTACTGTTAAAAATCTTGAGGTATCAATGGGTTTTTTTTTCAGTAAATAATTATTTAAGTAAAAGTTTTCCTTCTTTGTCTAAGCCTAACATTAAACAAACCTTATTTACATTATTTATATTTGACGGATATTTGTCCTCATCTTTGTTGTTAATATAACTTTCGGCTGATATACCCTCCAGCTTTCATCAGGTGCCTTGGGGAAATTTCGAACCTGGGTTCTCATTTCTAAGGTATTTTTCGATGTTATTATTATGCCCGTGGGCATATGGCGTAGTGGTTAAGAGCGCGGGCTACTAACCCCAAGATTCCGAGTTCGATGCCAGGCAGTGACCTGAATAATATTATTAATAATAATAATAATATCGAAAAATATCTTAGGAATGAGAACCCAGGTTCGAAATTTCCCCAAGACACCTGATTAAGGGTGGAGGGTATATCAGCCGAAACGTTGTGTTAACAACAAACAAGTTGAGGACAAATATCCGTCAAATGTAAATAATGTACATAATTCCTCATCTCTTAAATATAGAACTGTGTTAAACAAACATTATATATTACTATTCATGTAATTTATCCTGAAACCCACTAAAGTTTTAGGTTTTCATCTTAATTAGGAGTTGTACTTTTGAAACAAGATGGAAGATATATGTGATCACGTTATAGATAACCGCAAGCAAACTGCCTTGTTAAAGGATTTATGCTAAGAGGCAGAAAGTTGAAGCAGGTTCATTTACTCTAAGTTTGTGTAGTTCACAATTCCTGAACACGGAAAAGAAAAAAAGAAAACGTGAACAATGTAATTAATTGTTTAATATTCCTTCCAATTTAATCTAATTTTAAGACGTGGAAAGAACTTCTAAATTCTTCCCCCCCACCACCACCAAAATGATAGACGTTAAAAAGATTTAATCGGTATAATAACAAAATAATTTAAATTTATACATATAATGTTGCAAGGGAAAAATGAAATATTGCTAATTGTTCCTTATTTTGTCAAAGGGCAACAATCGTTGAGGGGAGTGGGGGGGGGGAAGTCGATTAGATTGCCTGCTATGCTTGACTTATACTTATTTTATCGAACCCGAAAGTATGGAAGGTATACTTGGTCTTTGAGCTAAGAAAATAAAACGAGAAAAAATTCTGCATCAATAGTAGTCTTGGATTGTGAAGATGGTTGTAGAAAATTTATTAACAGTAATAAATTGTTTATCCTTATCTAATACAAGCCAAAGTTAACAAATTCACCATTCAAAACAGTTTCAAAGGCAGAGGTAATAAATAATAAGTTCTACTCAGGAATTTTTAAATGAATAGAATGAGGCCTTTTGGTTTTCTTTTCTATAGAATTCCAGCCTTCCTTTAGTATTCCTAATGTTTTAGATCAATGTATAGATGTATGTATATATGTCAGTATACCGTAAAGTATTAATATGAATGTATAATATATAATATACATTTTATAAAAATATGTTATTTAATTTCTGAGCGCTTTTGCTGCCATTTGTTTAAGTAATTTGATTTCTTTATCTATCAGTTTCTACTAAGATAGAGATGGGAGTAAAATTAATAATAGTGAAACGAAAATAAAACTTTGGAAACAGCTAAAGGGGGATAATTGAGAAAGACATGAAAGTGATCGCAAGATCGTATTAATGTGAAGTAAATATAACAAATAATCCAGAATCCTTGTCCGGTACCGGATCGATCTCAAAATCTAATAAGTTCGTGCCAGTCACGAGGCCAAACATCCTTGAAAGTTTCATCCGAACCCATCCCGCGGTTCTTAAGATATCTTGTCCATGGACAAACAAATAAACAAACACGACTGAAAACAACACCTCCGCCTTCGCTAAGGCGGAGGTAAAAATAGGGACGATGACGATGATGACGACGATGATGATGATGATGATGACGGACGGTGATGATGACGACGATAATGATGATGACAACGACGACGACGACGGGAGGAGGAGGAGGAGGAGGATAACAATTCTCAAACACGGGAAACGAGAAAATGTAAAGAAATTATATGGTTTAATATTCTGTCGAATTTAATGTGAATACAAAACTTGGAAAAACATTTCTAAATGCATTCCAAACAAATCATAAGTGTTAAAAAAATTTAAAGGAATAGTGAAAAAATAATTTTAAAATTTTTATATAAATTTTGCATGTGAAATAAAAAATATCAATAATAAAAATTATCTACTTGCAATTCTTAATGTTCGTCTAATTCCCGTAGCTCCGTAAATTACCCATAAATTTCTAAATTGATAATTTTCCGTGCAAAAATTTATATAAAGGATTTAGTGTCTAAAGACTATGTTATGTTGACGAAATAGCTTTTCAAATCATACAGTCAATATACATATGCTTTCAGAATCGGGAAAGAACTTATGACGCAGATCTATTGAAATATGTCCTTAATATATGACAATATAAACAAAATTAAGGGTATTTCCGGGGTTATTAGAACGTTTCAAACCTTATAATGAGGGTGAAGATGGTGGTGGTTGTAGTTGGTGATGTTCTCGCTTTATTTATAGAAGTAAATTCCATTTAAAAAATCTCTTTTAATTACAGAATTTTGAAGTTATAATCTCGATACTTTTGCTCAAATATTTTGAATGGGTTTGTGCTGCTTGGAAGTGAGGCATCTCGTATATATCTTTCACGCTTTCCAAAGAAATCAAATGATTTTCAGTTGTTGACGAGTATCAGATATGTAACGGCTTCATACAAGTCAAAACGTTTTACGTTTCAGTTAAAATACTTCATTGTATTGAGTTATTTTTATGTGTGCTTTTCTCTAAACCGTTCAATATTTGTCTATCAACATCTAAAACAGTTTAACATAATATGTAGTTGTAATGTACAACCTGCACACAAGCGGTGAATAATTCTGCATAGCCTTAAGGCTATAATTATTTAAAAGTCACACAAATAACACGAGTAAACTTTGACGCAGAGACAAAACAAACAAATGGAAAAATATTATGCGGTGTCGGGTAAATAAAGGTGAGCGTCTGAAAAGCGTAAAAATATAAAGTGAAAACATTCAAACATATGTACAATGACTGGTACTACGAGAATAAAATCTGACGTTTTGGGTGATACCCTTCATCAAAGAGAAGAAAAGTGAAATAAAAAATAACTGAAGAAACAGAAAGAGAAAAATATAAACAAAAGCTACACAGATCTCATGTAAAAAGAATCTTTCAGCATACTTCCATGCTGTTTCCACTTTACCGTTATATATATATATATGTGAGTGAGTATTGTAGTTCGCTTGAAGCATTGTGTATTGTTTGTAAACTATAATAATAAATAGTAATAATGTGCTTTGAATGGCACAACAATGCACTATCATAACAACAATGGACTATAACAACTAATGTAATTTAATCATCCATAATGATGCAATATTTCGGAATATAAGAATTACTTCTTTAGATATCCCTAGGGATTGATCGAGTCACTGCTACAATCGATTTTCTAACGGCTTTTTCCTTTTTTCCCCCTTCTTTCTTTTTTCTTTTTTTTTCTTTTCTTTTCCCGGTAGTGTCTCTGCACTGGTCTCATGAAGCTCCTTCCAGAATTCCTCGTGAGAAGTGCGTTAGGGCGGCCATGACTCAGGCTCGTGTGTACTGGCACATCCGAAATGCTGGAGCACTCTGTCGGTTACCACGACGAGGGTCACAGCTGATAGGATTAACAGAACATCCTGCTTGTGAAATTAACGTGCAAGTGATTGAGCATTCCACAGACACATGTACCCTTAATACAGTCCTCAGGGAGATTCAGCGTGACACTGCGTGACACTGCGTGACAAGGCTGGCCCCTTTGAAATACAAGTACAACTCATTTTGCCAGCAGAGTGGACTGGAGCAACGTGGAAATAAAGATTCCCGTCATCGTTAAATAACTGGCTGCGCTATTCAGCGGCTCGCCGTAAGCAGAGTGCGGGTCCACAGTGCTATGCAGTGATGTGCGTAAATACAAATTTCTTACCAGTTCAAGTATGCCTCAAGCATATTCCAACCTGTATTTTGTCACAAAGAATAATTATAGCAATAGGCAAAAAGATGTAAACACCCTAGGTCAGTTTGCATCGTAATCCTAACCAGATTGTTGGACGCATGATCCTCGGGTCAGTTCGTAGAGTCGACCTTCCCGGTTTCCGTGACAGAAAAAGGGTTAGGCACTCCTAAATGCTTGCATACAACAGCTTCGCTAGGGAACGACGCTGCGAACTGACTCCACGTGTTTACATATTTCTGTCTACAGTGACATAATTTCTCATTCCTTTCACACTTACACACCCTTACGCACACACACACACACATATTATGTATATATATATGTGTGTGTGTGTATATATATATACATATGCACACACACACACACACACACACACACACACACACACACATATATATATATATATATATATATATATATATATATATATATATTATATATATATATATATATATATATACATATATATAAGCATACATCTATGTGTATTTGTATGTCTGTGTTTATATGAGTTTGTTTAAGTGGACATTTATAACTTATCCGAATGGCTATACAGGGAGGCATCATTCGGGAGAAGTATCAAATAACGTAGCCTATATCAAGGATATTATGAGCACGCATAGGAATAGTCAATTACTGGATATTACATGAATTATTTTGTCATATTAGATTCACATACTGTTAAACAACCTGTTTCACAATACATTTAATATCAAAGGATAATCCGAATATTTGTGTTATTGCTGTAATAAATATCAAATAATAATATATCAATAATATATCCTTTATGAGTCAATTATATAATTTCATATATCTAAAGCAACATGAATTACTGGAAATAACAAATTGGAAAGCAAATATTCATTTCTTTTGATGGATGGGGATATGTGGTTAGGATTTACATTCTAAGTTCCAATCCTGATCAGGTTGCATTTATCTTTCATTAACGTGATTGAGAGTGAAAGACTGAAGTACAGAAGTACAAGAGTACAACCTCCTTTGTCCCCTTCCTTTCTTTGAAGAAATTGACCATTGTCACTTTATTAGAGCTGAAGGCTTTATCAAAACTCCCCCAGATTTAAGTACATAAGACTCACCGTATGTTTTAAACACGCCCTCAGAAGTTTTGGGGCAAAGCTACACAAAATGAACAACCAGTCAGGCACTAGAGTTGATTTTATCAACCATGGCTTCAATTGAAATGCGTATTTTTTATCAGTGTAAAGTCAGAAATCAATATTTTACGAGGTGGAATATCAGTGATTTTCCCTTGTTCATCGACTTGGAAAAAACAAATCTCTCTCTATATAAAGCTGAAGTTGCCTTTGTATGGCAGGTTTGGTAGCCTTCAACTAACACTATCTGCTCCGAGACCCTGCGGCGCAAGTTGACCAAAATTGAGAGTATGATAGAAGAAGGCTTGCTCTTCCTTCCCTAGAAGAAAAAATTAAAATCGGACCATGTTAACACCAAAAATTATTTACATCAAATAGGTGCTTTTTTTTCTATGAAAATCCCTATTTTTTACTATTTTTTGACTGCTGTGTCGTCATTTTTCGGTGTATTTCAACCTGAAGAATGTTCACCTAAAGAGAATAACAAGCTACATAATGCAAAATTTTTACTTTTCAAAAATTCCAATTCTAAAGGATCGAAACAAACCCGAGCAACGCCGGTCGATACTGCTAGTAGTTAATATATGCTTTGGAATATTAAAAGACGAGCTTCTGTTACGTTATATGATAAAGCGTGTCGCGAAAGTACAAAAACGCTTGATATAAATCATATAGAGCTGACTTAATAGACAAAATGGTAGTGATGACATACTCCATTGCTACATTGCAGACTCTCGTCGGAATCCTGGTAGTTCGGTGTGATTATAATTGTACGTCTCCTCTCATGGTCAATGTTATAAGCAGCATTATATACATTTGAAGGCTAAATATAACATACGGTTAACAGAAACCAAAGTACAGATTTTCAATTTTGTCAATCATGAAGAAAAATTTCTCACATTCTTCAACTAAAAAAAAATAATAATCTGTATTATTTCTTGTGCAAGATAACGTGTGAACGCAACAAGAAGATAATAATGCTTACTTTGAAGCTGGATAATTAATTGAGCAGCTAAAAATATAATTAACATTTTTCAATTATTAATGACACTTAAACGAAAGCGTTGCACACGAGCTACTTGGCTATAGAAGGAGTTGAGTGGATCACTTGAGAGGATGCACTCTTGGCGAAAACATCTCACGCAAATGTTGTTGTTGTTGTTGCTGTTGTTGTTGTTGTTGTTGTGGACGTTGTTGTTTATTCAGAATTCAGTTTTGAAGAACAGGTGTATGATGAATGACTTAACAGCTGTGATCATCTCATAATGTTCATCACGCGATTATTATTAATGACGTGAAGAATATATATGGGATAATCACAGATTCAGGAAGGTTTGACATAGTATTTATTCCCATGTTCTAAAGATAATGGAATATGGAGAGATACCAGAGATAAAGACTGACGAAATGCCGCTAAGCATTTTGCCTGGCAATATACATTCAATATTAACAATTATAACAAATAATCCAGAATCCTTGTCTGGTACCGGATCGATCCCAAAATCTAATTAGTTCGTGCTAGTCACGAGGCCAAACATCCTTGAAAGTTTCATCCGAAGCCATCCCGCGGTTCTTAAGATATTTGTCCATGGACCAACAAATAAACAAACACGACTGAAAACGACACCTCCGGCCTAGCGATGGCGGAGGTAATAATAGTGACTATGACGATGATGACGACGATGATGATGATGATGATGACGGACGGTGATGATGACGACGATAATGATGATGACAACGACGACGACGAGGGGAGGAGGAGGAGGAGGAGGATAACAATTCTCAAACGCGAGAAACGAGAAAATTTTTTAAAATTATATGGTTTAATATTCTGTCGAATTCGCAAGGCGGCGAGCTGGTAGGATCGTTAGCACGCCGGGCAAAATGCTTAGCGTCATTTCGTCTTCACTATCTGAGTTCAAATTCGGCCGTGGTCGACTTTGCCTTTCATCTATTTTTGGTCGATAAAATTAGTACCAGTTGAGTACTGGCGTCGATGTAATCGAGTTATATCTCCGAAATTGCTGGGCCTTATGCCAAAATTTGAACTCAGTATTAAATTCATACTTGTAAGTAAATATTTCCTCGAAGAACTTGATTTATTTCTATGTGGTGTGGAAAATATATGGCTGTGTGGTAAGAAGCTTGCTTCCCAACCATATAGTCCCGGGTTCAGTCCCACTGCGTGCCAACTTGGGCAATTGTCTTTTACCATAGCCTCAGACCGACCAAAGCCTTCTGAGCGGATTTGGAAGACGGAAACTGTAAGAAGCCCGTCGTATACACACACACACATGTATATATCTATAAATATGTATGTATATATGTATGTATTGTATATGTTTGTGTTTCAGTGTTTTTAAAACATCGATTGACAACCGATGTTGGTGTGCATACATCTCGTTAACTTAGCGGTTCGGCCAGCGAGACCGATAGGATAAGTACGAGGCATACAAAGTATAAGTGTTGGGACTGATTTGTTCGATAAAAGGTGGTGCTCCAGCATGGCCACAATCAAATGACTGGAACGAGTAAGAGAATAAAAGAATAACCAAACGAATTACAAAGATGGTTGACATAAAAAATAGATAGAGCTGAGTGAATAAGCGAACAACGCTAACATTACGTTGCACACACACACACACAGATGATTCGTAAGTCACGGAAATTACAAACATGCAGCACATTGTGTGTCACCTAAATTTCAGTTCGTGGACAGGCTGCGATATTTTGTGTGTGTGTGTGTGTGATGGACTTCTTTCAGTTTCTCTCTAACAAATCCACTTACAATTCTTTAGTCAACCCGAGGTTATAGAAGAAAGCACTGGCCTAAGTTAGGAGACTATTGTCAAACTTGATTTGATACGGATTAATTTCCAAACTCGTAATCTTTCCGGATTCGTGATGTCTGGATATTTCCCTTCTCTTTTTGTAGATTTTTTTTACGATGTTTCTTAATCTTTAAACTTAATCCTTGAACTTTTTTTCCGTTTTTCTTTTTATAACTCATCGCTGTACAAGCTGGCTTGCACAGGATGCTCTGCTGGTGTTGCTCATTTGTTATGGTTACTAAAATTCTCTCACCGAGTCATTGAACCTCCTATCTCTCTTCTGTTGACTGGATTCATTGTCATTAATTGGCATTGATTTCACTTGAAATTCATGTATAAGAATATTGATTTCTTTATTAACCACACGAGGCTAAACATAGAGAGAACAAACAAGAACAGACAAAGACATTAAGTCGATTACATCGACCCCAGTGCAAAACTGGTACTTATTCAATCGACCCCGAAAGGATGAAAGCCAAAGTCGACCTCGGCGGAATTTGAACTCAGAACGTAACGGCAGACGAAATACCTACTTCTTTACTACCCACAAGGGGCTAACCACAGAGGGGACAAACAAGGACAGACAAACGGATTAAGTCGATTATATCGACCCCAGTGCGTAACTGGTACTTATTTAATCGACCCCGAAAGGATGAAAGGCAAAGTCGACCTCGGCGGAATTTGAACCCAAAACGTAGCGGCAGACGAAATACGGCTACGCTTTTCGTCCGGCGTGCTAACGTTTCTGCTAGCTCGCCGCACACATGTACAAGAATATTACTAGAAGCCTGAAAATAACTTTAACCAAACAACTTTCATATTTTTTATTTCATGCTTTGGGGGTGGGGAGGCAGATGTTAGTTTCTAGTATTATAACAGAGTATCGGTCCTGGGTCACTGAAAAAAATCAAGGCGGTAGATTACATCATAATCTCATATCCGACATACTCAAGTTTTTCTTTTTTGCATGATGCTTCCAGTACAGAAACTATTCTCTCACTGTATATCTTTAGGATATTTACCAAGACACAGCTAATTTTTATACGAGTTCACGCTCCTTTCATTCATTAAAAGTAATCAACAAGCACCATTTATGAGGAAAGCCTAGATACTGCTTTTCCGCACGTCCCCTGTATCAATTGCCATGTAGCTATTCCTCGTTTGAAGGTATGTTCTCTAACCAGACGTAAATAACATCACATTTCTAACAAAGTACTTTAACAAATACATGTCTTGGGCACTTTTATGAGCACGGACTTTGCACAGTTTATTCAGCACATTACTGCTTAGCATTTATAGTATGTTAATTTATTCGCATTTTCTATGCCTATCCTTCGATACCAATATAAGCCCAATAAATATTTATTGAAATACCATATTAATGTATCAATGCAAAGAATTCATTCACGTAATACTTTTGTCGTATGAGACGCTTAACCACTGGGAAACTTACTCAAATGCAGTGGCAGGCCTCCACACCGATCTTATTAATTACTCGTTAATTACATGACAATCGGAATGTGTCGTAAGACAGAACCTGTATAGAAAATAGTTACGGTTTGACATATTAATTACATATTACATACCAGCAATTGTTATGTACGTGAGAGATTCCAGGACCGTGTTTAATATGTAAACAGGTCTGTCCAACAGTGTCCGTGGTTGGTTGATGGTTTGGATGTAATGCTGATAGAGGTGTAACAACTCCCACAATGTGCATATACCGATTTTTCTATCTTCGACCGGATTGCTTACACAAACGTATTCATATACGAAACGTGTTAACTTTCAGGACCGGATGAAAACCCAGAAGTCCAAAGAACTTAAATGAGTTTGGTTCCCCACTTCTCTCTCTCTCTCTCTCTCCTCTCTCTCTCTCTCTCTCTTTCTCTCTCTCTCTCTCTCTCTCTCTATGTATATATATATATATATATATATATATATATATATATATATATATATTATATATATATATATATATATATATATTTGTATATATGTATATATATATGTATGTATCCATATATATATTCTTTTGTTCTTTTACTTGTTGTTTTACTTGTTTCAGTCCATGATGAGCACTGCCTTTAGTAAAACAAATCGACCTCAGGACTAATTCTTTGTAAGCCTAGTATCTATTCTATCGGTATTTTTTGTTGAACCACTAAGTCAAACGATGGGGCCTGGACAAAGTATTTGATCAGATCCTCACTATCACACCATGAACACTTCGGAATTATATTCCCCATCCTGTAAACCACTCCATATATCATTTTATAAAGTTTAAAGTGATTTCTTTTGTGCCGTAAACCATTTACCATTTCTGTGCTTCCCCTTGCCTTGATTACCCAAGCATGTGCTTATTTTGCTTAACCCATTAAGTCACAGAGAACTTAAATTTCTGAATAATACTTTTAAATGTTTACAAATGATTGGAAATAGGTTAAAATGAAAAAAATAATTATTAAAACTCCTTTACTTCAAGGAGAAATGGAGATACTCAGTGTCCTATAAATAGGACACTGAGACAATGTGATATAGTTTATTTAATATTCTTATTTAGTGTCCTATTTATAGGACAGTGGGGTTTAATGGGTTAATGGTTAATACAGCGCTGATGCGGATTCTAACTTCTATAGAAAATCTCTAGAGACAACTTTAAGGTTATAGAATATGTATACCTTCTAGTAGATACTCATGCACATAGACTTCTCGCCATATGTTAGTATAGTAGCAATGAATATTGGTGAAGATTTATATAACACTAGCAGTATCACCCGGCGTTGCTCGGGTTTGTAAGGGAAATAACTATATAAGCATTTTTAGAGATGTAAAATATAATAGCCATCTCAATATGGCGAACCACAAAGGGGGGGGTGTTACTGTAGCTTTTTACGTTCTGAGATTTAATAATACATTTTTAGAGAGTTACTTCCCTTATATAATAGCAAAAAATGCATTAAAAAATGGGAAAAAAATTATGGCAATATTTTTTTAAATCGTAGACTCATCGTAGACGCGCGCTAATACACAGAAGGGCTTGATATGAATCACGACTATAAGATACCCGGTTTTGGTTAAACTGCACCGTAAAATGTGGGAGTAGTTAGGAATCTAAATCGTAGGAGACAGACACACAACTTCACTTTTATATATAAAGATTTGTATTTACATATCTAAAAAGCAGCTTTAAATGTATATAATACTTATATATACATTTATATATATAAATATATATCTGTGAATGCATTTATGCCGGTTTGTGGGGAAGCATACACGTTCGTCAACACTGGTATTTGTTTGAAAAATTGCATTTAACGATGAGTTAGCGTCTTTCATCTTGTCACGTGAGAAGAATGCGGAAATTAGAACCTGATCTTTTTAATTGGAAAGCGTGCGTAAGCGCGCTGTTGTGCACCAACTCGAATAAGTATTATTCAATAGAAAGTTGAAGATAATAAGTATAGTTTTAAGCGTTCATATGATATTCCTTCATAAATTGATGTTTATCATGCAACCTACCTTGTTTTACAAGTATTATTGAGAGAAATACTTTAATACTTGCTCTACATTTTACGTGCAATGTGTTCGTGCTGATGCACGCGAGACCCAATCAAGCGGTCGAGCCTGCACGGATTAGATTTAACCATCAAGAAAATGTAGGAACGCACTCAACGTAGTTTGCAGATCAGGTGGTTTATGGATTAAACCACTAAGAATTTAATAATTATTGTATATAAATGTTTAAGTATGTGAAATAAAATTTTATTTTATCAGCTTTCTATCACTGTAACGAAATTAATGGCTTTTTCTCACTTGCTGAGCAGCAAGAGATGGAAGCTGGTATTCTGTAACTGATATTCTATAAATGGAATGGAATTTGGTCATACAGATGTGTATTGAACAATTTATCTAAAAGCTTTCAAAGATGACTTAGGAGGAAATTATAGTTTGTGTATATGTTATCCTTGAGTTAATAATTTCCTTTTGTGTTTCAGTACAATATTGATATCAGGGCTAAAGGGAAAATAAGTTAAATTCGTTTGGAATTAAGTCTTGCTTTTCTACCCACTGAATTCAAAATCTGGTTTAACTTAGCCTTCATCTGTTTGGATTGATACAGTAAATACTAGAATATAATGTAAGCGAGTCATTTTATTATTCTTATTTCTTGAGAACTTTAGTTTTGATTCAGTTCGGGAGAAATTGACTGTAGATGATATGAAATTGCATAGAAGATGAATACACAGATTTTAGAAAGCTTCCTTTTAGTATCATACCCTCGATACTGAAGATATGTTTTCTTTCCTACTGCGTAACTGGTACTTATTTAATCGACCCTGAAAGGATGAAAGGCATTGTCGACTTCGGCGGAATTTGAACTCGGAACATAGCGGCAGACGAAATACCTATTTCTTTACTATCCACAAGGGGCTACAGACAGAGAGGACAAACATGGACAGACAAACGGAGTAAGTCGATTACATCGCCCCCAGTGCGTAATTGGTACTTATTTAATCGACCCCGAAAGGATGAAAGGCAAAGTCGACCTCGGCGGAATTTGAACTCGGAACGTAGCGGCAGACGAAATACCTATTTCTTTACTACCCACAAGGAGCTAAACACAGAGAGGACAAACAAGGACAGACAAACGGAGTAAGTCGATTACATCGACCCCAGTGCGTAACTGGTACTAATTTAATCGACCCCGAAAGGATGAAAGGCAAAGTCGACCTCGACGGAATTTGAACTCGGAACGTAGCGGCAGACGAAATACGGCTACGTATTTCGCCCGGCGTGCTAACGCTTCTGCCAGCTCACCGCCTTATTGAAATAGAATATTGTATATTCAGCATAAAAGTGAGGGTAGAATTCGGAATTGGCGTAAATCGCATTTAATGGTGATAATTGCTTATTTGTTTTCACCATTCATAAAACCAATTTCTGAAATAATTGAACGTGTTAGTTATACGATATCAGTATATGATAATAGTGTCAACCACGAACATTAACAATAAGACTCTACTTTTATTTACTTCGAACTTGAAACAATCAACTGCATATCAAATCTTCGGACTTAGAATTCAATTATCTCAATCACAGACATCAGCTTTAACCATCATGCGGGTAAGCATCCTTTCCATGAAAAGTAGTTCGTTATATTTACAGTAAAATGGAAAATATATTTGCAAGTCACTGGAGTCTATATTGCTGATGGCTGATAAGGCAGTCAGCTTTGAATTGAGTAGCTTCAAACTGATCCAAGATAAACCATTCGTACGTAGGATGCAACCGTA
>NC_042998.1:35032946-35050446 GCF_006345805.1 Octopus sinensis
GAAGTCGATGAAGGACCTTTTTTCGAAGGTCATCACTGGTGACGAAAGCTGGTCCTACGGAATTTACAGATGTAGAAGAGGTGAAGAAAGAAACGATGATGGCGTTAAAAGGCATCATTTCGCAGAAGGCTCAACACCGCTTCAAACAGTAGAAAACGCTTCTGGACCGATGCATTGCTTCAAATGGAGAATACTTTGAAGGCGATAAAAGTGTAAACATGTAAAACTAAGTGAATAAAATAATATTGCGAAGTCCTGGTTTCTTTCGGGTACCTCCTCGCAAATTTTTTTTTTTTTCGAAAAAATTTTTATCAATGGCCAGCATATCAAAAAATACCTTTAAAGGTTAAATTTATAAATAACTTATAAAATAAGGGCAAAAGAAAAATTCTAATGCCAAATATACCGAAAAAAAGACAAAATTGTCAATAACCATTATAATTTATGCGTCTCGAAACAAGCCGATAGAAATTTCTAATAAATCGTTATTGACAATTTTGTCTTTTTTCGGCATATTTGGCATTAGAATTTTTCTTTTGCCCTTATTTTATAAGTTATATATATATATATATATATATATATATATATATATATATATATATATATATATATATATATATATATATATATATATATTATATATATATATATATGTATATATATATATATATGACGGATGTGGTCATCGCTTTACTAAATGTTTTAATTGCCAGGATTTATAGCTTTTCATTGCAAAAAAATTATCTGGAAGCTTCTAGTGGTGAGATGAAACTGTAAAGCCGCGATCTCATACGTCGGAAGAATAATACAACACACATTTACTTGAAACAATTATCTGGATTCTCCAATATTTTGGCGACATCGTGTCACAAGAACTTTACAATGAGATGACTTTGTACTCTTGTATATGGAATGCCTCAACAAATATAACAAAATAAACTGCTATAATTATCACATCAACTTTCTTAAATAATTGCCTTTGTGATTTATGAATGATCATTGCAAATATGTAAATTAGAGGAAATTGCTCATAGCGCATAATAATAGCTTTAAATTAATCCTGGCAATTAAAACATTCAGCTCTTTATTGCTTCCGGTTGTGACGATTTAATCTATAAATTTCTTTCCCAATGCTTTCTGTAGCAATCAGAGTTACAAAATTAATTTTTCCTGCGTGTCAAATATGTAGATTAACCAAATTACTTCCAGTAATCTGTTCAGTGTCAAAATAATTGTTTTACTAAACATCTCTCCCTTTTAATTTGATACACGTCAACCTTTGAAACATATCTTTATTTCCTTTACGCTTTGTTATTCACTATAATGAGAATAAATGTTGTTGCTTTTAAGTTGACAATATGTAGTTAGGAAAGATTGGCGAAACCAACGGACAAAGCAAAACAAGATTAAATTCGTATTAGACATAAATAGGTGTCAGTTAAATCAACTATGTTCCTTTCAAAGTATTCGGACACTTGAACAGAATTTTACTGCCTTCAATATTGTTGCAGAAAAACTAGAGAAATTTTGTTGAAGTGTTTCGTTAAGTTGGTTTGCGTTAGGATTTCAAATGCCGCCAGTACGACAGTAATACCTTTCACAATTCTTGGCTCCATGTTTTCAAACTAAATGCCTCTACCTCCCGAAGAATGTTTCTTTGTTTGAAATAATTATTGATAGTCCGGGATCCGGGACCCCCTTCGGTCACGACACTGACCATGGGATTGCACCTAGAAGGTTACCCTCCTAGTCACAAGTCTGGGCATGGTTGTTTATGGAAGACCAGCAGTCGCCCATGCATACCGGCCTCCCCTCTCCACGCCACCAGTGTTATCCAAGGGAAAGGCAAAGGCCGATACAGCTTGGCACTCGTGACGTCTGATAATTCTGGCGCCGGTAGCAGACGATCCTTTTATGCATCATGCATCCATATGAGAGATTATTTTAAGATAAATAACCCAGCATTTGATTTTCTAACACAACAGCCACGTTAAGTTAGATATAAAGATTGCCCTTTGATATTAATACCGTTCTTTCGCTATCATTTCATATATATATATATATATATATATATATATATATATATATATATATATATATATATATATATATATATATATATATACATACATACATAAATATGTAATTTGGGGAGAACAGATCTCGAAGCACGCACAGCTATAAATAATCCTTTCTGCAAAAGGCACAAGGCCTAAAATTGGGAGGTGTGAAGTGTTAGGTCAATTACATTGATCACACTGCTCAACAGGTAATTATTCCAACAGCCCCATAAAGATGAAATGCAAAGTTGAACTCGGTCAAATTTGAACTCAGAAGGTAAAAACGAACGAAATGCCGCAAATAGTTTTACTAACGCCCGCTGTCAGCTCACCACCTTTCATAAAGCTATAAATGGTAGCATGGAAATATTGAGTTTGTAAACCCCTTTTGGACAGAAAAAGTCCAAAATATGAATGTATGTATGTATATGTATGTATGTATGTATGTATGTATGTATGTATGTATGTATGTATGTATGTATGTATGTATGTATGTATGTATGTATGTATGTATGTATGTATGTATGTATGTAAAGGGTAAAGACCCCCTTCGGTCATGAATGACCATGGGATTGCACCTAGAAAGTTACCCTCCTAGACACAAGTCCGGGCAAGGTTGTTTATGGAAGACCAGCAGTCGCCCATGCATACCGGCCTCCCCTCTCCACGCCACCAGTGTAATCCAAGGGAAAGACAAAGGTCGATACAGCTTGGCACACGTGACGTCGCAACTCATTTCTACAGCTGAGTGAACTGGAGCAACGTGAAATAAAGTGCCTTGCTCAAGAACACAACACGCAGCCCGGTCCGGGATTCGAGCTCACAACCTCACGATCGTAAGCTCGACGCTCTAGCCACTGAGCCATGCGCCTTCACTGTATGTATGTATGTATGTATGTATGTATATGTATGTATGTATGTATGTATGTATGTATGTATGTATGTATGTATGTATGTATGTATGTGTGCAGATTTGTACGTTTTGTTTTATGTACGTATTCTCATGCATATAGTTACAAATCTAGACATGCCCATATATGTTTAAACGATAAATGTTTGGTAAATTTTACAGACTTTTACAGTTCCAGTGATGGAGTGGATCTGTAGTTTTCGAATTGGCTTTCTTCATTCTGGTTTTGAGAAGCTTAATTTCTCAAGATTGATGTTTAGGCAGTGAATTACATATGCCAGCGCCCCAATAATTACAGGTATAAACCTGAACTGTAATCCAGATAGGGTAGCTGTAGATTCCTCAATAGTTCCACATAGGTATTTTCTTTTTCATTGATCTTCAGCTTTATGTTAACATCCGCTGGGCAACCGATTTCCACAACTGTACACAGTTTCTTTTCTCTGATCCGAAATTACTAACTTAAGTCTATTATGTTTACATTTTATTGAGGTTTCCACTGAGACATTCCACCAGTACTCCTCTTCATTATGAGTGGCTATGGTTTCTACCATACGGTGGGTTCTTATTTCTTTATCCTCGGAGTTATCCTTCCGATGGATTTCATTATAGAGTATCGTAGCTACAACATGATGTCTTATCAGTAGAAAATAGCGTAATGACATTTTCGGTATGTATGTATGTATGTATGTATGTATGTATATATGTATGTATGTATGTATGTATGTATGTATGTATGCATATATGTATGTATGCATGTATGTATGTATGTATGTATGTATGTACGTAAAGTTAATCCAAACATGAAAACACAAAGAGAAAACACAACAACGCGAGGACGTGGAACAAATATAGTATTATTGGACGCTCAGGAAGGAAGGGAAGAAGGAGGGTTTAACGTTTCGAGCGGAGCTCTTCGTCGGAAACATAGGAGAAAGAAAGATCCAGAGAAGGGAAGACAGAGAGAAAAAAATCGCCAACGGTACACACGCGGTCACATTTTGAATGCATGCATGCATGTATGCATGTATGCATGTATGCTTGTATTTATGTTTGTATGTAAGCATATATGTATGCATGTATATTTCCATATGTATAGCTTTCTCTTTCAGATTTATTAAAATTTTTTCCTGTTACAGAAATTAAGTCCATCACTTAAGCTTTTATGTTGAGGCAGTTCTAAACTGGTTATAAGCGTATATGTGAATGCACGCCCACAGGTTTGGGAGTTAGTCTGTGTTTGATTTTATGTGCGCGCGCAGATGGGTGTTTGTAGGTGTGTGTCTGTGTGTGTATGTATGTGTTTGTGAGAGAGAGACAGACCGACAGACAGAGTAAGTGTGTGTTCATTGTTCTTTTAAATACGTTAACAGTCATTGCTCCTTAGAACATAAGCTTTCAGTATCAGATAACCGATTCTCAGGTCCCCCTCGGCTAATTTTTCATTCGCTAATTCTTCAACGTCCGTCACCAGAGTTTGACTGCTGATATCATGATTTGTAGAAGACCTCTTCACAGTTCTCACTCCGTAACTCATTTAACCATATTGCATTGTCCTTATTTATTCGTTTACATTCCAGATCTAGCCTGGAAATCACTTTAATCCATTCTGCGCGAGGAATTTTTTTTCACCTCGATGGTTTGGCCTTTCATATTTCGATATGCTGCTTGTGGATGTAGTGCAAACGTAATTTTGGTGGCCCTAAATTCTATAATTTCTTACGATAACTAAATTGTTTTCATTTACTGATTATAGTTCGTACTTATGGACAGTTAGCTTACATGTTGGTCTCTTTTGTCAACAGTTCACTTAGACCTGAGATTACTTATTATAAAGCCGTAGAAGTCCTGAATTCATTTTTCGTTTGGCACGAGGTGATTGTATCTAATTCTCTGATATTTCTGCTGATATTTGTCACGACAGTGGCCATCATTTAATTTGGGTTTTCTCATTACGATCGATCTCAGTTTCTCCCATCTATCGCAAATATAACCATAGCATTGTATAGAAGGATATTCAACATGCCAAACTAGAAATTTTCGATTTTCACCACTTGATGCATTTTTTTCCTTTTGAAAAACGTTGGAATTGTTTTCTTGTAAAATTGTTTGTTAATATAAATTATAATGTTTTGTTTCAATTTCGTTATTAGTTGTACTTTGAGTTGTCTACATTCTTCACTCAGTTCTACTTTTGGGTGATTTTTTACCTCGTAAGCAATTCCCCTTTGTCCATGTAATGGTGACATTGTCGTCTCAATGTTTTTGTTATTGTTTTTGCATCAATCTCGGCTCTTTTTTACAATATTCTCAGGGAAAAATTAACAGTTGGTTTGCGATGTTATTTGTCAGAAGTGATAACATGCGACTATAGAAGTGGCTTCTTATACTTGTCTGGCACTGATATGTGTAGATTTGAGGTATTTTATGTTTCAATGTTTTTGTCTCAATGTTTTTGTTATATATATATATATATATATATATATATATATATATATAATATATATATATATATATATATATAAAGGATAAATTTAGTTAAAGCATGTTATCAGTGACCAGCATATAAAAATAGACCTATTAAGGTGAAATTATAATTATTATTATAATTAAGGGCATAGCCAAACTTCTAGCCAAAATGCTGAAAATAGACGCTAAATCGTCCCACCACTTTAAAAATCATCACAAAGTTACACACGTGTTGAAAGCTAACAGAAATTAATAACAATATAGACAGCTCTGAATTGATCAAATTCTGGATTTGTCGAATAGCTCTTCCTCGTCAGCAGAGCATACTTATGGGAAATAAATGAAATATTTACACAAACCCACAGGAAGACAAACGCAAAGCCATAACTATATAAAAATACCACAGACTCATCCAAGAACGAATTTCGTAGCTTCCCTCAGCACATGTGTATTCAGTCATAGTAGCACATAAGTGGTTATGCCGAAGTGAATAGAAATTTTTCAATTATAATAATAAAGGATATTTTTCTTTTAATTTTATCAGAGGCTAACATATAAAAGTAGACTTATTAAGGAGGAATCAAATATATAATTATAATAATGGGACTGATAATTTTTTTTTAAATTTTATAGGCTAGAATTTTTTTATATACCCATAATTATCTGTGTCTGTTTGTGTTTGTGTGTGCGTGTGCATGTGTGTGTGTGTGCATGTGAGTGTGCATGTGTGTGTGCATGTGTGTGTGCATGTGTGTTTAGGCCCTCGTAACTTAGCGGTTCAACAAAAGGGTGTGAGAGAATAAGTGTCAGTCTTGTATCAATACCAACAGTTATAATATGATAGTATTCATTACATGAAGGATAATTAATTTCTTTATGCTGATCGTTCTTCAACGCCATAGTGCATGTATAGACGAAAGTTTTGGGTCCGTACAAATAGTAGAGAACAGATCTAAGTTCGTTGAGTCCGGAGTCTCAGCACACTAATGTCGATTTTACTTTCTCCTTCACCTGCAACTACGATCGATAAAATAATACCAGCAACGTGATTAGTTTATTAATCCAATTACAGTTTTTTACTCCAATAGTTAGAAATCAAAACATGCAGTATGATTAATAATGTCTCTTACGCTGTCTTTATGTTCTGAGTTCAAATTCAGCCGAGGTCAACTTTGCCTTTCATCCTTTCCGGGTCGATTAAATAAGTACCAGTTACATACTGGATTCGATGTAATCGACTTAATCCCTTTGTCTGTCCTTCTTTGTCCCCTCTATGTTTAGCCCCTTGTGGACAGTAAAGAGATAATAATGTCTGTTATGAACGAGGGATTAAGAGAATCGTAACGTCTCTTCGCGAGTTCAATTCCCTTAACGCCCATTTTGCTTTCTTGTCTTTCAGAGACTTGGCAAGAATTGTGGTCGGTCTTATTCACCACTCTCCTAATATGTGCAGCTTTATGCCAATGTAAGGAATTATTATTGTTCGCTATTCTTGTCGCTTGAACTAAGACAGCGATATGGCAGAATCGTTAGCATGCCGGGCAAAATGCTTAGTAGTATTTCAAGCATTTCTACGTTCTGAGTTCAATTTTCGCTGAGGTCGGCTTTGCCTTTACCTTTCGAGGTCGATGGAATAATTACCAGTTGAACATTAGCGGGGGGATCGATGTAAACGATTTATCCCTTTACACACACACACACATACAAACTTTCAGGATTTGTCCCAATAGTAGAAAGGATTATTGTCGCTTGAAAAACACTAATAGTTTTCGCAGTTTAGATTACAATATACATGTGTGAAAACTCAATTCGATGAATTAATACAAGCTGGAAAGAGAATTTAAAAGAATTATTACTTGCAGATAAACTTTGTAACTCAGTTTAGTCATAGTTTGTATTGGACAAACCTTGAAGTTACGCAGGACATTTCGTCATTGACTCCAGAAAACAGTTTTTCTATAAATCCCTACTATGAAAGTTTCGAATTTCAATAGAGTATGTCTCATGCTTACGTGGCGACAATGGTACAATATTGAATACGTATAAAGACAAATCTCTTATAGGGTTAAGTTTGCAAGTATATATAATGATTTCTTTTAAATAGAAACGAGATCTCGGCGTCATAGACAGGAAAACAGGACACCGTGACATCATGACGTTTACCAGACACTCTTGTTATGGATTATCTGTAACCGATATATAAATCAGATTTGCAGATCTTGTCTAACCAATAGGGTAGCCCTGTTTTAAGATGCGCACCAACAGAGTAATCATTTGCACACGCATATATATATTTACATAGACATTTGCATTCATACACACACAGATACATACATACAGTGTATGTGCGTGTGTGCGTGTGTCTGTGTGTGTGCCAACGTGTGTGTGTGCATGCGTGTGCGTATATATAAGCAGTGTGCTTTCAGTTTAAATTCAGTTTCCTAGACGCTGTTTAGCTACATAGACTTTGAAGAAAGAATAAAACTCCATATCATATGCCCTGTTTTTTAAAGTCAATATAGCTGACCTGTTGATGGATAAATCTGATCATAAAAAAGCAAGTCTGTCACTCATTTTATGGCAGTAATGCATCGGATAAGTCAACATTTATGTTTATATGTGAATACGTATGTTTTATGTGGGAAAAGTTTTATGTTATTTGACTTCGCTCTATCTTTTTGGTTTTACATATTTGCAGAGCACTCCATCTGCAGACTGTTTGCGAGGCGGTATTATTTTCCCTTCTTGTTGACGCCACCGGCAAAGTTAGTATTTTGTTACGTACAGCCAGTATTCCAATATAGAAAGTTAGCTATTGAAATATACTGAAATAATCAATGAAGTAATAACAATAAGCTGCACTGATTGCAGTGTTTTATCTGTAAAATTTGTAAACCATGCTAATATTAAGTCCTTTACTCGTTCTTAGAAATTTCAATGGATTTCGAACATCTTGATATCGATAAGGAGGCAATGTTGCACAGTAAATATGATAAAGTGTAATATTTATTCAGTTAATATCTAGCTTCTAAACTACTTTCAAGTGTATACAGAATAAAACAAAGCATCTATATTGAAAATCCGGATCATCCTGAAACCAATTGATGTAATATCGAAATAAAAATAAATACGAACAAAATTAATCGTTCAGCAAGTTAGAAGTTAAATCATTCTTATCCTAAAGACTATATATCATACAAAAGTACCATCGTATGTTCGACCAAGTTAGAAGGAGTACTGTGAAGGTATGAATCAGTAATATGAAGATGGAATAAAATAAAAAATGTTGATACTTCATTCAACATACTAGAAAACATTGAACGAATTTCATTCTTTTCTTAAATTTTCAATTATATCAAAATTCTTTTTCAATGAATCACGTACAAAGAAACATTCCGCTTATATAATCAGTAAGAACAGGAATCAACGATCAGTCTCAAGAGGAAATCTAATTCCAATTCTGTATATTTTTTTTTCTTATTTCTAATAATGGAAATAGAACTTTTGTCTTTAGAAAAATAACTTACTATTGTAGTTGTTGTTGTTGTTGCTGATGTAATCAAACTTTGTTCGAACAGAGTGAATGTATTCAAGCCATGACCATCACGTTTTCTTTTTAATCAGTTTATCAATAGGTTACGTCTTCCACTGCCATGGGAAGATCTCTCTATCATATATTTTTATAAGGTCAACTACCCGTCAGACGGGACCATCGGTTCTTTATGTAATGCTTCTAAACATGTGTAGCTAAGAACTATGATCAGCAAAAACTTTCCAAGATTAATATATTCCATGTCCGCTTTATCGATCGCCGTGAGACGAATAAGATCGTCATATAAAAACCCCTCGTAGTATTTATCCCAGACATTAAAGGCAACGAACTTGCAGAATATTTAGCACGCTTAGCGGTATTTCGTCCGTCTCAACGTTCTAAGTTAGACTTTGCTTTTATCCTCTCGGGATCGATAAGATAAGTACCAACTGGGCATCGAGGTAATCGACTTAAACACACACACACACACACACACACACACACACACACACACACACACACCACACACCGAAATTGGTAGATTTGTGCCAAAGTTTGGAGCTGATATTTTCCCCGGATTCTCAGTGCTCTGAATACAAATATCGCCGAGATTGACTTTGCCTTTCAACATGCCTGGATCGATAAAAAGCTCCCAATTCAAAGCGTTAATTTAGGTAAGAACCGCGGATCGGATGTCCAGTAATATTTGACTCGGCACTTTGCGTCCTCAGTGCAAATCCCGCCAGTCTACCAGGATGGTAGACTTATCTTCATCAACAAGTTTTATTATCAGCACCAAGGCATCTCGGGTCACTTTACCAATGTTCGTTCTGCTGCAAGATCCTCAAACTTTTCTCCCTCCTTACCACCAGTATCGAAAGAATCATGAACTCGGCCTTTCCTGATGAATGAAGAATAATAAAAGTTGTGGTGTTTGGTGAAATTTGAACATGGAACGAGGAGAAATCTACGTAATCAAACTTATCGAACGAACTACAATTTGTGCCACAGAATCGTCAAAACTAAATTTCTTTATGAATAAAACTAAGACCGAAACTAAATGCACACGCATCAAAAAAGAAATTGTTGAGGTCTCTCTTTCTAAACAGAACTTTTGGTGTTTAGCATCACTTCAATAACGACCAAGTGGAACCATGATCAAAGACTTTCCAATCTGGATTATCACATTTGATTAGTCAAGGCTGCAACGTCTAATCTGCCTGTTTTCTAAGACAATACGATGTAATTTAATGGCGATTTAGTTGCATTTGCTCGGCGTGCTAACGTCTCTTATTTCTTTATTGCCCACAAGGGACTAAACATAGAGGGGACAAACAAGGACAGACAAACGGATTAAGTCGATTACATCGACCCCAGTGCGTAACTGGTACTTAATTTATCGACCCCGAAAGAATGAAAGGCAAAGTCGACCTCGGTGGAATTTGAACTCAGAACGTAACGGTAGACGAAATACCGCTAAGCATTTCGCCCGGAGTGCTAACGTTTCTGCCAGTTTGCCGATTTCGCTCACCCGATGATATTAAAGTTGGAAAAAAAACCCATCACGTCACCCGGCCACAATCTTAACTGCTAACATTCTTAGCGTTTTCCTTTCCAATCTGCTGATTACAGAGAATCCTGTAAAATCAACTCATCTACTTGTGTCACTGGCGAGGCGCAATGGCCCAGTGGTTAGGGCAGCGGAGTCGAGGTCGTAGGATCGCGGTTTCGATTCTCAGACCGGGCATTGTGAGTGTTTATTGAGCGAATACGCCTAAAGCTCCGCGAGGCTCCGGCATGGGGTGATGGTGAACCCTGCTGTACTCTTTCACCACAACTTTCTCTCACTCTTTCTTCCTGTTTCTGTTGTACCTGTATTTCAAAGGGGCCGGCCTTGTCACACTCTGTGTCACGCTGAATCTGCCCGAGAACTACGTTAAGGCTACACATGTCTGTGGGGTGCTCAGCCACTTGCATGTTAATAAATGAGCTGCGACGTCACTGGTGCCAAGCTGTATCGGCCCCTTTGCCTTTCCCTTGGATAACATCGGTGGCGTGGAGAAGGAAGGCTGGTATAAGTGGGCGACTGCTGGTCTTCCATAAACAACCTTGCCCAGACTTGTGCCTCGGAGGGTAACTTTCTAAGTGCAATCCCATGGTCATTCATGACCGAAGGGGTTCACAATTTGTGTCACTGATATGATTTTAAGAGACTTGGTAAAAATCACTGATTTTATTTTTAAAGAAATGAAACAGTTCGGATAATAAAGAAAAACTGAATGAAACAATGCTGAGATGTCAACATTGATACAGCTTCTTTCGGCCTTCGTGAAATATCGAAGTAGCGAGTCAGGAAAATTAACAATATTATTGATTGTTTCAAACGAAATAATTTCTCATGGGTTCAATAAATGTCACCGGATCATAGATATTCATAGGTTTGTAATTATCTAAGTTGAAATGATTTTGGTATATCGAGAGGGCATTTTTTTTATTGTATTTGTTGTTGTTGTTATTGGTGGTGGTGGTGGTGGTGTTTTTGCTGCTGCTGTTGTTATCATTGTTGTTGTTATTCTTAAAATCCATACCAATTCTAAAGTATTGTTATTGGAGTATTTCTTTCTCTGGGAATTTATGTTATGTACGATCTGTATAAAAGACGGGAAGATATCAACCATTAACCATTGATCGAATATTCCAAATTAATAATTCTTGTAAAATAATACTGTGCAGCGACGGACATCATCTTGAGAAAAAAAAAGACTTGACTGTAATTAAAACATTGAGAGGAACCAACAAAATCTCGGGTAAAACACCTTGCGGGAGTTCTTCGATTAACTGCGCTCAAAAATCAGATGACTTTGAGGCTGACCTTAACGTTCATCCTTCTGGGATTTGTAAAGTACTGAACTCTCTCTCTCTTTCTCTCTCTCTCTCTCTCTCTCTCACACACACACATAGAGGGGACAAACAAGGACAGACAAACGGATTAAGTCGATTATATCGACCCCAGTGCGTAACTGGTACTTAATTTATCGACCCCGAAAGAATGAAAGGCAAAGTCGACCTCGGAGGAATTTGAACTCTCTCTCACTCTCCTTCCTCTCTCTCTCTCTCACTCTCTTCCCTCCTCTCTCTCTCTCTCTCCTCTCTCTCTCCCTCTCTGAAACGGCAATGTTGCACAGTGGCAGGTATCAATGGAGGCCAATCACAGCGTGCCTTTGTCTAAAGATTCTGAAGGACTGAGCGAACTCTGACAACAGCTCACAACCGTCTGATATATTAATGTAAGCGTCCACAGGCAGAACGATGTGGATGAGGATGATGATGATGATGATGATGATGATGATGATGATGATGATGATGAGGAGGAGGAGGAGGAGGAGGAGGAGGAGGAGGAGGAGGAGGAGAAGCAGCAGCAGCAGGGGGGGCAGGTGAAGGAAGAAGAAGAAGAAGAAGAAGAAAAAGAAGAAGAAAAGAAGAAGAAGAAGAAAAGAAGAAGAAGAAGAAAAAGAAGAAGAAAAAGAAGAAGAAAAGAAGAAGAAGAAAAAGAAGAAGAAAAAGAAGAAGAACAAAAGAAGAAGAAGAACAAAAGAAGAAGAAAAAGAAGAAGAAGAAGAAGAAGAGAAGAAGAAGAAGAAGAAAAAGAAGAAGAAAAAGAAGAAGAAAAAAAAGAAGAAAGAAGAAGAAAAAGAAGACAAAAAGAAGAAGAAGAACAAAAGAAAAAGAAAAAGAAGAAGAAAAAGAAGAAAGAAAACAAAAAAGTAAAGACCCAAGAAGAATAAAAGAAGAAGAAGATAAGAAGAAGAAAGTAAGAAACGAACAAGAACACTAACAAGACAAAGAAGAACAAGAAGAATAAGTAAGAAGAACAAGAATAACAAGACAAGAACAATAACAAGAACAAGACAAGAACAATAACAAGAACCAACAAAACAAGAATACCAAGAAAAATAACAAGAACAAGAACAAGAAGAACAAGAAGAACAAGAAGAAGAAGAACAAGAAGAAGAAATCTATTTCCCCCTGTCATATTGAGATAAATACGTTTGACTGATAGAATCTGTCCTCGGAAAGAAAACTAAATTAAACATTATCTCTTAAACACGCCATAATAACAAGGTTTTATACCCGATCCTCTCTCAGAAAAAAAAACAAAAAAACTATTCTCTGATATACACGTATTTTCCCCTTTCCTTTGATTCTTCATCACAGATTTTATTGATAATTGAGAAGTGTTAGACTTCCGCTTTTCCGTCTGTTTCTTTTTTTTTTTCTTTATCGGAGAAACAATTCCGAATATTTCTGAGTAAAGAAATATCCTGAAAGACATTAGCAATTATTGTCTGTTTTCTAATAGTTGCTTGAGGTACCAACCATAATGTATTGTCTTTATCTTATCCAACAGACAACACCGAAAAAAAAAAACATTGAAAAAGGGTTTAACTGGCATTTATCTCATCAAGACAACTTGGTCGGCACAGTTAATAATATTCCTATCAGAAAAGCGAGTTTGATTGGTTTAATATGAAGATGCTATGTTAAACACGTAACATAAGATTCCAAAATCCTTTATTATTTTATATGACTCTCTCACTTCATCATGACTGCTAACTTTGTAAAGTTTTCTTCGATGACAGGCACAATAGAGTGTCGGATTAGATATCTTACTGTATTTAATTTCATCTCCCTAGGTTTTTGCTACAAGTCCAGCGGATTTATTCTTCCTCCATCTTGTACAGATCAGAAGATTAAGTGCCAGAAATGTGCCGGATTGAATCAAACGAATATATTTCACCCCTTCATGAAAGAAATTACTTCCAAATATATTTACAAACGAGCAAAGCGCCCCCCCCCCGTCCAATGGACGGTGCTGAGTTGTCAAACATTTAAACCAAATTTTCTCAAAACAACTTGTCCGACCGTCCTATAGGCCTCCCCTTTGAGAAACACTGATTTAACCTAAATTTGAGGCACCAGCAAAAAATGAAATAAAGATAGACTTTTTTTCTATTCCAAAGAAAAACGATTTTCTTCACACTACTATACAACCGAAGAGTTTAAATTACCAGTAATGATAAGGCTGTTGACTGGGAGAACACAAACGTGGTTTAAACAGTAAGCTTGGCAGGAACGAAACGTGCCTTTAAACAGTACAAAAACAACAAAAAATGGAAGGTGCAGTTATGTATAGGTTGACGGAAGAAAAGCAGGACAAAAACGGCTTTACCAATCGCATTCTCACCTGAAATCGATTTCTGTGATTTTTTCAAGACTTATACACGCCCTGATATCAAATTTGAGCGCAATCGGATGGAGGATGCCCGAGATGAGAGAAGACACACATACAGACAGACAGGACGATTTTATATAATAGATATGTGACATTGCGCCACTGTAAAATTTCTATAGGCCTCAGAAACCGTATTTCGCGGAAGTGGTGCTACCTGGTGCTAAACAAAGAGCAAGAACTCTTCAGATATCTATACATACCGATCGCCTATTTTTTTATATCTTCGATTACATTGTTTACATCGACGTATTCCTATATGAAACGTCGTAACTTTCAATATTGACTCTAAATTCTTTAGAAAATCTGTCGAGATAACTTCCAAAGTGTCTATTGATTTTGACAGAATTGGAACTCAAATTTAAATCAAGAAGCACGTGGAGCATATTTCCCGTATAAACTTAGTCCAAATTTATGCCACTTAGTGACCTAAATTTTCAGAGCTGTCCCCATACTTGTCAAAACCCAGACACATTCCACATTACAGGCACATATTCATTCTTTAATCAATTTTAATTAATTTAAATTTCAGAGTTCTTTACTTGTCTCTCTTTAGCACGAATAATCATTTATGTAATGACTTTTTTTCTTCTTCATTACTGGTATCATTTTAATTTATTAAAAATGTTCTGGCTTTCTATATTAAATATGTCAACATCAATAATTATATTGATTAAAGGAACCGTTTCTCTAAGCAATCTCACTCTTTCTAAAGGTGGAATTAAATCTCATAAATTTAGGCGAGCGATTGATAACTTCAACACATATCGTTTCATTATACTTGTCCGACCAATAAAATGATGGCTGTCTTCTCTTTCATTTATGAAAATTATAATCTACAGCTTCGACCAGAACAGAGTAAATTAATGTCTCCGTTGTTTTTGTTTATTATTCATTGTTTGGTTTTTGAGGAGAGACATTTTGTGTAACTCCACGTACAAGCATTTTTTCTATCTCCCTTTGTTAGTACTAATTGCGTTTATTGTCCATTAATTACTCCATGCTCCTTCCTAATATAGAACTGCCAGAGTGAGCGACGGGAAACAATATGTCCCCCGCTTAAAGGATTGATGCTGTTCCTCTTCAAATGATCTTTAATTTCTCTTTGAATGGGTGACTTTAATTCTCCTGCTGAGCATTCACAATGGTGTAGAAGAAGGTAGCGTATTTTACAGGAGTGATGCAATTCTGTCATGCTCACTACATGTTCAGAACCATCTCATGTGATGTCCGTTTAATGTGGATCCGGTGCTGCTTCTGTTGACTTCTTCTTAAGTAATAATATAATAATATTCCGTGACTGAAAAGATCTAAAAACAATTAACGTTATATGTCTTAATGTATTGACTGTATTTGGACCCTGTCTCTCACTCATACGGAAGAGTAAAAACACAAACTGACCACTCTGACCACTAGACGAAGACTTTAGTGTGACTGATGAGGTGTTTGGTAAGAAAGACCCAAAAGCTGCGCACTCAAAGGCTATAGAGGCCTGTGTGAAGGAGATACGATTCTTTTTTTAAGGTGTACACTCTTTGGAAATGATGCTGCCTCGGTATCTGAAATGCAGGATTGATAGAGATGCAGCGACCTATCGACAGATGATCTCGGTTCTCTGAACATTAGCAATTAGGCTTCCTATCTGAGAGATGTAATAGCGTCTGTGTTGACGACCTGTATGGCTTCCAGAGTGTGATCTACCACGGCAGAGACATCGGCATTTGTCGCTCAATGATCTGCTTAGATTTAAGCTCCCTGCTAGCCTCTGACCTTCTTATATTGAAAAACTTCACAGTGAGTCGGAAATTGATAGAGACACGTGCTCTATTATAACCTTATGTGTAACAGTGTAATAACATAGATGTAGAAGATAAACAGTCCAGGAACCAGTATGCATCCTTGCTTAACTCCGGTTTTTAAACTAAATGGATCACGTTTTTGCCATCCAACGGCAACTTGAACCCAATGTTGAACTAGCTAAATAGTTTTGTATATTTAGGTGGGTGACTACATATGTTTTACAAAATTCCACTGAATCTTCCTGTTAAATTTCTCTAAAACAATTTCAAAAGAATCACAGATGCAATAAAAGAATCCTAATGTTGCTCTCCCTGTATTTGTCTTGAGGCTAATTTGTAACGAAAATCGTATTAACCATAGCTCGACCTCATGTAGTCATTACCATTGCTCGTTACTAAGTCAGGTTATTCTTCGAGAATCATCTTTATCACGTGAACTATGTAACAGTTAATGCATCTAATATCATCCATATTATATTGACATTTATATAAATATATCTTAACATTCTCGCCTAAGTCACGTGACTTTATAACAGTACAAAACTTATTATAAACAAAAGGCTACAAATTCCAACATGATGCCATACTATTTTCTAAGGTGTGGCTCTGTAGAACGCTTCTAATTTGATGAAAAGCAATGAAGTTAGTACAATCATAATTAATGAATACTGCTAGAAATACATGAGAGTTTCTGGAGAGGAAATTAGACGGGCGATGCACCTCATGCATAAACTTTATAACAGATAGGGTGGAGAATGCTTTAATCTTTAATTGCTTTTTATCTGCGAACTTAGGAAATGATCAGTTCGTAATCGTATGTGTTCTTCTGTTGATGTTGTTTTTATTGATTAGCACTAGCGATGAGCAAACTTAGGATTTAAGCGGTCCTGACCTTATTCAGACATAGTGTATCAAAACCATCATTATGCAGTGGACTGTGAAGTTAAAAAAAGATTTGGCAGTAGCAGCCCGTGCGATCATTTCAAGTCTCTCTCTCTCTCTCTCTCTCTCTCTTGGCTCGTCAATCTTATAATTTCAATGCTAAGACAAAAACACTTTTTCTGGTCAATGAACTTTTAAATGGCTCTGAGTCAAATTACGATATACTTGTAAATATCTGTTCTGTTATTAACTTAAAACTTTAAAGTTTTGAAAAATAGCCTTGTGTATATAATAATCGTTGAGGAATGCACAGTGCTGATCGGCCAGTTAATGCAATATTTGTCCCTGGGGTAACATCTCCAGCCCCTCACGGTATGAAATTTAGTCTTTTTTCTATTTATTGTTTTTGAACACAGAAAATCCATAAGAGCGCAGGCGTGGCTGTGTGGGAACAAGCTGCTTCCCAACATGGTTCCTAGTTCAATTCCACTGCGTGGAACCTTGGGCAAGTGTCTCGGACCAACCCAAACTTTGTGAATGAATTTGGTAGACGGAAAT
>NC_042998.1:35055446-35065446 GCF_006345805.1 Octopus sinensis
ATGTATGTATGTATGTGTGTGTATGTATGTATGTGTGTATGTATGTATGTATGTGTGTGTGTATGTATGTATGTATGTATGTGTTTATGTATGTGTGTGCGTATGTATGTATGTGTGTATGTATGTATGTATGTGTTTATGTATGTATGTATGTGTGTATGTATGTGTGTTTGTATGTATGTATTTATGTGTGTATGTATGTATGTGTGTATGTATGTATGCGTGCGGCTGTGCGTGTGTGTATGTGTGCGTGTATAACTGGCTTGCGTCAAATTTCTCCTTATCGAACTTACATAAAAGCATCGTCTTAAAACACACAGGAATGTTTTCGCTCATAAACTGAAGCTACAACACCTTATCACTGAATTAACACATCGAACGAAGTTATGAAATTAAGAACTGGTGCTCATCACTCACGTATATATATATGAGAGTAATTCTCTATATACATATATATAATGAGAGATTCATTATTTCACTGCATTAAGCTTAAATCTTCCCATGAGAATCATTTGATAAATAGGTATTTTTCAGGTGGCGATCCAATAGATATCGAAGCAAAGAAATCATAGATCAGAATGTGTATAAATATAATTCATAGGAGAATAATGTATAGCTGTACTATTAGATGAAACAGTTTAGGTGATAATGACATACAGAATCTGAAGCTACATGGAACGTTGGCAGTGATTAATCGATATCCTATCTCGAAACTGCATCACAAGGATATTAGATTAAAGAAGGGAAAACAGAGACATGCATAAAACGACGGACAGATAAAGTGGTTGGAGATCGTGCCGTTGTTTTGGACGATAAGTGTTCCAACTGTTCGCTTCGTAGAACTATCTACGCATTGCGCTGTTCGGTGCCTGAGTATTCCACTTCCACGAATATCTGTGCTCTGAATATGCAGCTTGATGCTTGCTTGCGTATGTCCAGGTCTATGGTAGAAAAATATGCGTGTGTGTATGCATACATACATACATACATATATATATATATATATATATATATATTATATATATATATATATATATATATATATATATATAATATATATATATATATATATATATATATATATACATATATATAGAGGTAGATAGATAGATAGATAGATAGATAGATAGATAGATAGATAGATAGATAGATAGATAGGTAGATAGACAATCAGATAGACAGACAGACAGACCGATACACAGACAGATAGACATACATACATACATACATACATACGTACATACATACATACATACATACATACATACATACATACATAAATACATACATACACACAACAGAATATGCTACCACACACGAACTCATATAAAGAATATTGCAAACCAAATCTCAAAGCGAAATACATACACACATATATATGAGAATATATATAAAACAAAATATACATATTTACATATATTTGCTGATTGACCGTTGACTACACATGAGTTCCTCAGCCTCCCTCCTCACCAAGCATATATCTGTGTGTGTGCGCGCGTGTATGTGAAAACACGCATACTTGCAAACACACGTATACATAATTGCATACACAACCCCGCCTCCCGATGAATGTATGGCCCTCAAATCTGTGTTTATACTACAAATCAGTGACCCTCAATGTGTCTTCTGCGCCAGTATTCTTCCCACCATTTTGGCAACTCTGTCGGGGGGGGGGGGTAGAAGACATAAGAGATTTTCATTTTAACATCCTAAATATATTAATAGCAGAAATTTCTTCATCAACTTTTATTTTGAACAACACTAACGCAACGCGAAAAAAAAAAAAAAGGCGGCACAACGATTCGAACATCCAATGAATGTTGCATCACATGAATTTTGTAGCTTCTACCAACTATTAACCCTCGAAGCGCATCCATTGAACAGATCTGAAAATAAGAAGCAGACGACATGATCACGAGAGATTGAAAACAAGTCCTCGAAAAGTTTTTCTAGCAGAAAACCAAGGAGAAACATGGCTAAATTGTCAGAAAAATTTAAAGAGTGGCAACTTCATAAATATGTCCTGTACATTAAAGACAAATCAATCGGTAAATTCAACTGTCCTTTTGGAATATATGGCTTTGATATACAGGAACCGGAAATTAGAGCTAAATTCTTGATGCCTAACAGTAATATGCACGTAGGTAAGTATTTAGATGTGGTATTCCTTGTAGATTTTAAATATCAATACCAAAAATATCCCTCACATCATAAACAATTGTTAAAAAATATATGCATAATATCGATTGCAATCCATAAAAAAGTGGTCCCTGAATACCAAGATATAGAAGTCACAATGATGGTATACATTCACAATTGAATATATGATTAGCCAGTATATTGTTTTCAAATTCATTACATGCTTCTTGGAATGAGATTTGATCTATGGAGACTGTATGTCAAGTATACCTCGCCGTATATAGTAAGAATTACTGTCGTATATACAACTTCACTCTTCACCTGTAAAATGTTTAAAAATTAAATAGAAACAATATTTTTCGATATAAAAAGTCAACAGCTAAGTGAGATTTATAAGCTGTCAGTTTAAAACTCTATCGAAATAGAGTAGCAGATAGAATAACGGTAGATACAGGTATGTTTTATAAAATACAATGAGGTGAGAAGAAATACAAAATATATATCTGTTGTGTCTGGGGAGAGTCTTTCCCTTTTAGTGCCTTATAATTTAACATACTCACCGGTAAAATTTCTACGCATTTCCTTCTCTATTTTTCTAAAATTTTCGTTGCGTCTTGCAACCTTTTCAACATTGAAAAGGTTACGAGACGCAACGAAAATTTTAGAAAAATAAGGAGAAAGTAGAAATTTTACCGGTGAATGTGTTGAATTATAGAGGCGTCTCTTTTGGGGAGACTTTTGTTTTGCCCCCCCCCTCCACACTCTCTCCTTCTATGCATATGTACGGGTGTGCGTTTGCGTCTGTGTTTGTTAATGTGTGTGCGTATGAATATGTACAATTAGACTGTACCATAAATGAATATGTAACCCGTCATTGGCATATATGTTTACGAGATCAGGATAGGATAAAAGTCTTGTATTAAAAGCTACGTTAGATTAATAGGTTTTCTGCTTCGGTCTAATGAGAAGTATAGTGTTTAAAGCGGAAAATAAATTGAATTGTCATGTGTATATATAGGCTTTGACGTAATCATTTGAAATTTTAATAAAATGGAAACAAAAGAGAACTATTCAGCGAAATACCATGTAACCTCTGATACTGCTAGCAAAAAGAACACAAAGCTTGCTTACAAAATTAGATTAGAAGCCTTCAAACCACGCTGAAATACTCCAGCGTTGACTATAAAATAAACATTAGAGTCAGGCGTCCCAACTATTGTCCAGCAGGTAAATTCGTGTTGAGATAAAACTAGTAAAGCGTCAAAAACACATTTTGATTGCCTGAAAGAAAGAGGCCGAGGTTTTTTTTGAAAAGAGCTGAAAATCCCAATAGAAAAGAATAAATTGTACAAATAAGCGCATCGTGTAACAGAAAAAGAGAAAACAAATAAAGACGAAAAAAAATGAAGAAAAATCAGTGGAAAAATCAATTGATGAAACAAAATGTTTTATGCAAATTAACTGTTGAAAACATAATCTCGGTTATGACAATCAAATTACTCATTTGTTGTTAATTGTCTCAGCTTGAAATGTGTATATCATCGGCTGACGACGACGACAATATAGCACACTTTTTTTCTCCACAGGTTACAACCAGAGAAATATCATATAATATGATTTAGATTATTAGATACGTCGATTCGGTAAATTATTCCGTCGAACACTCGCGAGAGCATAGTTTCACTGACTAATCACTTTTAGTCATGCCATACAATGTCCACCGGAGAACAAATCAGATTAAAAACTTTAAAAATACGAAGATAAAACCGAAAACGTTTTAGGGGAGATCTGCTGTGATGATAATGTGGAGTAGAAACAGAACATGGACAGATTCCGTTTAACTGACCACAAATATATGGAAGATTAAAAGCATTCAACAGGTGCGATAAGGCAGTTGATGGCCAGGTACTGTAGATCACCGGGATACCTTGAAATGAATCTCCAGAATGTTTTCGTTTTGATTTCAAATACCACAAAGCTCAACTTTGACTTTCTTTAACAAATAGGATACTAGTCAAATGCCAGGGTAGATTTTCCTCCCCCTCCTCTCTTTCTTTCTCTCTCTATTTATCTATTTGTCACATTCTCTCCCACTCACCGTTACTCTCTCATAATCGGTTAAGGGGTACTGTTAGTGGGTCGTTGGGGTCAATTTATACTTCCCTTTTCTTAAGAAATAGAGGAGAAATGAAATGGACGTTAACAAACTCTTCTCCCTTAGCATGATATAAAAACCGTCAAAGGAAACTTGAGGACTTAGTGTGTATAGACAGATCAATATGTTCTACAGAATAGAACTGTTAAGAAGAAATGGCTTCTGTGTTTAATATGATCTACAAAATGAAATATATTCGTCAATAAAAGAGATACAGACTGAGAAACATGTGTCAATCCAGAGTTGCATTGAATAAGTGAGGTTCCATAATAATCAGGGTAATTATAGGCATTGATTATAGACGGGGAAACGATATTTTAGTCGAACTACAAAGTGCTTACGATTAAGCTGAATCTTTATCAGAACATTGAATTATATGAAACATCAAGAATTTTGAATAACATCACAATAATAAATTACCTTGACGTTTAAGACAATGCTGTAATGACTTATTAATCACTATAAGCTTAATTTATCATCTTCTTCGAGATTGCTGTAATAATGATCACTTCAGCAATAAATTGGAGGCGTCTTGCCAATAAAGGCGGCAGTTTCTTAACTAGACACAAGAAAATTCGAAGGAATGGTCTAGAACACAACCATCGTGGCATCAAATGCAAAGAAGACATCTTTTGAGATTCAGGAATCATTTACAATCATAATTATAATGGTTCCTTATATTTTTTTAAGAAGCAAAACTGTATATTGACTTTCTTCATTTTAGTATGATTCGAGTAATTATTGTTGTATTTCGGGACGGTCATTTTTGTTTTCGAAATAAACACACGCACTATACATTCGTTCTTCACTCGTTTATTATTGTTCTTATTTTAACTCATGCCCATTGTCCAAAAATCTTTCGTCACACATCTGTGACCTCTTCGGCGACACTTTCTCTTAGAGAATGGACTAAGCGGAGCAGAATCAAACACGAGGACGGAAAATGTCACTGAAGAGATCACAGATGTGTGGCGAAAGAATATCCGGACAATGGACATGAGTTAAAATAAGAACAGAAATAAACGAATGAATAACGAATATACAGTGCGTGTGTTTATTTGGCAACAAAATGATCATTTCGAAATACAACAATATCTGTTTCAACACACGGCTTAACATCAAGAAACGTAAAATCTAGTAATTATATTGCCGTAGAAAGAAAAGCGTTATTTCTTATCCGAGCAAAGGTTGAACATGGAATAAGTAGAAGAAAACAAATTCTATCAATATTCTAAGATGTATGTGCTAGAATTTCTTAAACTACAGTGTCTTTGCTCGTTTCTGTAGCCGCAAGACATTCGTATACAGACAGAGAATTTAGTTGATCAAGAGGATATTTTCACCTTTACGATGGATCCGAGATGTTTTTCGCTGACGAGACGCATGTTGAATCACTGGTGTCCCAGAATCCCTTGTACAAATGAATTGAGTGTGGAATTGAGTGTGTTAGGAGCCCATATTCTCCGTAAAAAAGAATCTGTCTCTCGTGATGAAACATAACAGCCATTAGCATATTCACGTTCGAATCTCTCGAAATACGTATTAAGAATAAATATACGAGTCATCGTGTTTATATATATATATATACACGCACACACACTCACACACATATAGAAAAAGCAGTCGGGAGAGAGAGAGAGAGGTAGAGGTAAGGAGAAAAAGAAGAAGCGGTAGGTAGGTAGGCAGATAGTAATTCATGCATATATATACACACACACATACACAAACAAACACAGACATATATATATATATATATATATATATATATAATATATATATATATATATATGCATTGATGTGTGTGTGTGTGGTTGTATGAGTGTATAATGTCTTATCGACTGAGGCAAAAAGATACACTAATCAGCAGATATGAAATTAAAATTGCAGGATTAACAAAACACGCAGCGCACCATATTCTATTAGTGCGCGCTCAACCGCTAATCACCAATTATTTTTTAAAATATAGTTATTCTATATACAAGCACACTTTACATATACATACTCATAAAAGTGTGTATGTGCGTGTGTCTGTTTGTCTGCCTGTCTGTGTGGTTTCCATGTTGAAAGTGTTTCTAAGGATTTCTTTTTTTTATCAATGTTGTAGATGTTTGCCATTTTTTGCGTCGAAACCAGAAGGCTTCGAATTTTGAAATGAAATTTAGGTCACAAAATGATGATCTTAAAACTGTTAACGAATTTGATAAAAAGAAAAGATCCTCACTCCAGACTTCGCTATGAAGCTCTTGTCGTCCCTTTCGTCTGAATTCTTTTCATTCTTGGATTTTTGATGCCCAATATGATTTACAGAAATGGTTCTACCTGTGCATGCTTGCCTTCATTTCTTACAGTCTTCAGTAATTTCTTTTCCCGTTCAGACATTGGATGTTGAATAGGTGGGAGCTGTCTAAATGATTTTATGTTTGTTTGGTAACCTGAAGTTCAAATTGGAGCATCTACGTGGCCATTCTTACCCCGCTACGCTAATGTTTCATCGGTGAAGGTCTGGAATCCCATAGACATCGTTGCTGCCCGTACATTATCTTTTGTGATATACTCGTCTCGTTTGAATTTCAGAATCGATACAAGTTATTTGATGAAATCTAAGTGAATGGTCTGACGATGATACGTTGTCAAAGCTTTAGTCTTAGAGCAGTGTGATAGGAAAAAAAAAAGCTGAGATGTTTTGAACTAATCATTCGCTTATGAAACATTCGGATGAGATATCCAAAGAGTCTGTGAGCTGTTGATATATATATATATGCGACGGACATACATATAAGTATGTATTTTATGTATGTATGTATATATATGAAGTTAGATAGATAGATAGATAGATAGATAGATAGATAGATAGATAGATAGATAGATAGATAGATAGATAGATAGATAGATAAAAAGATAGATAGATAGATAGATAAAAGATAGATAGATAGATAGATAGATAGATAGATAGATAGATAGATAGATAGATAGATAGATAGATAGATAGATAGATAGATAGATAGATAGATATTTCATAAGTACTCGAGTTTTCCTGTTCCAGAATCTTGTTTTATCATAAGACGATAAAAACGTGATTTGGTTAATTCATCTTGGTTAAGTTTACGAGAATGATTACCTCGCAGTAAATATATTGCCAGTAATTTTATTACTTTGCAATTACATTGCAAAATAATTCTTTGCGTGGTAATACACATCGGGAACATTCATCGTCATAATTTTTATCTACAGAACACATATCGCCGAACATTAAAGTTTTTATTCTCTGAGTAAATGCGTTGCATCTCAAGGCATCTTGAATGACTATCAAAGTCTCAAAATACGAGGATGTTTAAGAGACATTGCTTATAATTTGGCATTTTAGAGTGTCTCTCTCCTCCGATAAATTAAAATGTTTTTTTTTTTCCTTTTTTCTCATTGCATTTTTATGAAATTGTTTCTGAAATTAACTTCCAATATTTTTCTTTTTATATATATATACTGGGGAAATTTTATATTAACGATTGTATGTATCTAAATTTCTTCATTATTAATGAGCTGCAACGAATTGGTGCGAATAACCACTTGAAGAATATTTATCGATGTATTTATTCTGCAGATGAAATGCATTCCGAGGATGGCACGAAAATGAATTTACTGGCGATGCAGTTACCGAGAGATGAAGTAACCAAACCATAATATTACTAGTGTTGAATTGACCATGATAAGCCGTGATGAATTTACCCACCAATGTATTTACAGTAACCGAAAAGAAAAAAGACAATTCTGACAAGAATATCAGCAACACACATGATGTTTTTCTTCTTTTTTTTTTTTGTACAGACTGTGAGGTATTACAGTTTTGATTTGAAGTTATTTTATTAATATCTTTTGCTGAAAACAAGGCAACGAGCTAGCAGAATCTTTGGCTTGTCGGGTAAAATGTTTCGCGGCATTTCGTCCGTCCTTACGTTCTGTTTTCAAATTCCCCTACCCTAAAATTGCTGGCCTTGTGCCAAAATTTGAATTTCTCTTGATAGACTACTGTATAAAGAGTAACGGGGATTAATGTGCTGAAAATATATAGACGTGTCTATAAATCTGTTTAATTTGGTATAGACAGTTATTGGCAGGAGTTGAGGGTATAAATGGCAGTGACACTCGAACTATAGAGAGTTGCATAGTGGGTTTTAAAACCACAGAAGTATACAGAGAATGTTTGTGTTTGTATTTGGAAAATACTTCAGTTGGGAGACAGGCATAATGTTTTAGTAGATATTTATTGATGTGGTGACACTTGATGAATATCTCTGATTTCAGATATACGAAGCTAAAAACTTACATCATTTATATTTGAAATATTTTTCTGTGTTTGTTCATAAGTATTCGTCAGTTTTCTTACCTAAAAGTATTCAGACATACACTCACAAAATCTATAAATGCTAACAGCACCAAAACGCACTCTTCTATATACATGTATATGTATATGTGTGTGTATTTATGTATGTTTATATGTGTGTGTGTATAAATGTCTATAAAAATATGTCTATAGGTGTGTATGTATATATTAAATGCATACCTTCAGAATAAGCTTTGATTTATTTAGCACGCACACACACATGTGCAGACAATCACGTATGTACATACTTTAATATATACACGCATATCTGTATATAAGCTGTTAACAAAAGTTTAATGGGTTGAGTCGGTCAGACAGCAATTCAATCAAACGTACATCACAAAATGTGATACGCCTGAGTCAATATGTGTGTTTGTTTGTAGTTTGTATGTGTAACTAAACCACAAAATCAATTCCATGTTTTTCCCGTCCCCTTCAGATTTTCGTTTTCACTCATAAATTTTATTGATTTAGTATTACAACTTCATTGTGAAAGATTCGTTTTAGCCATCACGTCACTTGTCAAACAACTCAATGATTGATCTTTGTAAATCTACAAAATCATATATATTTGCGCATCTATTTTATACATAGGCCAGTAACCCTTTTCCGCCTCTTCCATACGACCCCCTATTTGAGTTACTTACAAGTGTGGGTTATCCCGTTAGGGAAAACCTAGACAGAGGCAAGCCAACAGGAGAGCCGCTACCTTGTTGTTCGACCTATGAGAAATAATAGTTAAATCATCATGACTGTTTGGTAAGTAGCTTGCTAACCAAACAAATGGTTCCGGGTTCAGTCCCACTGCGCGGCATCTTGGGCAAGTTTTTTCTACTATAGCCTCGGGCCGACCAAAGCTTGTGAGTGGATTTGGTAGACGGAAACTGAAAGAAGCCCGTCGTATATATGTATATGTATATATATATATATATATATATATATATATATGTGTGTGTGTGTGTGTGTGTGTGTGTGTGTGTGTGTGTCTGTGTTTGTCCCCCCAACATCGCTTGACAACCGATGCTGGTGTGTTTTATGTCGGCAAAACAGACCGATAGAATAAGTACTAGGCTTACAAAGAATAAGTCCTGGAGTCGATTTGCTCGACTAAAAAAAAAGGCAGTGCTCCAGTATGGCCACAGTCAAATGACTGAAACATGTAAAAAAGTAAAAGAGTAATATCATATACTACAGTGTAATAAATGGAAGGAACCAATTGATTGTGTGATTTTTAATACATTTTATCTCAGAAAAGCTGAGGTACTCAGAGTTTTTGATTGTGAATCATTACGATCAGTTTGACTTGGAGCTAAAAATAACCACAACAG
>NC_042998.1:35067946-35092946 GCF_006345805.1 Octopus sinensis
TCATAGATAATCTTATTATGCTTAGATAATACTTAGATACTGATGTGAAAGCTCATGGCTCTGTGGTTAGAGCGTCGGGCTTAAAATCGTAAAGATGTGAGTTCGATTCCCGGATCAGACTGTGCGTTGTGTTCTTAAGCAAGACACTCTATTTCATATTGCTCCAGTTAACACAGTTGTAGAAATGAGTTGCGACGTCACTGGTTCCAAGCTGTATCGACCCCTTTGCCTTTCCCTTGGATAACATCGGTGGTGTGGGGAGGGGAGACCTGTATTCATGAGCGACTGCTGGTCATGTATAAAAAAACAAAACTTTACCCGGACTTGTGCCTCGGGAGTGGAGAACTCTCAAGCTGCAATCTTATGGTCATTCATGACCGAAACGGGTTCCATTACAATGTAACACGTGTCGTAGTGGTTCTCAACTGGGGTCCATATGGCCCTTGGGGGCTCATATATATAGGATCTTTTTCTTAAAGTGCAATAAACTGGTTTTTCCTTCAGCAATGCACAAAATATTTTAAGAAATTTTGTCATACAGCTCATAATAATATTTAATAATAATATTGCAGAATTTTTTAAAACTTGGAATGGTTATAAGGGTCCACCCGAATGGAATAAGAATCAAAGGGGTCTTTAGATAAAAAGTGGCTGAGAACCACTGTATTATATTAACGCGCTGAGGTACCACATTCAAGGTATATTCGATATTAGCGGGACCCGTGAATATTTAACGGAATTAATGGTAAACCTCTTGGGTTCTTTCTGAAAACTTTACCCATAAAACCTGAAAGTGTAACCTGTGTTGTGTCTGTACGGATCATCTGCTGATCATTGAAAAGTGAAAGAAATAGGAATGCGATGATTACTTAATGCACTTTTTATATACACTTTATATACTTTACGCACAGTTTTATAGACATAATACACAACACTCATAAAATGAATATTCACCCTTATTTTTACCATTTTCCCCATAAACGAAAAAGAAATATCTCGTACATATAATACAACCTTTGTTTCAATTGCATAAGCATGAATATTTCATGGAATTGCATTTACGCGCATGCGTTAAGTGATAGGTGCGGTAAAAGAAATTGTACTATTTAAAAAAAATTAACTTTTCACTATCCAATCACCACCACCACCACCACCATCTCCACCCCACCTCACCACCATCATCATCTGTCTCTCCCCTCTCTCTATTCCTCCTCCTCTCTCTGCCTTTCTTTAACCTCACCCCTCTGCTATAATTATATTTTTAACTTTCTTTCTCTATATCATCTCTGCCTTCAGCTAACTTTTTAAAGCACGTAATAAATATTACGTTACCCCTACCACACAACATAGACGCTTCTCTCTGCCTCTTTTCTCTCTCTCTCTCCCTCTTTTTCTTTCTCTCTCACTCTTCGTCTTATCCTCTTTTCTCTCTCCTTTTCCTTTCTCCTCTCTTTCCCTTCTACTAATCACGTGAAAGCGTTACAATCACATTCCCTCTACCTCACGTCATGAACACTTCTCTCTCCCACTTTCTCTCTCTCCCGCTTTCTCTCTCTCTTGCTTTCTCTCTCTCCCTCTTTCTCTCTCTCTCCTCATTTTCTTTCCCCCTCTTTTTCTCTTATCACGTGAAAGCGTTACCGACGGACTAAGAAACGGAATGACAAGCAGAACTATAAAAATATAAGAAACGGCAGTACTTATGCTAGCGGTGTCTATTCATCCTTGGCTTCATATCAGTCATGGTAGACATTCGTTGTTGTATCTTATGGATTTGTCATTCTGGGGCAGCAGTGTTTGACTTCCGTATACTTTCGGTTTACCGAATTCCACTCACGTTGGGCAATCCGAGGCTAGCGCATTATGCACTCATAACCACTTGACTGCAAACAAATTCCTCAGCCATACAGTCATGCATTTATAACTGTGCACAGCATAGAGCAGAGATGCTAAAATAACAAAATGAACGTTTCGTCCAATATATCCTTAGACGTCGCAAATTTTATAATGCCTTTAGTAATTTTAAGAAATTTTTCAAATAGTGAAGAATGAACGAATACAAGCAAGCAAGCACAAACCTCCACACACACACAGCGCATACACTCTAAGACACACACACGCAGACACACAGATACAAACACTCACATTCACCACTCACACACACAGATACAAAAACACATTCACACACAGATACGAAAACATACTCACATACACAGTGGCGTTCAGTTTTTAACCGGAGACCTATTACGACTGTAACTGCCACATCGTAATCATTTGCTTATACACAGAATATTCAGGCTAAATTTCACGATTTTCATGTCTCCTTTTTCAAGAGGATCTGGATACATTGGTGAACATTGGAAATCATATGAATATTGTAAAAGAGTTACCTAGTGGCTGTGTGGTAAGTAGCTTGTTTACCAACCACATGGTTCCGGGTTCAGTCCCACTGCGTGGCACCTTTGGCAAGTGTCTTCTACTATAGCCTCGGGCCGATCAAAGCCTTGTGAGTGGATTTGGTAGACGGAAACTGAAAGAAGCCCGTCGTATATATGTATATATATATATGTGTGTATATATATATACGTGTGTGTGTTTGTGTGTCTGTGTTTGTCCCCCTAGCATTGCTTGACAACCGATGCTGGTGTGTTTATGTCCCCGTTACTTAGCGGTTCGGCAAAAGAGACCGACAGAATAAGTACTGGGCTTACAAAAGAATAAGTCCTGGGGTCGAGTTGCTCAATTAAAGGCGGTGCTCCAGCATGGCCGCAGTCAAATGACTGAAACAAGTAATAGAGTAATAGAGAGAATAGAGTATCATGGTGATTTGCATCAGGTAACGAAATGCCGACATTATGATTTCAGCTCAATGCTTTATGAACATTGTAACGGCTGTAACACATGACAGGGACAACTGCAACGGAGACTACGAAGCTGTGGAAGTGTCACAATAGGCGTTAAGACTGTGTCTGCGCGCTGGGGCTCGTCCCCGCATCTCTGAACTATTCAAACAGTTATGTGAAACTCCTGAGGACTGTGGTCAATCCCAGTCTGGGGAATATCGCTGTTGTAAAGTCATATATGTGGAAGCAGGATTCGGTTCCCTGCCATACATCCGGAAACAGCCAGAAACGGTTGTCGGAGAATTGCTACGACTTCACCCGTTTCTCTGGTCTACTAACTCCCCTCATTGTGATCTTATGCATGTGAAAAGCGCGTATAAGAAAGACACCAAATGCTCTCCCTGCAACCCCAAGGTCGAGTTGATGGCCAAAATCAAAGAGAGGTTCAAAGATCTCCCCGGTGACGCTGAGGAACGTATGCGCCTGGCTCCGGAGCTGTCTTGAGGCCGTGGTGGAAGCTGAGGGCGACTACTGCGAGGAATCCCTTATCTCATAGTCATAATCTAGTTGATATTTTTTTGATTTTTTAAACATACTTCCCTTCTTAGATCGGATGTTTTGTTTTCACTTCGTGTCAAATTTCGCCCAAAATACTCTGTATGCTTCTTAGCAATATTACATTTAGTCCTGCGAAAGTAACCGACATTATGCCTTTTATTATTCGATATTTTGTTTACGATTCTGTTCCATGCACTATTTGAATCCTGAACATTTTAACTTCATATTTTTTATATACTTCACGAATAATTACATAAAATGATAAAGAATGCAAAAATAGGTTATGATGATCAGGCTTTTCCAGTGGATTGTAGTTATTGGAAAACCTAGTTTAAACTATAATTTTAAACCAAGTTCATAACTGAGAACTCGGATGCTCGTATAATTTGTATTTGATTCAAAATAAATTAACAGCTCCCCTAGGACTATCCTGCAATGTGCTGCGTTCTCGTTACATGTGTGTGTACATGTATGTGTGAGCATATATATATATATATATATGGCGATTTTTTTTCCTCTGTGTTCCCTTCTCTGGATCTTTCCTTCTCCTATGTTTCCGACGAAGAGCTCCGCTTGAAACGTTAAACCATCCTTCTTCCCTTCCTTCCTGAGCGTCCAATAATACTATATTTGTTCCACGTCCGCGCGTTGTTGTGTTTTCTCTTTGTGTTTTCATGTTTGAATTAACTTTATATATATATATATATATATATATATATATATTATATATATATATATATATATAATATATATATATATATAACATGCAAGTGACTGAGCACTCCTCAGACACGCGTCACTTTTAACGTAGTTCTAAGGAAGGTTCAATGTGGCGCAGAATGTGACAAGACTGGCCCCTTTGAATTACTGGTACAGCTAATTTTTGCCAGCTGAGTGAACTGGAGTACCGTGAAGAAAAGTGTCTTGCCCAAGGACACAACGTGTCGCCACAGGAGCCGAACACCCTAACGACTAAACCACGTGACTTCACTGAAGGTGCATGGCTCAATGGTTAGAACGTCGGGCTCACAATCAGGAGGTAGCTGATCGATTGCCGGACCGGGTTGTGTGTTGTGTTCTTGAGCAAGACACTTCATTTCATATTTTCTAGTTCACTCAGCTGTAGAAATGAGTTGCGACGTCATTGGTGCCAAGCTGTATCAGCCCCTTTGCTTTTCCAACGGAAAAGCAAAGGGGCCGATACAGTGGCATGGAGAGGGGAGGGGAGGCTCGTAAGTATGGGCGACTGCTGGTCTCCCATAAAACAACCCTACCAAGACTTATGCCTTGGAAGAGAGCTTTCTAGGTGCAATCCTCTGGTCGAAGGGGGTCTTTACCCTTTATATCAATATCTCTCACTTCGTTCGATCGTTGGACTGCGGCCATGCTGAAGCACGCCCTTGATGGGCTTCGTTGAACAAATGAAGCCCAGTACTTCATTTTATATGTTTCATATTTATTCCGTCAAACCGTTATGCCGAACCATTACATAACAACGATGTAAACACATTGAGACTAGCAGAACAAACACAAACACACGCACATATACTAATACATCTGTTTGTTGTCTACACCACCAGTCTTCGTCTTTTGCTTTTTTGGGGAATTCTCCCCTTGTGACCTCGTGAGTACCGCTGGCGATTTTTTTCCTCTATCTTCCCTTCTCGGGATCTTTCCTTCTCCTATGTTTCCGACGAAGAGCTCCGCTCGAAACGTTAAACCCTCCTTCTTCCCTTCTTTCCTGAGCGTCCAATAATACTTTATTTGTTCCACGTCCTCGCGTTGTTGTGTGTTGTTTTTGTTTTTTTGTGTTTTCTTGTTTGGATTAACTTTATGTATATATATATATATATATATATATATATATATATATATATATATATATATACATTTTTTTATCTGTTTCAGTCATTTGACTGTGTCCATGCTGTAGCACCACCCTTTTTGCCGGACCGCTAGATTTCGGGGACGTAAACAAGCTAACATAGGTTGTCAAACAATGGTGGGGGAGCCAAACACAAGCGCACAAACATATATATATATATCACCGTGACCGACCAGGCTATCAGATGTTGCTTCACATCACTGGTCACAATGCGTTTCGCATTGTTTTAGCCATCAAATGACGCGACCCCGCTGGCTAAGCGAGCAGGCCAATATATATATATATATATATATATATATATACGACAGGCTTCTTTTAGTTTCCGTTTACCAAATCTACTCACAAGGCTTTTGGTCGGAACCATGTGGGTGGTAAGCAAGATACTTATATATATATATATATATATATATATTTAGCAATTAAGGACAACTACTTAATAAGGAAAACTTAACAAGAAATTGTCAGGTAGATAGCGTAAAAACCTCATAAGAGAAAAAATTTCGAAAATAATTATTTCTTATTGAACATATTAATTTATATATAGAGGGCATTATACATACATGCCAGGAGGTATTCTACATACACGCCATACGCTAAGAGGGACAATCAGTCATTTCTACCAAAAATATTACTAATCCTACCGAATGCAATTTTTCAAAGAAAGACATTTAAAAATATATAGACCTGTATCACAGTGATTTCATACTTACGTAATCATCAGCAGGCCTGAATATACTATAAATAAACAACGACCCTGCTTCGCTTAAGCCGATCAGCTAACTGATCAACATCAACGAAGCACATGGGTGAATTTATATATACTATATCCGGATGAATGGCAAACTTTTACGAATTGCATTTCGGGAGAGGAAAAGTTTTTTCGGAATAAAAATTTAGCAATTAAGGACAACTACTTAATAAGGAAAACTTAACAAGAAATTGTCAGGTAGATAGCGTAAAAACCTCATAAGAGAAAAAATTTCGAAAATAATTATTTCTTATTGAACATATTAATTTATATATAGAGGGCATTATACATACATGCCAGGAGGCATTCTACATACACGCCATACGCTAAGAGGGACAATCAGTCATTTCTACCAAAAATATTACTAATCCTACCGAATGCAATTTTTCAAAGAAAGACATTTAAAAATATATAGACCTGTATCACAGTGATTTCATACTTACGTAATCATCAGCAGGCCTGAATATACTATAAATAAACAACGACCCTGCTTCGCTTAAGCCGATCAGCTAACTGATCAACATCAACGAAGCACATGGGTGAATTTATATATACTATATCCGGATGAATGGCAAACTTTTACGAATTGCATTTCGGGAGAGGAAAAGTTTTTTCGGAATAAAAATTTAGCAATTAAGGACAACTACTTAATAAGGAAAACTTAACAAGAAATTGTCAGGTAGATAGCGTAAAAACCTCATAAGAGAAAAAATTTCGAAAATAATTATTTCTTATTGAACATATTAATTTATATATAGAGGGCATTATACATACATGCCAGGAGGCATTCTACATACACGCCATACGCTAAGAGGGACAATCAGTCATTTCTACCAAAAATATTACTAATCCTACCGAATGCAATTTTTCAATTATTCATCCGGATATAGTATATATAAATTCACCCATGTGCTTCGTTGATGTTGATCAGTTAGCTGATCGGCTTAAGCGAAGCAGGGTCGTTGTTTATTTATAGTATATTCAGGCCTGCTGATGATTACGTAAGTATGAAATCACTGTGATACAGGTCTATATATTTTTAAATGTCTTTCTTTGAAAAATTGCATTCGGTAGGATTAGTAATATTTTTGGTAGAAATGACTGATTGTCCCTCTTAGCGTATGGCGTGTATGTAGAATGCCTCCTGGCATGTATGTATAATGCCCTCTATATATAAATTAATATGTTCAATAAGAAATATTATTTTCGAAATTTTTTCTCTTATGAGGTTTTTACGCTATCTACCTGACAATTTCTTGTTAAGTTTTCCTTATTAAGTAGTTGTCCTTAATTGCTAAATTTTTATTCCGAAAAAACTTTTCCTCTCCCGAAATGCAATTCGTAAAAGTTTGCCATTCATCCGGATATAGTATATATAAATTCACCCATGTGCTTCGTTGATGTTGATCAGTTAGCTGATCGGCTTAAGCGAAGCAGGGTCGTTGTTTATTTATAGTATATTCAGGCTGCTGATGATTACGTAAGTATGAAATCACTGTGATACAGGTCTATATATTTTTAAATGTCTTTCTTTGAAAAATTGCATTCGGTAGGATTAGTAATATTTTTGGTAGAAATGACTGATTGTCCCTCTTAGCGTATGGCGTGTATGTAGAATGCCTCCTGGCATGTATGTATAATGCCCTCTATATATAAATTAATATGTTCAATAAGAAATAATTATTTTCGAAATTTTTTCTCTTATGAGGTTTTTACGCTATCTACCTGACAATTTCTTGTTAAGTTTTCCTTATTAAGTAGTTGTCCTTAATTGCTAAATTTTTATTCCGAAAAAACTTTTCCTCTCCCGAAATGCAATTCGTAAAAGTTTGCCATTCATCCGGATATAGTATATATAAATTCACCCATGTGCTTCGTTGATGTTGATCAGTTAGCTGATCGGCTTAAGCGAAGCAGGGTCGTTGTTTATTTATAGTATATTCAGGCCTGCTGATGATTACGTAAGTATGAAATCACTGTGATACAGGTCTATATATTTTTAAATGTCTTTCTTTGAAAAATTGCATTCGGTAGGATTAGTAATATTTTTGGTAGAAATGACTGATTGTCCCTCTTAGCGTATGGCGTGTATGTAGAATGCCTCCTGGCATGTATGTATAATGCCCTCTATATATAAATTAATATGTTCAATAAGAAATAATTATTTTCGAAATTTTTTCTCTTATGAGGTTTTTACGCTATCTACCTGACAATTTCTTGTTAAGTTTTCCTTATTAAGTAGTTGTCCTTAATTGCTAATTTTTATTCCGAAAAAACTTTTCCTCTCCCGAAATGCAATTCGTAAAAGTTTGCCATTCATCCGGATATAGTATATATAAATTCACCCATGTGCTTCGTTGATGTTGATCAGTTAGCTGATCGGCTTAAGCGAAGCAGGGTCGTTGTTTATTTATAGTATATTCAGGCCTGCTGATGATTACGTAAGTATGAAATCACTGTGATACAGGTCTATATATTTTTAAATGTCTTTCTTTGAAAAATTGCATTCGGTAGGATTAGTAATATTTTTGGTAGAAATGACTGATTGTCCCTCTTAGCGTATGGCGTGTATGTAGAATGCCTCCTGGCATGTATGTATAATGCCCTCTATATATAAATTAATATGTTCAATAAGAAATAATTATTTTCGAAATTTTTTCTCTTATGAGGTTTTTACGCTATCTACCTGACAATTTCTTGTTAAGTTTTCCTTATTAAGTAGTTGTCCTTAATTGCTAAATTTTTATTCCGAAAAAACTTTTCCTCTCCCGAAATGCAATTCGTAAAAGTTTGCCATTCATCCGGATATAGTATATATAAATTCACCCATGTGCTTCGTTGATGTTGATCAGTTAGCTGATCGGCTTAAGCGAAGCAGGGTCGTTGTTTATTTATAGTATATTCAGGCCTGCTGATGATTACGTAAGTATGAAATCACTGTGATACAGGTCTATATATTTTTAAATGTCTTTCTTTGAAAAATTGCATTCGGTAGGATTAGTAATATTTTTGGTAGAAATGACTGATTGTCCCTCTTAGCGTATGGCGTGTATGTAGAATGCCTCCTGGCATGTATGTATAATGCCCTCTATATATAAATTAATATGTTCAATAAGAAATAATTATTTTCGAAATTTTTTCTCTTATGAGGTTTTTACGCTATCTACCTGACAATTTCTTGTTAAGTTTTCCTTATTAAGTAGTTGTCCTTAATTGCTAATTTTTATTCCGAAAAAACTTTTCCTCTCCCGAAATGCAATTCGTAAAAGTTTGCCATTCATCCGGATATAGTATATATAAATTCACCCATGTGCTTCGTTGATGTTGATCAGTTAGCTGATCGGCTTAAGCGAAGCAGGGTCGTTGTTTATTATAGTATATTCAGGCCTGCTGATGATTACGTAAGTATGAAATCACTGTGATACAGGTCTATATATTTTTAAATGTCTTTCTTTGAAAAATTGCATTCGGTAGGATTAGTAATATTTTTGGTAGAAATGACTGATTGTCCCTCTTAGCGTATGGCGTGTATGTAGAATGCCTCCTGGCATGTATGTATAATGCCCTCTATATATAAATATATATATATATATATATATATATACACACATACACACACATATATATAAATGCACTCATATATGCATAAGTATATACATAGGCGCACATACACATGTATGTGTATTTGCATGTGTGAGTGTATGTACGTACGTTCGTATATATGAATGTATGGGTGGATATCAATAAGCATTCATAGATGTGCCTGGTTTTGTGAATCTCATTTTGCCAAAAACAAAACAAAAAAATACAGACGTTTTGATTATATTTGGCTTTCGCCCCTTTTTATTCTTAGACAACGGATTCGCTAATTATTCTGTAGTTGAGCAAAAATAAGGGTGAAAAGTAGTGAAATAACCAGTACTGATGCTTTTCTAGGCAAAATGACCGTCTCGTTTATCGAACAAGTCTCACTTTATGTAGGTAAGTATACGCGTATAATTAATACATCGTAGCGGTGCAATGGCCCAGTGGTCAGGGCGGCCGACTCTCGGTCATAGAATCGCGCTTTCGATTCCCAGACCGAGCGTTGTGAGTATTTATTGAGCGAAAACACTTAAAGCTCCACGAGGCTCCTGCTGTACTCTTTCACCATAACTTTCGGTCACTCTTTCATCCTGCCTATGTTGTACCTGTATTTCAAAGGGCCAGCCTTTTCACACTCCTCGTCACGCTGAATCTCCCCCGAGAACTACGTTAAGAGTACACTTGTCTGCGGAGTGCTCAGCCACTTGAACGTAAGTTTCATGAGCCGGCTATTCCGTTGATCGGATCAACTGGAAGCCTCGTCGTCGGAACCGACGGAGTGCCGTAGTATAATTAATATATACATACTATATATATGTAACTTTGAATTTCGTGGTACTGGTCATGCTTTGGCTCGCTCTGACACTGAGTTGAGATAATGCCTTCTTGTACACACACACACACATATATATATATATATATATTTCATTTCTATATGTATGTATTCTTTTATTCTTATATATATATATATATATATATATATATATATATAAACCGCCACACCCTCAGGATACATAGGACTCTTTCCTCTTTCGGACTAAAGTAAAATGGAGAATTTTAACACAAATCTGAAATAAACGCTGCAAGACATCCAGTCCGGCGTTCTACATATAGCAGAATGTATATAAGCGAAAAAAAACTCTTCATTTTCTTCTGAGGCAACTCTCGTATGTGCGTTTGTATATACCTATGTATGTGTGTATGTATGCACGTATATATATGTATATATAACATGATACACATATATATATATACATACAGGTATATATACACGTGAGTATGCATGTATGCGCGTATGCATATATGTGTGTATGTATATATATATATATACATGTCATCCACGATACATATGTATGCATTGATTGATGAATCTACACACACACGCATATATATACATATACATACTTGAATACGTACATACATGAAAGCATACATAATTGCATACGTATGTTCATATGCACGTATGCAAGTATATATGTATTCACGTATGTACATATGTTTTTGTGTATGTGTGTGTTTGTGTGATCTACACCTCATGTATACACATGCACGTATATATATATATATATATATATATATATATATATAATATACATATACACTCAGACACACACATGAATACACACACATACACACACACGAGCGCACACTCACACTCACACACTTCCATACGTACATACATTAAATACATGCAGATGCGTGGCTTAGTGGTTAGAGCATTCGACTCACGATCGTAAAGTCCCGTGTTCGATAAACAGGCGGCGCCTTGTGCCCTTGATCAAGACACTTTATTTCGCATTGTTCCAGTCCACACTGCGATGAACCTGTATTTCAAGGGCCAAACCTCGTCACATCCTGTGCCGCACTACGTTTCCCTAAGAACTAAGTTAAGTGTTCGCGTGACTTCTGTGGCGTGCTCAGCCACCTGTACGTTCATTTCACGAGCAGGCTGTTCCGTTGATCACATCAACCGGAACGCTTGCCATCGTAACCAATGGCGTACAGGTCTACATTCCCATACACATACATAGATCCGAGTCACTTATCAGCTCCCTTTAGGGCGAATTCACTTTTAAAACATTAATCACCAGTTTGTAACATAATATATGTAAGTACATAATAAATTATAGTAGAAATCGGTCATTGTAATCGATGGAAATGTTGTCATTCGGTTAATGTTATCAAAATAGGATTCACCTCAAAGTGATCACGATAAGCGACTGCACTCCAATCATTAATATGTATATGCACATATGCATGTGCGTGTGAGTATAAATGTACATACATAAATATATATGTATGTATGTGTGTGTGTGTGTGTGTGTGTGTGTGTGTGTGTTGTGTGTGTGTGTGTGTGTGTGTGTGTGTGTGTGTGAAGGTACATGGCTCAGTGGTTAGAGCGTCGAGCTTACGATCGTGAGGTTGTGAGTTCGATTCCCGGACAGGGCTGCGTGCTGTGTTCTTGAGCAAGACACTTTATTTCACATTGCTCCAGTTCACTCAGCTGTAGAAATGAGTTGCAACGTCCCTAGTGCCAAGCTGTAACGGCCTTTGCCTTTCCCTTGGATAACATCAGTGGTGTGGAGAGGGGAGGCCGGTATGCATGGATGACTGCTGGCCTTCCATAAGCAACTTTGCCCTGACTTGTGACTCGGCGGGTAACTTTGTAGGTGCAATCCCATGGTCATTCATGACCGAAGGGAGTCTCCTCCTATATATATATATATATATATATATAGGGTTGGTGCATAATTATTGCGGCTTACAATATTTGACAAAAACATCTTTAAATGACGGTCTGACCGTCTGCCAAGCAAATGGGAAGCAGCAATTGAAGTAGATGGCGAATATGCTCCGGAATGATCATTTAAAGATGTTTTTGTTAAATATTGTTATTGTTTTTGTTGAATAAAACTTGTTGAAAAAAGCCGCAATAATTATGCAGCAAACCAATACATATATGTATGCATAGATATATATGCAAATAAATATACTCTTACTCTCTACTCTTTCACTTGTTTCAGTCATTTGACAGCGGCCATGCTGGAGCACCGCCTTTAATCAAGCAACTCGACCCCGGGACTTATTCTTTTGTAAGCCCAGTACTTATTCTATCGGTCTCTTTTGCAGAACCGCTAAGTAACGGGGACATAAACACACCGGCATTGGTTGTCAAGCAATGCTAGGGGGACAAACACACTCACACAAACACACACACGCATACATATATATATACATATATACGACGGGCTTCTTTCACTTTCCGTCTACCAAATCCACTCACAAGGCTGTGGTCGGCCCGAGGCTATAGTAGAAGACACCTGACCAAGGTGCCACGCAGTGGGACTGAACCCGGAACCATGTGGTTGGTAAACAAGCTACTTACCACACAGCCACTCCTGCGCTTGTATACATGTATTTATATGAATTTTTGTAATAATCAAACTTTTCAAAGTGTTTCGTTCGTGTCTCTCCCCTTTAAACACGGCAATATTTTTTGCAAAGATTTAAAAGCGAGAAGAGATAAAATAATTATCCGAAGCGACAAAGTAAATTAGCGGGATCAAGTTCTATTAATTAATCATTTTTTTTTAATGAGATTCATTCGCAACTTTAAAATAGGATTATCATTTTAGCATACTTTCAAAGTTAAATGGAATGAGAGAGAGTTAACAGACGAACGTAAATCTGTGGATTCATTCTCGTTCTTCCTGTTGCTCTATAGCAATGCAAGTGAAATAACTTCTAACAGGACTTTATTTCTTTAAAACTCACATCATTGATATCGGTTTCAAATTTTGGCACAAGGCCAGCAATTTCAGAGGAGAAGGAGGAGGAAAAAGTTGATTAAATCGATACTAGTGCTTAACTGGTGCCGACTCTGCCAGCTCGCCGCCTTAATCTACAACATTAATATTAATCTTCTTTTCCTACTCTAGGCACAAGGCCCGGAATTTGGGGGATAGAGGGCCAGTAGATTATGTCGACCCCATTACGCAACTGGTTCTTAATTTATTGACCCCGAAAGGATGAAAGGCAAAGTTGACCTCAGTGGAATTTGAACTCAGAACGTAAAGTCGGAAGAAATTCCGCTAAACATTTAGTCCGGCGCGGTGACGATTCTGCCAGCTCGCCGCCTTCTTCTACAACATAAATATCAATACAAACACATAAGGCGGCGAACGGACAGAATCGTTACCGCGCCGGACAAAAAGCTTAGCGGCATTTTTTCCGACTTTACGTTCTGAGTTCCAATACCACCGGGGTCGGTTGTGTCTTTCATCCTCTCAGGATCGATAAAATAAATACCAATTCAGTACTGGCGGTCGATGTAATCGACTAGCACCCTTCCACGAAATTGCTGGCCTTGTGTCAAAATTTGAAACTAATTTCAATACAAATACATAGAACATAACTTTGGTGCTTCGACGCGGTCTTTCTGCCTTGCAATAAGAACAGTAGCTAAACTGACCCCTAAATTACTTTCTGTTACCTTACAAAACGGAAGAGCATATCACACAGTGTAAACCGGAGAAGGAAGAATTGACAGAGGCGACAGGAACCCCTTTGGTGACAAGATTTCCTGGGACTACACAATAACAACAACGTAAACAGCGATAATAGAAACAATATTGAAAGTAGAAACATCTGGATGCAGTGTGCTACTTGATATCATCATAAACAACAATTGCTGTAAACGGGGTAACTTGGAAGTTGTACTTTGCGTGGGCTGCTTCGAGCTGTGAAGAAAGTAAGGGTATTTCTATGTAAGTTGGTTTTGAAAAATTGTGTGCGTGCAAGTGTGTGTATGTGTGTGTGTGTGTTTGTGAGTGAGTGTGGAGGCGCGCGTATGAAATGTGTGTTGTTTGTTTTCTGTCGTTATTTCATTGTGTTCGCGCGAAAACCCATTGCACCGTCCTGATTTTGGCTTTTATCTTGTTGTATGGTAATTAATGTTTTGTATGTGAGCCCTTGTGGCTAATAAAAGAATTATTATTATTATTATTATTATTATTATTATTATTATTATTATTATTATTATTAACAAATAAATAGAAGAGTGCCATATCATGTGAAATTGGTTGAACAATATTTCGGTATCTAGCGTGCCTTCCACGGGTTCAATATTACATGTCAGTCCACTTCAGTTTTTGTTAAGACTATATAGGACCGAGGTAACTCATCCAGAAGTTATACACAAATAAATAAAAGAGTGCCATATCATGTGAAATTGGTTGAACAATATTTCGGCATCTATTATTATTATTATTATTATTATTATTATTATTATTATTATTGTGTTACTTACCTTGAGCAAAGGAGTTAACTTTACAGAAAAATGCTCCGAGGACCCATCCTTCGGTGAGATCGTCAACGAGATGAACCCAGCTGCAACAAACTGTGACAAGAAGGTCGGCTACAGCCAAGTTGACAATATAAAAGTTAGTCACTGTCCGCATGCGTTTTTGTCTCATGACGATGATTATGATTAACAGGTTCCCTATTAGGGAGAAGATCACTATTAAACTGTAGAAGACAACCTTTAGGGTCACTTCCCACAAGACGTGCTCCTTAAAACGGGGCATCGGGTAGGATATATTGATTCTTTCGTACACATCCATGCTTAATGAAAGAGACGAAGGTAGATGCGAGGAGCGTGTGTGTGTGTGTTTTAGTTTGACTCAAAAACAAAAACAACCGGGAAATCAGAGGGAAACTTCCGATGGACAGAGAACAAGTTTCTGATAACTGGGGGAACAGCAGCAGTGACAGCAGCAGCAACGACAGCAGCAGCAGAAGCAGCAACCCACACTTGCAGTAGTAGTAGTAGTAGTAGTAGTAGTAGTAGTAGTAGTAGTAGTAGTCAATGGAATATTTCTTGGTGGTCTCAGTAGTATAACAGGAATAGTTAAAATAAATGCATTATTGATAATGATGATGACAATCAATGTAGTAGTAGTAGTATTAGTAGTAGTAGTAGTATTAGTAGTAGTAGTAGTAGTAGTAGTAGTAGTGGTGGTGGTGTGGTGGTGGTGGTGGTGGTAGTAGTGGTGGTGGTAGTAGTGGTGGTGGTGGTGGTGGTTGTAGTAATAGTAGTAGTGGTGGTAGTAGTAGTAGTAGTAGTTGTGATGGTGGTGGTGGTTGTGGTGGTGGTGGTGGTAGCGGTAGTTGTAATAGTAGTAGTAGTAGTAGTAGTAGTAGTAGTAGTAGTAGTGGTAGTGGTAGTGGTGGTGGTGGTGGTGGTGGTGGTAGTAGTAGTATTAGTAGTAGTAGTAGTAGTAGTAGTAGTAGTAGTAGCGGCACCAGCACCAGTTGCGTCGGCTGTGGTAATAACAATAACAACAACAGCAACAACAACAACAACAACAACAGAATCTACTTCTGCAGCAGCAGTAGCAGCGGTAGTAGCAGCAGCTGCGTCAGCGTCAGCAACAAACGGGAAAACAGGTAAGTTGACGACGGTATTGTTTTCAGGAGAACTGTTCAGAGCGTGTGTGTAAAATTTAATGCGAAGACATATACACATGCGCGAGCGGCGGGCGGACACACGGACACACACGCGCAGAACCCCCTCCCGCACAGGCGTCGCGAACACACATACACACGTAGGTACATAGACGCGCACCTTGTTTAACGTCTCTGCGTGGACGGACTCAAGCTTGTAACACACGCACATATGCTCGCGTACACGCTTGGACAGGTAAAAAGATAGGAATGAGGAAGATGGACGGGTGTGTAAGTCTGTGGTAAAATCGGTAGAAAATCAAATAAAATACTTTGTAGTGGCTCTTTGGTAAGAAATTTGCTTCCCAACTACAGCATCCAGGGTTCAGTCCCACTGCGTGGTGGCACCTTCCCCAAGTTTCTTCTGCTCTGGCTTCGGGCCGATCAAAATCTTGTGAGTGCATATGGCAGACGGAAACTGAAAGAAGCCTGTCAGATACACACACACACACACACACACATATATATATATATATATACACATACATATGTTTGTATATGTATGTGTGTGTATGTGTCTGTATATTTTCCCGCACCAGCGCTTCGCAATTGTTGCTGGTGTGTTTACGTCCCCGTAACTTAACGGTTCCGTAAAAGGAAACCAATATAATAAACACCGGATTTAAAAAAAAAAGAATTACTAAGTACTGGAGCTGATTCAATCGACTAAAATACTTCAAAGTAGTGTTCCAGCATGGCCGTGACCTAATGAGTGAAACAAGTAAAAGTTAAATGATATTAGTTTATGCCACGTCATGTTTGCTGTGCAACCCCTGCCGCGTTTGAATTCGAATTTTCTCTTTCAGGGTATTCATGACATGAAGAACCAGTGAAGTTCTGGTATCGACATAATCAACCACCCCTCACCCATGCTTCATTAATCCTTGTCTTGTGCCTATGTGCAAATCGATATAAGTATCAGTCAGAAAATAAACGTGATACATTGGGCAGTGTCTGCACCAACCCACAAAATTCATTAATATTATTTCGGCAAAACAAACATTATCCAGCTGACAGAATCGTTAACACACCGCTCAAAATGCTTCTGCGGCATTTTGTCCGTTTTTACATTCTGGGTTCAAAGGTCGACTTTTGCCTTCCATTCTTTCGGGGTTAATAAAATAAGTACCAGTAGAGTTTTGGGAACGACATAATCGATTTGCCCCCTCCACAAAATTGCTGACCCACTGCCGAAATTTGAAACAATGCCAGCATTGCTCACACGCCGGACAAAATGTTAAGCGGTATTTCTTCCGGCATTTCACGTTCTGAGTTCAAATTGTGCCGAGGTCAGCTTTATCTGATATCCTTTCAAAGTTGACAAAATAAATACCAGTTTAGCACTGCCTATGACTTTATTATTATTATTATTATTATTATTATTATTATTATTCAGTAGTTTTATTTTTATAGCGTGCTTTCACTTCACTACCGAGCACAGCTCTGTGTGCCTTGGGTATGTGCTGTGATTTGTTGATTTGCTCTGATGGTTATTGTATGGAAAGTGTTCTGCGTAGGATGTGTGCAGTGCCTAGTAGTGCAATTTTCTGTATGTTATATGTGTTTGTAAGTCCTGGTGTTTTTGTTATGTATTTGTCTGAATATTTTTTTATCATGCCTAATGCACCTACTATGATAGGAATTGTTTCTGTTTTCAGGTTCCACATTCTAGTTACCTCTATTTCCAGGTCTTTGTATTTTGAGAGTTTCTCCATTTCTTTTAGAGACACGTTGTCATCTGCCGGTATTGATACATCAATTAGAAAGCATTTTTTTTCTTCATGATCTCTGACAACTATATCTGGTCTGTTGGCCTTAATTTCTCTATCTGTGTGTATCGGCATATCCCAGAGTATGGTTGCTTTCTCGTTTTCTGTGACCTTTTCTGGTGTGTGCCTATACCATCTTTTTTCTGTTGTTATTCCATAATGTTGGCATAGCTTCCAATGTATGTAGGTTCCAACTCTGTCATGTCTGTGAATATATTCCTTCTTAGCCAGGACTGGGCTATTAATTATTATTATTATTATTATTATTATTATTATTATTATTATTACTATTATCATCATCATCATTATTATTATTATTATTATTATTATTAAGGCGTTGAAAGGCAGCGAGCTGGCAGAATGGTTAGCACGCCAGGCGAAAACTTAGCGGCATTTTGTCTGTATTTACGTTCTGAGTTTAAATTCCACCATGATCGACTTTGCCTTTCAGACATTTCGAGGTCGATAGATTAAGAACTTTCCCAGTGAAACACTAGGGTCGATGTAATTGACCTCCCCTCCCTCAAAAGTTCAGGCCTTGTGCCTTTAATAAAAAGGATTATTAAGGCGTTGAAGACGGCGGGCTGGCCGAATCGTTAGCGCGCGGGCAAAAATGTTTTGCGGCATTTCGTCTGTCTTTGCGTTCTGGAATCAAATTCTGCCGAGTTTAGCCTTTCATTTTTTAATGGGGGTCGATAAAATAAGTATCAGGTGAACTCTGGGGTCGATGAAATAAGTATCAGGTGAATTCTGGGGTCGATAAAATAAGTACCAGGTGAACTCTGGGGTCGATAAAATATGTATCAGGTGAACTCTGGGGTCGATAAAATAAGTACCAGGGGAACTCTGGGGTCGATGGAATTGACTTACTTTTATCCCCGAAATTGCTGGCTTTATGCCAAAATTTGAAATCATTAATAAGGCGCTGAACTGGCAGAATCATCAGCGCGTCGAACAACAGGCTTAGCAGCATTTCTTCTGGCCCTTTACGTCCTGAATTGAAATCTCGCCGAGGTCTTTGCCTTCTATCCTACTAGTTCGATGAAATAAATCCTAGTTGAGCACCAACGTTGATATTATCTACTAAATTGTTCGTTCTAAAATTTCTTGATTTGTGTCGAAATTGGAAACCATTGAACTATCGGCGAACTAGCAAAATGGTTAGCATTCGGACAAAATGTTTAGTGGCATTTCTTTCAGTGCCTTCGGGCTGCTGCAACACCTCCACGGTGTGGTGCTTCTTTAATGTGTCCAAAATATATTTTTCGCTGGTATCAAATTTTACCAGGGTTTTTGTTCCGTCTTTGTTCTTTTTTATTTTCTCTTCTGGGACAGTGGAGCGGGATCTTTTTTTTTCTGTGGTGTGCAGTTTTTTTCTTTTTTTGGGGGGGGGGATATAGATGGGGAAGGTGCACGTGTTCTCTTTTTTCTGGGTGTCTTGAACTCCCCCTCGGTCACCTCCATGGCGTCTTCCAGAGGAATTGTTACTTCAGATGGGGTGGGTGCATTTGTTTCTGTCGGGACCGGTGTGTGCATGGCCTGGGATTTTGGGGTGTTTTGTTTGGGAGCAGGCGCCACAGATGGTGGGGTGGGAGTATTTGTTTCTGTGGGGGCTAATTTGTGTACGGGTTTGGGGTCTTGTTCTGTAGTTGAAGGGCCTGATGTCTGCGCACTTATTATTTTTTTTTCCATATTTCACAATCTACGCGAATGTGGCCTTTTTTGCCACATTCGAAACACGTGGGCTTTTTGCCCTCTACTTGAATCTTGAGGGCAATATCTTCCCTTGTGCTTTCTTGGGCTTTCTCAAATTCGGTTGCTTACTCTTCCAAAGACGAGTGTCTTTTGTATATTTGATTCTGAAATATTGCTGGAAAACACAAGCCTTAATATCTCAGCTTGCCTGTTTACTATGTTTTCACAATATGTTACTAAAGCAGCTCGAATTTAAAGCATTTAATAAATTATATTCATCTCTCACTGGAGAGACCCAACCAAAAACGGAACTGTAAATAATACAAATTGCCTAAAATAGCCCACTGTTTTTTGTTCGTTCTCACGCTTAGTGAAATGACAATATGACCTATTGAAGGACATCTTACTGAATAAGTGCATGTTGTACCTTTGATGGGTGATAGCGTGATTTCACACTATATGTTAATTATATTACTTCATCAATGTGATAGGAGTGTAGAAATGCGCCAAACAATTCCAGTGGTTTTAAATGAAGAATGGTCTTCAATCACTTTTCTATTTTCTATCTATCTTTCTATCTATTTCTATTTTCTTTTACTTTTCTTTTATTCTTTTACATGTTTCAGTCATTTGAGTGCGACCGTGCTGGAGCACCGCCTTTTGTCGAACAAATCGACCCCAGGACTTATTCTTTGTGAGCTTAGTACTTAATCCATCGGGTTCTTTTGCCGAACCGCTAAGTTACGGGGACGTAAACACACCAATATCGGTTGTCAAGCAATGGTTGGGGGACAAACACAGACACACAAACACACACACATATATATATATATATATATATATATATACGACGGGCTTCTTTCAGTTTCTGTCTACCACTTGAAAGGTTTTGGTCGGCCCAGGACTACAATAGAAGACACTCGCCCAAGTTGCCACTCAGTGGGACTGAACCCGGAAACATGTGGTTGGTAAGCAAGCTACCTACCACACAGCCACTCCTTCACCTATATATATATATATATGTGTGTGTGTGTGTATGTGTGTGTATGTATGTGTGTGTGTGTGTGTGTGTGTGTATTTGCATGTCTGTCTTTGTCTCCCCCACTATTTCTTGTCATAATATATATATATATATATATATAATTTGGAAAAACAAATTTCCAAATCAATTAGGTACAACCCTTCAGCGTTATATACATCTACATATTGTACATTGGGGTTTTATTTATCGTATATTTATATATTTATCTATAAATATACAAAGTATCTGATAAGAATCAACATTAATTCGATTTGGGAAGATTAATAGATATGCGGGTATTCTTTTCCAGATAATACAAAAAATAACCTAATGAGTAAACTCATGGTATCAATTTGCACATAACGAAATAAAACTTAAAGGATATAACCAAAATTTCCAGCTGGGTATATAATGTACTTCATTAATTATATCCTACTTTAGTTAATACTTATATTTATTAAATATGAAGGACCGACACGTTTTTCATAATCGGAAGATTACAATATATATACATATACACGACTGTATACCAATATATATATATATACATATATAAATACATATATGCAATCGTCAGATTTACAATTATTCCAACACATCTCTAGGTTCTATTTCAAAAGACTATATATCTAATTTTACATCCCTTTAAAAATAAGCAATACAATTAAACATTAAAGATTAAAAATTTAAGAATTAAAAATTAACAATAAAAATTATACTTTGTAATATTATTCTTTGTAATATTAATCCCCCAAAAATTGAATATATATATATATATATATATATATATAATATTAATTAGAGACAAAACCACTATTTTGCAAATCAAACAAGGAAAGACTTAATACATAAAAAAATTTAATATAAAGTAAATAAATCGCCACTACAATTGCTTCTTGTCTTCAAATGACATTCATCAGGTGGATTTCATATCTTCTATTCAATTTTAAAGTTATGAATAGAAGATATGAAATCCACCTGATGAATGTCATTTGAAGACAGGAAACAATTGTAGTGGCGATTTATTTACTTTATATTAAAATTTTTATGTATTGATTAAGTCTTTCCTTGTTTGATTTGCAAAATAGTGGTTTTGTCTCTAATTAATATTATATAATATTTTACTATAAAATTGGATTCAATCCTAAATCTGATTTTTCCCTGTAAATTTGGATTTATTCCGTAATATTTATTATTATATATATATATATATATATATATATATATATATGAGCTTCTTTCAGTTTCCGTCTGCCAAAGCCACTCACAAGTATTTGGTCGGACCGAGGTGCCACGCAGTGGGACTGAACCTGGAACCATGTTGTTGGGAAGCAAGCTTCTTACCATACAGCAACACACACACACAAGTGGCACACACACACACACACACAGAAGAGACAAACACATTCACGTGTGTGTATGTTGATTGTTAATAGTAAAAACATTAATGGATTACCGATTCGTTTCATTTAAAATTGTCGGTCGAAAAGTCAATAAAATGAAGATTTTTTGAAATATATGGATTGGAACGGTCGAAAGGAAGTCGTGAGTTCCTGGGAGAATTTGAAAAAAAAAACCCACATAGAATGGGCAAAAGTAATCAGTAAGTTGGGGCTGATGTAAAAAATGACTTACCGATTCTTAAATAATCTTTGATTCTTTTACTTGTTTCAGTCATTAGACTGCGAGAATACTGGGAGTAACGCCTTCAAGAATTCTAATGGAACGAAATGCCATCAGTACTTATTCAATCTTTTAAACCTGGTATTTATTCTATCGGCCTCTTTTGCCGAACAGCTAGTTTAGAGAACATTCACAAACACATACGCACGCAGATATATATACACACAGATATATATATATATATATATATATATATATATATAATAATAATAATAATAATAATAATAATAATAATAATAATAATAATAATAATAATAATAATAAATTGATAACAAAGGAATGTGACCTCGTTATTAGGTAAATAGAGGATATTTATATATGTATAGTTTAGGACAATCAGTAAGTTGTCATAATATTATGACAACTTTCCTAAACTATAGGCACGCACACACACACACATATATATATATGTGTGTATATGTATATATGTATGTATGTATGTATGTATATATATGTATATAATATATATGTATATATATGTATATATATGTATGTATGTATAGATTGATTGTCACAATTTTGGATATTTTTTAACTGGCGCTTTCGTTCGTTTTTTGAACTCATCAAGACAAAATCAAAATCAAAATAGTAAAACAGAACGTTTCGTTGCTCATTAATATGAATCGGATGTTTTTTTTTGCTCTTTTTGCTTTGTCTAGAAGAGGAGAATATTGTTTTTGTTTTAGGGGAGCGGGGAGAAAGAAAGCAAAGGGCAGGGAATAGACAGAGAGAGATTTCAGGGCAATCACGAAAGAGGAAAAAAGAATAATAATGAATAGGGAAAGGATAGCTAGATAGATAGATAGATAGATAGATAGATAGATAGATAGATAGATAGATAGATAGACAGACAGACAGACAGACAGACAGACAGACAGACAGACAGACAGACAGATAGATAGATAGATAGATAGATAGATAGATAGATAGATAGATAGATAGAAAGACAGACAGAAAGATAGACAGACAGACAGACAGACAGACAGACAGACAGACAGACAGATAGATAGATCGATAGATAGATAGATAGATAGTTAGATAGATAGATAGATAGATAGATAGATAGATAGATCTTTCATCTTTTGTAGGATTTATTTTTATTTTTCTTGCTTGCTTGGATAAGATAATCCAAAATAGATTATTTTCACGAATTACTTTGCCAAGTAGCTACATTATATATCTTTCCCAATCAGTGGTGAAATGGTTCTGGTATTCTTTCACGGGTATATGTATGTTCTACAAGAACAACACTTGTCAAAATTTCATTGCGAAACATGGAATTACACGGAATATGGGAGTTGACTATTCAAGTATAAAGGAATATACATTTTCATAGGACTTTGAACTTTGAATTCTTTGTTGAACTATTTTTCAGTGATGACTGCACACTCCCGTCTTTTCTTATTTTTTCCTACTTCCTAAAATTGACATCTTTGAAAGGTCACCAACTCTTGTGAGAAAATGCGTTTATTTACAAACATGTTGATAAGTATACAATGGGAAAAAAAGAAAGGAGAAAGAAAATAAAGAAAAATGCTTGTAATGAAATTTCAATGAATTGACCACATCAAGTTGAAAAGAAACCACACATTCTCTCTCTCCCACACACACTCTCCCTCTCTCTCTCTCTCTGTCCGTCTGTTTGTCTGTATGTCTGTCTTTCTATCTATCTGTCCTCTCCCCATCCTTTATTTTTTCGCCTCTTTCTTGATCGTCCTGAAATCTCTATCTCTCCCTCCCCTTTCTCTCCGTATATTCCCCCTCTTTGTTTTCTTTCTCTCTGTCCCCCTTTCTCCGAACAAAAAAAAAACAACTTACTCTTCTTCTAGAGAAAGCAAAAAAACATCCGATTCATATAAATGAACAACGAAACGTTCTGTTTTTACTATTTTGATTTTGATTTTATCTTGATGAGTTCAAAAATGGAACGAAAGCGCTAATAAAGAATTATCCAAAATTCTGACTGCTGCCGTTCTCTCTCTCTCTCTCTCTCTATCTATATATATATATATATATATATGCACGACAGGCTTCTTTCAGTTTCCGTCTACCAAATCCACTCGCGTGAGTTTGGTCGGTCCAAGGCTATAGTAGAAGACACTTACCAAAGGTGACCACGCCATGGGATTGAAATGCGGAACAATTTGAGAAGCAAGCTTCTTACCACACAATAACGCCTGCGCTCACAAATAACACACATAAGTTTTTCAATAATTTTAGATTAAGGATTACAGCGAAGACTACTCCTATTTCATTCAACTTCACGTCCCCTGGGACTTTCATTTCTTTAGAATAAATAAAATTGATCGATTAATCTGTCAAAGACATAAGAAGCCATTTGCCCCCGGTATTTATTTCTTTACTACCCACAAGGAGCAAAACATAGAGGGGACAAACAAGGACAGACAAAGGTATTAAGTCGATTATATCGAACCCAGTGCGTAACTGGTCCTTAATTTATCGACCCCGAAAGGATGAAAGGCAAAGTCGACCTCGGCGGAATTTGAACTTAGAATGTAACGGCAGGCGAAGTATGGCTACGCATTTTGCCCAGCGTGCTAACGTTTCTGCCAGCTCGCCGCCTCCCGTTATTTATATATACATTGAAAGCAAGGTGAGAATTCTTTTGTAATGTCATTAGTTTACATTCTTTACACCTTGACGTAGGTGTAGCTGTGTTGTGAGAAGTTTGCTTCCCAACTACATGGTTTC
>NC_042998.1:35097946-35107946 GCF_006345805.1 Octopus sinensis
TCTATCACACTTGTATGATGTGTGAGGCTATTGAGCCTATGTTTACTGACAATATTCATTTTGTGGTTTCCGAAATCTCTATGCTAGTGTTGTACTTTGTATATTTTCGAGCAAAAGAAAATTTATATTATCCAACCCATAAATAAAAGCAATTCGTGTGGTAAGTAGCTTGCTAACCAACCACATGGTTCTGGGTTCAGTCCCACTGCGTGGCATTTTGGGCAAGTGTCTTCTGCTATAGCCCCGGGCCGACCAATGCCTTGTGAGTGGATTTGGTAGACGGAAACTGGAAGAAGCCTGTCGTATATATGTATATATATATATATATATGTGTATGTATGTCTGTGTTTGTCCCCCTAGAGTTGCTTGACAACCGATGCTGGTGTGTTTATGTCCTCGTTACTTAGCGGTTCGGCAAAAAGAGACCAATAAAATAAGTACTGGGCTTACAAAAGAATAAGTCCCAGGGTTGAGTTGCTCGATTAAAGACGGTGCTCCAGCATGGCCGCAGTCAAATGACTGAAACAAGTAAAAGAATAAAAGAATAAAATACACAAATGCTTTACTGAGTAAAGTCACTGGAATAATATCACAAGTTTCAAATACAGAGTTCTTTGAGGCATCACCAGAGAACAACCCTATGACTCTAATGTGTATGTTAGTTTTTCCTCTGAAATATTCTAAGATGCAGTAGAGTGACTCAAATTCAGCTGAGAGATCGTGCAGTCATCTCATTCTTTCAACTAGACCCGCATCAGAGTCTCTGGTTTTCTAGCGTGTCCAGAAAATTCGCCGTTAACATTTTTGTCATGGGAAAATTCGCCGTAGGAAATTTTACCGTAAAGGAGACACACAAGTAGACTATAAACTCGATAACTCGTTTTAAAGAAATTACCTTTCTCTAATTGGCAGGTGAGTTAATGAAGTTGCCATTTTAAGACATCAGCTAAGCTTTTCTTTTTTGCAATTTAATTTTTTCTTTTGCGGCAGCGAATTTTCCAATAACCACTTCCCAAACCCTTTGCCTAAATTTTTACCCAGGTCCAACACTGTACGCGAGTATGAATGGAAGTTAAAATGAATAATGAAAAGTTCTGCCACGTGTGAACAAAGTTGAGGCAAATCCACTCGTGGCACCTCAGTGGTAATCTAATTCAGCGAAAGAATTTTTGCCAAAATTAGACAAAAAATGTTTCACCTATTCCTTGAAAAGATTAAATGGAGTTTATTCCTCAACAGTAGGTTGTCACAAATTGTTTCACCCTTGTATAATCTCTTATTTACATTTATGATGGTAGGCGCACTTTTCAGGTTTCCAGATGTACTAAGTGGTTGTCTTCCACCTAAGAATAGTAGCTACACTTCACACTGCAGTTGGTAGGCTACACTGTTCCCTTGGCGATCAATCCAACCATGGACTGTAGAGCATTTTCGAAGACTATCAATGCCTAGTCGTATATGACAAATGTAATCTCGAAGTATTTGCTTTGATACAGTATGTCGCAATTATGTTGTTCCGTTGATTATGTGAAAGCTGTTGAAAACTAAAATAAGAAAACAACTAAATATAATAACAAAGTAGCCCCTCATTTGCTTTGGAGGATGAATGGTTGCAGCCACCTTCATAGTGCTGTTCCTGCCTACATCATCTTTCTAGCGGCATTTTCTCTTGCAAGCTTCGGTGTAAGATGTAGAAGTTTATCAAGGAACTGTTTCGGATGCCGAGAATGAAGTTGGAATATAAACCTCACGCATACATGTCTCTGATACCATGGTCAATTGCTTCACGATCAAATTTATATTTATTGATATCAAATTGCGCATAATTAATGTAATCTACCAGTATTTGTAACAATAACGGGAGGTTTAGACGTATATATTGTCTAAAATATATACAATATATATATATATATATATATATATATATTATATATATACATACCATTGTAATTTGTTTACGCAAAATGCCTTCGGGTGCACTCGTAAAAAATTCCTATGTTACATGTTGCTTGCTACCGCTTATTATTCACAATTCCCCCGAGTGATCGCATGGGATTGTTATGTATGCGGCACTCCGTATAGCGTAGGATAAATATATTAATAAAAAGAAATTTTTCAAATGGAAAATTTTATATTTTATTAATGCATTGCTACGCATGTTTCTGCATGGCACGTGTTTGTTTCTGACTACATTCTCACGTCCGTCGGATATTATTACATATTTATAGTATCTATGGATTCCCTTAAGATTCATAGATATTATAAATAATATTTCATAATATCCTGTCGATGTGAGAATCTAGTCATTAACAAATACGTGACATGCAGAAACATATAGCAATGCATTAATAAAATATAAAAAGCTTCCATCCGAAAAATTTCACGTTATAAAAATATATATATGTATGTATGTATGTATGTATGTATGTATGTATGTATGTATGTATGTATGTATGTATGTATGTATGTATGTATGTATGTATGTATGTATGTATGTATGTATGCATGCATGTATATGATATATCCCCTTATATATATATATATTATATATATATATATATGTGTGTGTGTGTGGGTGTGTATACTATAGTAGAAAGCACTTGCCCAGTGTGTGTGTATGTGCATCTTTTATCCTTTATCTTCACTTGTTTCTGTCATTAGACTGCGGCCATGCTGGGACACCACCTTGAAGAATTTTTAGTCGAATGTATCGAACCCAATACCTTTTTTTCTTCAAGTCTGGTACTTATTTTATTGGTCTCTGTTGCCAAACAGCCAAATTATGGGGATGGAACAAACTAACACCGATGCTCAAGCGGTAGAAGGAGACAAACATGCACACACACACACACACACACACACACACACACACACACACGCATGCAAACGCACACGCACACGCACACACACACGCATATATATATATATATATATATTTCCTTATCACCCACAAGGGGCTAAACATAGAGGGGACAAACAAGGACAGATAAACGGATTAAGTCAATTACATCGACCCCAGTGCGTAACTGGTACTTAATTTATCTACCCCGAAGGGATGAAAGGCAAAGTCGACCCTCGGCGCGATTTGAACTCAGAACGTAACGGCAGACGAAATACGGCTACGCATTTCGCCCGGCGTGCTACCGTTTCTGCCAGCTCGCCGCATATATATATATATATAAACGACGCGCTTCTTTCAGTTTCCGTCTAGTATATCCACTGTAAGGGCCTTGGTCAGCCGGAGGCTTTAGAAGAAGACACCTGCCCAAGGTGCCACACAGTGACACTGAACCTAGAACCATGTAGCTGTGAAGCAAGCGTATTACCACATAGCAAGGCATGCGCCGATAAAAATTGTGGAACAGACTAAATCGATTTTCAAATCAGAGGAATCTACATCAACGCGCGCGCGCACACACACACGATCACACACACGCATACATATATACATACATACATACATGTATATATATATATATATATATATATATAATATATACACATATATATATATATATATATATATATATATATATATATATTATATATATATATATATATATATACAAGCATACATACATATATATTATATTTATTTATATTTGTATGTAGGTAGGTATGTGAGTTCGATTATTTATTAGCTATAATAAAAAATGATTGATATAGTTTTTAAATATAATTTATACAGATGCGTGTGTGTATGTCTTTGTAATCATCTGTGTATCGATGTACAACTTAAAAGAACAGACTGAAACAAAAACAACAACAAATATAATTACAAGAGTCAAACGCGCAATGCAGTACTTGCTGAAAAATTTAAAGAGTGAAGTGGTTCTCTAGCATTGCTGCATCTATATAGCAGAAGCTAATAAATGAACAATAATAATAGAATATTGAAAATATCATTGAAGAATTATTTCAATTCCATTGCAATGGTAAGGTTTGAATACAGGCCTTACGGCAGCTTCTTCCTCTGAATGCGAAAAATACAAAGCAGTTTTCCCAATGTGGGATGGGATTGATATGAACGAACGATTTAAGAACTACTTGGATGTGAAAGGATGATTTGGCGCTCAGGTGATTTGGAAGAGAAACCTGGTATAAGATGATGAGAATTGCTTTAGAGTGAGATCAAGTAAAATGTGGACAATGGAGAAACTAACAGAGCAGAATATATGAAACTAAAGCTATAAAATTAATTTCATCAAATATAGAGAGAACCATGAAATATTATGAAGGGACGAAATGTTTTGCAATCAGTAAGAAATACGATTCGAACTGACAGCGCTTAGCAGTGATGTGCATAAATACAAACTCATTACCCGTTCGAATGTGCTTCAGGTATATTTGGACCCTTAAGAAAGTCGTAGAAAAATAGGTGTAAACACACGGGGTCAATTCCAAGCGCTCCTTAAGCAGAGAGTTGGATGCATGCATTTCGAAATGGTTATCTCTCCTCAGCAACAGATGCCGGAAAGCCGGAAAGCCAAAAAGGCAGATCATATTCAAACATACACTGTCACCTACACACAAACACGTATGAAGCCCGAACAAGATAGAAGACATCGACGCGGCTGTGTCGTGAGAGCTTGCTCCCCAACTAGGTAACTGGCGAATCAGCCCCACTGTGTCACAGCCTATGTTTGTTTGTCCCCTACAACCGCTTGACAGCCGGTGTTGGTTTGTTTAACTCTTCGTATCCTAGCCGTTCGGCAAACTCAGACTGATATTTAAAATAAATACCAGGCTTAAAAACATAAGTACTGGGAGCAATTTGTTCGACTAAAACTTTCAATGCAGTGCTGCAGCATGGCCGCTGTCCAATGACTGAAACAAAGTTAAAAGACATATGTATGTATGTATGTATGTATGTATGTATATCTATATGTGTGTGTATGTGTGTGTGTTTACATATGCATACATACATACATCCATATATATAGATATATAGATATATATATATATACATACAAGAATATACATATACATTTATTAATATATATATATATATACATTTATAAAACCATACATATATATATATACATATATCATACATATACATTTATGTATATAAATATATTTATATACATATATGCATCCATGCATACATACACACATACATACATACATGCATACATACATACATACATACATACATACACACATTCACACATACACACACACATACATACATACATACATACATACATACATACATACATACATACATACATACATACTACATACATATAAATTGATTGTCAGTAATTTTTAAATTCTACCCATTTTCGACCTCTTCTATTAGACGCGGTAAACAGCTGCCGGGGGCATCTATTTATCTGTCTATCTCTCTTTCTCTGTCCTTAGGTGTGTGTGTGTGTGTGTGTGTGTGTGTGTGTGTGTGCGTGCGTGCGTGCATGTGTGTAGGCTTTTAGTTTGCTTCAGCCATGACAACTTAGGTCATGCCGAAGTACTACATTCATATTGGAGATTACGCCAACCCGGTTGTATTAGTGAATGTGTACATATATCACATTGTATCTAAACAGATACATTTTCAAAGGAAACACTCACTAAATCAATACTCTGACGCATCATAAAAAATACATCATTCCACCACATTCTCATGAAAATACATGTTTAAATTTCTTTATTTTTAAAAAATTTCAGTGGCATTAACATACAATGGTTTGAAAGTGATAAGTATCATATATCCACCCTCACAGCAGTTACTCACATCAATTTATTTGCAGGGTGCTCTTCAAAACATTTGTAAATAACGAAATAATGTGTTGTTATTATTATTATTATTATTATTATTATTATTATTATTATTATTATTATTATTATTATCATCATCATCATCATTATTAATAATAATAATTATAATAATAATGATGATGATGATGATGATGATGAGTGGCTGTGTGGTAAGTAGCTTGTTTACCAACCACATGGTTCCGGGTCCAGTCCCACTGCGTGGCACCTTGGGCAAGTGTCTTCTAGTATAGCCTCGGGCTGACCAAAGCCTTGTGAGTGGATTTGGTAGACGGAAACTGAAAGAAGCCCGTCGTATATATGTATATATATATATATATATATATATGCGTGTGTGTGTTTGTGTGTCTGTGTTTGTCCCCCTAGCATTGCTTGACAACCGATGCTGGTGTGTTTAATACCCCCGTTATTTAGCGGTTCGGCTGAAGAGACCGATAGAATAAGTACTGGGCTTACAAAAGAATAAGTCCCGGGGTCGAGTTGCTCGATTAAAGGCGGTGCTCCAGCATAGCCGCAGTCAAATGACTGAAACAAGTAAAAGAGTAAGGAGAGTATGATGCGACCAAGTTATAGAGGCGAGACGATCGGATATCGTACTCGTCCATAAAGATGAAAAAGAAGTAAATATAAAAGATGCTGCAATAACAGGCGATTCGAGAGAGAAATATAAGGAAACAGAAAAGATTGAGAAATACCCAGCCACTGCGGGACGAGATAGGAAATTTATGGGGCATAGGGAGAGTAATGGTGATACCAGTGGTAATTGGAGCATTAGGAGATATTAAGAATATTGAAGCTGCTGCCAGGCTTGAGGTGATCCAGAAGACAGCAATGTTGGGTACAGCTCGCATTCTAAGGAGAGTATTGTCTCTTTGAGTCACAGGAGAAAGCACCACTTGAAACCTTTGGTGATTTGTTATTGCCTGCTTTCAAGTAAAGAATAACCGGTAATTAAGAACTATCCGAGAGTCTTTCATAATAATAATAATAATAATAATAATAATTCACAGACCAAAAAAACTTGGTACGACCACAAACCTGAAGGCATTGTCGAAAACAGAAATGCAAAGATCCTACGGGATTTTATGATTCAGTTCGACCATGAGATTGAGAATAGGAAGCCGGACATAGTTTTAATTGAGAATGAAAACAAACTATGCTGGATCATAGACATAGCATGCCCAGCTGACGACAAGGTATGCGATAAGGAAGAAAGAAAAGTCGAGAGATATGACAGGTTAGCTTGGGAAGTTAAGCAGTTGTGGTCGATGAAAAAGGTAGCAGTAGTGCCAATAATAGTCAGAGCCCTGGGAACAGTGAGCAAAAATCTCGAGAAGTACGTGGAACAAATAGGGGCTGCAATAAGGGTGGCGCACTTGCAGAAAACAGCACTGCTTGGAACTGCTCGAATACTCCGGAAGGTGCTCGAAAAATAAGGTGTTACCTTAGTTCACTGGTAAGTGAACAGCTGACACAGTACTACATCTCCAGCGTTAGAAGCTGTGCAATGGCAACAGCAGCAGCAACAACAACAACAACAATAATAATAATAATAATAAAATAATAATAATCATACCTACATCCATACCCCTATGGATGATAAAAAAATCATCATCAGCATTATTATTTTATTATTATTATTATTATTATTATTATTATTATTATTATTATTATTCAGTAGTTTTATTTTTATAGCGTGCTTTCACTTCACTACCGAGCGCAGCTCTGTGTGCCTTGGGTATGTGCTGTGATTTGTTGTGATGCTCTGATGGTTATTGTATGGAAAGTGTTCTGCGTAGGATGTGTGCAGTGTCTAGTAGTGCAATTTTCTGTATGTTATATGTGTTTGTAAGTCCTGGTGTTTTTGTTATGTATTTGTCTGAATATTTTTTTTTATCATGCCTAATGCACCTACTATGATAGGAATTGTTTCTGTTTTCAGATTCCACATCCTGGTTACCTCTATTTCCAGGTCTTTGTATTTTGAGAGTTTCTCCATTTCTTTTAGAGACACGTTGTCATCTGCCGGTATTGATACATCAATTAGAAAGCATTTTTTTCTTCATGATCTCTGACAACTATATCTGGTCTGTTGGCCTTAATTTCTCTATCTGTGTGTATTGGCATATCCCAGAGTATGGTTGCTTTCTCGTTTTCTGTGACCTTTTCTGGTGTGTGCCTATACCATCTTTTTTCTGTTGTTATTCCATAATGTTGGCATAGCTTCCAATGTATGTAGGTTCCAACTCTGTCATGTCTGTGAATATATTCCTTCTTAGCCAGGACTGGGCAGCTAGAGATAATATGATTTATTGTTTCTTGTCCATCTCCACATATTCTGCAGTTACTTGTAATATTTCTTTTCATTACATGTTTTTGGTAATTTCTGGTGGGGAGGCTTTGGTCTTGTGCTGCAATTAAAAATCCCTCTGTTTCTGCTTTGAGTCCTGAGCTTCTCAACCATTGCTGGGATTTTTCTTTGTCTATTTCTTTTGCGTTTAGTTTAGTCCAGTATTTACCATGAAGGGGCTTTTCTTGCCATCGTTTTATCATGGTTCGTTGCTGTTCTATTTTTAGTTTGGATTTCATTTGTTTTATAGCTTTTGTTGTTTCTTCATCTTCTTCTTCTTCTTCTTCATGTTTATTAGGTGGTATGATTTCTTGTTTGTATTTGTCAGCTTCCTTAAATACTGAGAACAGTTTTTTGTTTTGCTCGTGTTTTGCCGCTATCTGGATCAGTTTTCCTTCCTTCTGAAGTAGATATTTTTGCAGTCCTATGGTGGTTATTTTATAGTAGTTTTCCAGCTGTATAAGGCCTCTACCACCTTCTATACGTTGTATATATAGTCTTTCTATGTCAGATTTTGGGTGATGCATCCTAGATCCTGTCATTATTTTTCTTGTTTTCCTATCTATTTTGGTCAGTTCATTTCGTGTCCAGTTAAGGATATTGTAGCTGTAACTTATAACTGGGACAGCTAAAGTGTTGATACCTATTATCTTGTTTTTAGCATTGAGCTTGTGTTTAGTATTGATCTAACTCGTCTATAATATTCTTTTTTTATTTTCTCTTTCATTTGTGTGTGTTGTGTCTTATCTAGTTCATGGATTCCTAAGTATTTGTAAGTTTGGCTTTGGTCTAATTCTTTTATTTCATTGGTTTTATCTAGTGTGATGTTGTTACTCTTAACTAGTTTTCCTCTTTTCATGGTTACTTTGGCGCATTTTTCTAATCCAAATTTCATATCTATTTCTTTGGTAAATCCATGAACTGTCTTTAATAGTGTTTCCAGCTGTTTGTCATTTGCAGCGTATAGTTTTAGGTCATCCATATATAAAAGGTGGCTGATCGTTTTGCCGTAACATTTATATCCGCATCCAGTTCTATTTAGCATATCAGATAGAGGTGACAGTGCCAAGCAGAAAAGGAGTGGAGAGAGCGTGTCTCCCTGGAATATTCCTCTTCTAATGGGGATGTCTTTGGTTTTCATGAGTCCCTCTTTTGTTTGGAGGTGTAGGACTGTTTGCCATTTATTCATAGAGTGCTCTATGAATTTTATGATTGTTGGTGCTACTTTGTTAATGGCTAGGGTTTCGAGGATCCATGTGTGGGGGATGCTATCAAACGCCTTTCTGTAGTCAATCCAGGCCATACTGGGGCTTTTCTTCTTTCTGTGGCTGTCTTCAGTTATGGCTTTATTAATCATTAGTTGATCTTTACAGCCATATGAGCTTTTGCGGCATCCTTTCTGCTCTTCTGGGAGCAGTTTGTTTTCGTCCAGGTGCTTGTTCAGCCTTATTATTATTATTATTATTATTATTATTATTATTATTATTAGTCGGGAGATCTGTAAGAAGTAAAATTTTCCTTCTTCCGAAAGGTTTGAGCAAAAGGTGGAGAAGGTCCTGCAAAGATCCTGTGGGATTGTAAATTGCAGTGAGATAAGATCATGGAACCCTCTCACCCCGACATCGTTAACTTCCACAAGACATCTCCTGAATGCAAAAGGGTGGATACAGCATGCTCCTTAACGAGGTTGGGCAGCAATGGGAATGTAAAAACGTAAAGATAATACCACTTGTCATCGGCAAATCTGTTATGCAAAAATCCTGTTAACCAGGGACAGCAAAATCTTAAGAAAAGTGGGGGATACCTAAGGTCGTGGGATGTGCCTTCCTATTCAGCAGGTTGAACCGATACAACAACTGAGAACGAGAGATA
>NC_042998.1:35112946-35117946 GCF_006345805.1 Octopus sinensis
AGGTAGCTTGCATCCCCATAAATATATATCTCATTTTCTGCCCTCAGCAGCGACGACAGCTTCCAGGGATGGGTTTTATGTTTTCATGATCTACTTAGATTAATAGTTCCATTCCTATATCTGTCCAAATTTCCTTTCTTAGACTGAACTTGCAGAATTCTTGTTTTGCTTTGCCTTATATTACGGCCGCCACAAACAAGAAGGTATCTACTTCAGATTGTACTTCAACGCTTTTATTTTTGCTACACTCCGACAACAATTGTTGGTGTGGCTGTGTTACTTCCCATCCCCATGGTTCTGGGTTCAGTCACACTGCGTGGCACCTTGTCTTCTACTGTAGCCTCCGGCCGATCAAAACCTTGTAAGCGAATTTGGTTGAGAGAAACTGAAAGAAACTCGTCAAATATGTATGTATATGTTTGTGTGTGTGCGTGTGTGTCTTTGTATGAGTATCCCTGACCACCCCCACTTGACAATCCGTGTAGATGTGTTTATGTCCTCATAAGTTAGAGTTTGGTATAAGAAACTGATAGAATAAATACCAGGCTTAAAAAGCTACACTGGGGTCGATTCATTCGACTAAGAATTCTTCAAAGTGGTGCCCCAGCATGGCCGTAGTCAAATAATTGAAACGAGTAACAGAATAAAAGAAAAAATGAATGGTATGTTAGAATCAGGAATAAGTCACCAATCACTTTTCAGGCTCGACTTACGTCGCTCGCACCAGTCGCTTCGTTGGGTTCCATCTTGAATTTATTCCTTTCTTTGTTCTGCCATTTTTAATGAGATGACTTACTGCATCTCGTTTTTTTTTTGTTGTTTTTTTTTTCAGATAAACAAAACTAATTCTGGTTTTCTGCATACATTTGCGAATCCATTTCCACTTTGCAAGCTTTACTGTTTATCATTTTATTGTCCTTGTGGTGGTGGCGATGGTGGTGGTGGTGGAAAGCGAATATGTTTCAATGTTCTTGCTAGTACTTGTAGCAGTGTGGGATGTGATGGATGTGATGAGCGTTGCTTTCGCGTTCCTTTTTCATTTGTATTGTTTTTGCCATTTTTGTTATTGCTGTTGTCATTGTTACTGTTATTCAAACATTCTCTTGTTAATGGCTCTCTCAACATTTCCTCCCTCGGTTTCAGATGTCATTTTTACTTTCGCTTCTCAAATTATCAAAAATTGTCACGATGTGACGAAAACTTCGTGAAGACAACTAATCTCAATAGATACAAGTTGGCTCAATACCAAAATGCTACAACAAGAACAAAAGAATTACTCTATACAAAATTACAAAATTCGAAAACAAACATACGAGCGCCGAATCGGCGTCTGTCACTTGCAAACACAATACAAATAGTCCTTTCTACTAGAGGCACAAGGCCTGAATTTGTGTGGAGTGGGATAGTCGATCACATCGACCCCCAATGCTTGACTGATACTTAATTTATTGACCCGAAAAGGATAAAAAAACAAAGTCGACCTCGGCGTAATTTGAACCCAGAGCGTAAAGACGGACGAAATGCTACTAAATGGCGTCGGTTCGTTCGGCTAAAATTCTTCAATCATTGCTTTCTAATGACTGAAACAAGGAAAATATAAAAGACTCCGTTGCTTTGGCAATGCCTCAATACCTCTTCTTTTCTACATATTTCAATGCGTTTTTTTTTTTGCAGTTAGTATCCATGCATTTCGAAGCGTCTTATTCTGCATTATGTTGTTAAGATTTGCTTAAATCTTTTTTTTTTAGTTTGGGGGAGTATTTTTATATACCGTATGTGTGTGTGTGTGTGTGTGTGTGTGTGGAGAGAGAGAGAGAGAGAGAGAGAGCAGCGGACTCGCGGTTTCGAATCTCAGACAGGATGATGTGTGTGTTTATGAATGAAACGCCTAAGCTCTATGCGGCTCTGGCAGAAGATAATGACGAACTTTTGCTGACTTTTTCGCCACAACTTTCTCTCACTCTTTCCTCCTGCATCTTGCAGCTCACCTGCGACGGACCGGCGTCCCGTCCAGGTGTGGAACCTATACGCCAAGGAAACCGGGAAACCTGCCTTTATGAGCCGGGCGTGGCTCGAGAAGGAACAAATGATGTGTGTGTGTGTGTATGTCTGTGTATGTCTGTGTGTCTGTGTGTGTGTGAAAGAGAGAGAGAGTATACAGGTGTTGAAAAAGTTGATCTACAGTGAGTATCGCATGAATGTTGTAATACTTAATTCATTAAAGTTATCAGTACATTAAATTAACCTCATTTTTTAAATATTTTCAGAATCGTTAATCATAATACTTTTATCATAACTATAATATTCTTTTATCATGACTTTTATTTATATCGTTTTTATAAAAGTAAATGTATATTGTACGTGTTTTCTTTTTATCGTAACTGTATACCTACTTCTGCAACACCCTGTATATATTCGATATCACTATTTCTCCATTTTCCAAGACGAAACAGGCGTCTTCGTTTTTCCTTGAATTTTTTTTTAATACATGTTCCTTGTTAGTTATTTATATCTGTTGAATAGGTCTAATTCTGTTCGGTTTGTTCATAAATGAGAAGACGAAATGATACTATTGTTCTGGGTCAATGTTTCTATGGAGACATCTATGATCCTGATCATCATTTTAGAACTCAATTCGCCTTTATTTTCATTTTGTTTTACTTTGTTCTACAGCCTTGCTGATTTCCTTGTCCGGCAGGTTTTTTTCTATTGTCACATCTTTTCATTTTAGATTTCATTTATTGTTTTTGTCCCCGCTACAACTCTGAATTTTTCTTTCTTTCGCGGATTTTTATGTCCTTCGTGTATGATAGATTCTATTGTGATGCTTTCATTGGATTTTAAAAGCATATTCTTTGGGGTGTGGTCTGCTTTTTTGCTTTATTTTATGTGTGAATATCTCTCTATTTGATATTTTATTTCCTTTCCGGCATCTTTTTCATTCTTTACCAGGAATCTGCATAGGTTTGTTATTAGGTTTCATTATTTTTTTGTTTATTTTACTTGTTTCATTCATTCGGATGTGGCCATGCTGGAGCATCGCCTGGAGAAAGAATCCGTAGTCGAACGAATGCAGTCCATTGCACTCTTTTTTGAGCTTGGCACATTTTGTATCGCTCCGTTTTGCCTAACCGCGAAATTATGGGGATGTCAACACACCAACATTGGTTGGCAAGTGGTGGCGGAGCACAAACATACACACATATGTATGTATGTATATATATATATATATATATATATATATATATATATATATATATATAAACATGTATATAAACACACACACACTCACACACACACATACATACATATATATATATATAATATATATATAAGAGCAGTCGTGGCTGTGTGGTAAGAAGCTTGCTTACCAACAAGGTTCCGAGTTCAGCCCCACTACACTGCACCTTGGGAAAGTGTCTTCTGTAACCTCGGGTGGACCAAGAACCTTCTGAGTGGATTTGGTAGACAGAAGTCGAAAAAAAACCGTCGTCTGGGGTGCGGTAAAGTAATATATATATATATATATATATATATATATATATATATAAGTTCAGTAAAATTTAGATTCAGTTGAATATGGTACTTAAGTTAAAAGCACTACATTGCTCTACATTTTAAAGCTGATGTAATATTTGCGTTGTTCAATTAAATGGAGTCGCATGAAACGATCGTACTGCATTACCTCTGGATATCCTTGTTACTTATTTTGATATATATATATATATATATATATAGAACACAGTCCTCTTTCTGTTTCTGTCTACCACATCCACTGACAAGGTCTGGGAACCCGGGAGTATGTGATTGGGAAGCAATTGTTTTACCAAAAAGCCTTGCCTAATTCTTCTTTCACTATTCCGTTTGTTTTCCCTCTCCACCAGAAATTTCCCTCTCTTATTGTGTTCGTCTCTGTTGGATATATTGTTAATGTGTAATAGGAATATAAGACTTCAATCAACACTTCATTTGTTCTACGTTCTCTAAAATTTCTTCAAACTTTCTACACTAGCCCCAACACGAGACTTTTTCTTCGATATTTTTCTCCTCTTAGAAGAGACGCTTCGCAATCAAGTGTTGTAGTATCTTAATATTGTGATCGCTTTGCACGGTGGGCGAAATGCTTAGCGGTATTTCGCCTGTCGCTACGCTCTGAGTTCAAATTCCCCCGAGGTTGACTTTACCTTTCATCCTTTCGGGGTCGATAAATAAAGTGCCAGTTATGCACTGGGGTCGATATAATCGACTTACTCCGTTTGTCTCTCCTTGTTTGTTCCCTCTGTGTTTAGCCTCATTTGGGTAGTAAAGAAATAGGTATTTCGTCTGCCGTTACGTTATGAGTTCAAATTCCGCCGAGGTCGACCTTCATTTTCATCCTTTCGGGGTCGATTAAATAGGTACCAGTTACGCACCGGGGTCGATGTAATCGACTTAATCCGTTTGTCTGTCCTTGTTTGTCCCATCTATGTTTCGCCCCTTGTGGGCAATAAAGAAATAAATATCGTGATCGCTTTTGAATCACTGTAAAATGTCATTGAATATTCTTACCTGGTCAATAGTGCTTTATTCTTCTTTTCTTCTTTTGTGCTAATTGATTTATCCATGTATATATATGTATATATATAACTGATATATTTTTAAATGAAATGGATTTCCTTTAGTTTTGTTATCCTGGTGTGTTTATTATTTCTTGCTTATTTGATAACTCTGTGCTATTTCACCCACGTAGTATGTTTTTATTTAGTAATCACATAAAATCGACATAATATAGAATATAATTTAGATGTACAAACGTGGATCATTCCATTTTCTTTTGCTTCTATTCAAAGCTTAAATTCGCTGTTTCACTCGCCGCCACCTACGAAACTCATATTGTTTTGTTGTCAGCTGCTAACTTCTATTTTCTTTGGATATATATAATATTTTTTTAATATTTTATATGATATACATACATACATATATATATATATATATCTATATATAATATATATATATATATA
>NC_042998.1:35122946-35125446 GCF_006345805.1 Octopus sinensis
CACTCGCCAGAAAAAGTCACGGAAAATGAGAAAGCAACTATACTATGGGATGTGCCAATACACACAGATAGAGAAGTTAAGGCCAATAGGTTAGATATAATTGTCAGAGATCACCAAAAAAAAAATATGCTTTCTAATCGATGTATCAATACCAACAGATGAGAACGTTTCTCTAAAAGAAATGGAGAAACTTTCAAAATACAAAGACCTGGAAATAGAGGTAACTCGAATGTGGAACCTAAAAACAGAAACAGTTCCTATCATAGTGGGTGCATTAAGTATGATAAAACAATATTCAGACAAATGCATAACAAAAACACCAGGACTAACAAGTATATATAACATACAGAAAATAGCACTACTGGGCACCACACACATCCTACGTAAAACACTTTCAATACAGTAAAAATGAGAACATCACAACAAACCACAGCGCATACCCAAGGCCCACAGAGCTGTGCTCTGTGGTGCAGTGAAAGCACGTGATAAAAATAAGACTACTGAATAATAATAATAATAATATAATAATAATAATAATAATAATAATAATAATAATAATAATAATAATAAATGCCCTGAAGCAGTACCAGGCAGTGGCTCTCATGGCTTCTGATCTTAACTGATTGGAAGTGTTATTATGTACATTGTTTTGTCTTGGTATAAAAGATGGGCTACAGCAAATATTCTGCTCAATACCACAGATTTGCTTGTCAGTTGTTTGACCTTAACCAGTTGAGCATGTCCCTTAGTGGCTGACGATATGTGCATCTCTGATCACGAGCAGAAGTAGTGGGGGAACATCATAGCCATGTGTTGAGAGGGATTCTTTGGGGTTTGAATAATTAACCTCTGGAAACATGGGTGGTTCTTTCAACATCCTTAAACAACCCTTATTCAGGGACCTTTTGAGCGGGATGGGCTACTCAACCTGAAGAAAATTCTAACTGGGCCCCACCTGCAAGGTCATGTGCTGTTTATCTCGATATGAGATCACCATGTCGCGCATGGTTATGATGCATGCGCCTAGTGTACCCTTATCAGACGGGTAGTCATGATGGGTATACTGCGCTTCGTATATTTTACCCCAGTGTCACTTTGATGGCATGCACTGCACTCTCTCAATAATAATAATAATAATAATAATAATTAATAATAATAATAATAATAATAAGAGCTTGGCCAAAGAAGATGCCTGTCTTCAAACCTTTCAGTTACAACTCTCAGCATGATGTTAGATAGAGAGTGGTAGCGAATAGTGGCCCCAGAGATGCCTCATAGCCATGCGTAGATAGATAGATAGATAGATAGATAGATAGATAGATAGATAGATAGATAGATAGATAGATAGGTAAGTAGGTAGATAGATAGGTAGATAAGTAGATAGATAGATAGATAGATAGATAGATAGATAGATAGATAGATAGATATATAGATAAGTAGGTAGATAGATAGGTAGATAGATAAATAGACAGATAGATAGATATAAACAGATAGAAAGAGAGAGAAAGAGCGGGAGGGAGAGAGATATAGTCATATGTGCCACCTGTATCGACCGCAAGGCATGAATGATACAATTAGCACTAAGCACCTGCCCTTTTTTATGAAAGAACAATTAACCCCCTTTTGTCAGTGGACGAATTCAAGTTTCTTTTTCTGTAGACAATAAACAAATGGAGCAATCTCACCGCCAGTTCAGTTATTTACTTGAGAAACAGATATGAAATTCTGTTTAGGAAAAATGCAGCAAGATACCATTGATGTATAAGAAATAAGAACAAATAAAACGGTTAGATAAAAAAACTTTCCAAAATTAAACCTAGCACAGATTTAAGAATTAATGAAAGAGAAAATTTGCGACGTTCAGAAATTAGAGAAAAGCTTATGAGAAAATATCAACGTATTAGATTAATTAGTGAAATAGAACTTTCGCAAATAAACATACGTTAATCGGCATCGGACCTCTAGTTGTGTCAATATGTTAGGATGTTCCGAACGGTTGGCTTAAATAATTAGCAAGATTAATCTAAAACACAAAACATTTCGAAAATATTAATACTTAGAAATTTTGGGGAAGGGGGTCAGTCGATTAGATAGATTCCAGTACGCAACTGGTACTTAATTTATCGACCCCGAAAGAATGAAATGCGAAGTCGACCTCGGCGGAATTTGAACTCAGAACGTAAAGACAGACGAAATACCTCTAAGCATTTCGCCCGGCATGCTAACGATTCTGCAGTTCGCCGTCTTATCGAACACGAAGGAATAAGAAGCGAAGTCGACCTCGGCGGAATTTGAACTCAGAACGTAGCGGCAGACGAAATACCCATTGCTTTATTATCCACAAGGGGCTAAACACAGAGAGGACAAGCAAGGACAGACAAACGGATTAAGTCGATTATATCGACCCCAGTGCGTAACTGGTACTTATTTAATCGACCTCGAAAGGATGGAAGGCAAAGTCGACCTCGGGGGAATTTGAACTAAGAATGTAAAACAACCG
>NC_042998.1:35130446-35132946 GCF_006345805.1 Octopus sinensis
CTGCGTGTGTGAAAACTATATAAACTGAAAAACCATTTTCTCGAGGCATTGGAATTTTTCTTTCTTTTTTTAGTTAGAACCTGCTCTTCTTATCAGCTTCGAGAACTGGAAACTTCCTGGCACTGACAGCATTCGAAGATTTTAGTTGCATTCATCTCACAAATCGCTGTCACACAGCGTCAGCCTTCAATATCCTGTTGTATAATCAAACCAAATACCTCGACAGCGTCTTACTTGTTGACAATAGACAAACACTCGGCCCCTCTAATTACTGCCCATCACTTGTCTGCCGTTCATTTATAAACTGCTCTGCAAACTATTACCCAACACGATGATTGACTATTTACGTTATATGTTTTTCAAACATTGTGTCAAAGCAAAACTGAGAACAGAATTAATAAAAATCATTAATATCATGCGATATATAGACACAGGAGAGAATTAGACTAAACATAGGCCTGCAAATACTTTGGAATTAATGAAGTAGACATTTAAACGAAGTCAATTAGTAAGAGTAGATAAGAAAACAAGAAAACGAATGGCTGTATTTATATTACACTACTCGGAATCGACATAGAAAGAAAGATTATAATTAATAAGTCGAACATAGCGAATAAGTAGTCTTCTGCTACAAGAAAACTATTAGGAAATATTTACTTTAAAATGACAAAAATATCTTGTAAATATGAATAATTAAATGGTGAATAAAATAAAACATAAATAAATTCAATGTATGAACACAAAACAAAAAAACTTTACTGTGTTCTGAAAATCTCACAAATATAAAGTATGAGTCAGAGAGCAATGAGTAGGGAACAAAAATAACAAGAGATCAAAAATTAAAAGATCAAACTAAAAATGCTTCGAAAAGAAATATGCTAACATATTGATATGAAATGCTGCTACATGGCCAGTATTTAGTGAGATGCCAGATATTGTCAAAGATCAACTGAAAAAGTAATGCCTTCATACTGATGTTTCAATTCCAATAAATTGGGAAATTATTTAAATTCAAGGGGATAATAGTAATAAATAAACCCCGTAACAAATTATTTCTTTATTGCCTACAAGGGGATAAACGTAGAGGGGACAAACAAGGTCAGACAAAGGGATTAAGTCGATTACATCGACCCCAGTGCGTAACTGGTACTTATTTAATCATCAACATCAACATCAACATCAACAACAACAACAACAGCAACAGCAAGCAACAACAACAGCAACACCAACACCAACACCAACACCAACACCAACACCATCAACACCAACATCAACATCAACAACAACATCAACAACAACAACACCATCAACACCATCAACAACAACAACACAACACCAACAACAACACCATCAACAACATCAACAACAACACCAACACCAACACCAACACCATCAACAACAACAACAACAACAACAACAACAACAACAACAACAACACAACAACAACAACAACATCATCATCATCATCATCACCACTAACATCCCCACCACCACTAATGCCGTCGCTGTTTCATTAACTCCACCTCTACAATGCTATAAGGCAGAAACTTTATTTCGCCATCGAAGCTATTACAACTCATCAGCACCACCAGCAACATTAGTTGAACCAGCAGCACCACCACCTCCCCCCACAATCCACCACCTCCACCGACAACAACAACAACAACAACAACAACAGCAAGCAACAACAACACATTCTTCTCAGAACTGCAGCAACTATTATCAAAACAAACACAATCGGTGCTTCTGACCTTTGTATAACTTCCGAATTGTGTCACGAAACTAAACAAATGCGAATGAGACGCAACAGAATGAACTGCATGTTGATCTCACGACAATAAACGGCGGTCTTTAATTAATTTAGCTTCGTGAGCGAGAAAACCGACAATTGCAACAGTTTATATTTGTGCGTGTTTCATATACTCTTTACTCTCTTTTACTTGTTTCAGTCATTTGACTGCGGCCATGCTGGAGCACCGCCTTTAGTCGAGCAAATCAACCCTGGGACTTATTCTTTGTAAGCCCAGTACTTATTCTATCGGTCTCTTTTTGCCGAACCGCTAAGTGACGGGGACTTAAACACACCAGCATCGGTTGTCAAGCAATGCTAGGGGGACAAACACCGACACACAAACACAGACACAGACACACACACACACATATATATATATATATATATATATATATATATATATATATATATATACATATATACGACAGGCTTCTTTCAGTTTCCGTCTACCAAATCCACTCACAAGGCATTGGTCAGCCCGGGGCTATAGCAGAAGACATTTGCCCAAGATGCCATGCAGTGGGACTGAACCCGCAACCATGTGGTTGGTTAGCAAGCTACTTACCACACACCCACTCCTGCGCCAAAATATAGATATATTTTGTGGTGCTTTTATTTGTTTTATGTTTGTTTTGGGGTGGAGTTTATCTTTATTTTTGCCTGTTTGTTTTTTTTTTTTTTGTAGCTGTTGCATATTCTGAGCTCGAA
>NC_042998.1:35137946-35192946 GCF_006345805.1 Octopus sinensis
TCATGGACATTATCGAATATTCTTGAAAGACTCACCGGTATTTGTGATAGTGAAGAAACACATATTAGTGGGGGAAATCATTGCTGATACAACATAACAAATAAAATAAACTCAATTGTTCTTTCCAAAATATTATCTTATGCAAATTCTTGGTGCACCGAATCGCCACTGAAAAAGCATTTACTTACGAATGACAAGATTCGGATGTGGAAGGGTTTCACACGTTTATGCAGTGTTTTTTTTATTTATTTTATTTATTCATTTATTTTTTGTAGTTGTCAACTCTCTATATTGCAGGTCTACACCATTACACAACATTATAAGGCATTTTCAAAGTTTCTTCCTCTCTTGATATATATATAAATATATATATATATATATATATATGTGTGTGTGTGTGGTGTGTGTGAGGTGCAATGGCCCAGTGGTTAGGGCAGCGGACTCGCGGTCGTAGGATCACGGTTTCGATTCCCAGACCGGGCGTTGTGAGTGTTTATTCAGCGAAAACACCTAAAGCTTCACGAGGCTCCGGCAGGGTGGTGATGGCGATCCCTGCTGTACTCTTTCGCCACAACTTTCTCTCACTCTTTCTTCTGTTGGCCTGCTCGCTTAGCCAGCGGGGTGGCGTCATTTGAAGGCTAAAACAATGCGAAGCGCATTGTGACCAGCGATGTGTAACAACATCTGATAGCCTGGAAAAAAGTGTTTCATTCTTTGGCATGAAAAAATAGGGAAACTTAAAGAATTCCAAGCAATTTTAAATTGACTTGACTTAAAAATCCAATTCACGATGGAATATAGCCAGCAACAACTCCCCTTCCTCGACATCCTCATTAAGAAATCTAATAACGTAATAGAAACAGATATATACTATAAGCCTACGGATCTCAAGCAATATCTACCGTTCAACTCATGCCACCCCAGACACACCAGAATGAATATCCCCTTCAACCTAGCAAAAAGGTCATGTACTATAGTTTCTAATACAAACACCAGAGACACACGACTACATGAACTAAACTTTTTTTTCCATATATATCAACTCGTGTGTTCCTTTTCATCCTTATACACACACACACACATATATATATATACTCTTTTACTCTTTTACTTGTTTCAGTCATTTGACTGCGGCCATGCTGGAGCACCGCCTTTAGTCGAGCAAATCGACCCCGGAACTTATTGTTTGTAAGCCCAGTACTTATTCTATCGGTCTCTTTTGCCGAACCGCTAAGAGACGGGGACGTAAACACACTAGCATCGGTTGTCAAGCAATGCTAGGGGGGCAAACACAGACACACAAACACACATATATTTATACATATATACGACAGGCTTCTTTCAGTTTCTGTCTACCAAATCCACTCACAAGGCATTGGTCGGCCCGAGGCTATAGCAGAAAACACCTGCCCAAGATGCCACGCAGTGGGACTGAACCCGGAACCATGTGGTTGGTTAGCAAGCTACTTACCACACAGCCACTCCTGCGCCTATATATATATATGTATATATGTGTGTGTGTGTGTGTTTATATGTATTTATGTATGTATACACACACACACACACACACACACACACACAAACACACTGTATATATGTATCAATTCATCAATCTCAATCGAAACTGGTAATTTGTCGACATTCTGATAGGTTTATGCAAGATCATAAAATTGAATTCAGTCTTCATGAAGATTGTGTAAAAACCAAAATCCATAGAAAAAATTTATGGCAGTCCTTTCAAAGCTGAATTCGATAGCAATTAAAAGTGAAACAAGAAATTATGTTTTATAGCTTTTCAAGAAGGCCATTACAAATTAGAGTCGACATTATTAGTATGATTAAAACAACTTTATATTATTTATGAAGAGACGGCGGCAATAGATTGGCTACAATAATTATACATTTTATTTTTTGCAAATCAGAAAATTAAATGATTTCATTTCAACAGAACTGGACATGTTATTGTAAATAGAGTAGTTTTAAACATTTCCATTTCTATAGATTACATACATAAATACATCTTAGTGAGTTTTCGTGTGCATATATATATATTGCCTGTCTTTTCTCAAAGCTCAATTTTCCAGCATTCACCACTTCACATCGTCTTGGCTTAACAGCCCTCACCTTTGTTTTTACGGTTTTGTTCTTACTGTTCTGTTTTTGTTTCCACCTTAACCCTCCGCAAAAAATCCCAAATTTTATTTAATTTGCTTTGCGGAAAGGACTGTTTTAACGATGTCATATTTTGTACCTACCTTCGAAACGCGGAGTACATAAAATAGGGGACAACTGATGAAGGGAATGTTCTTTATGTTGCCTGTCTCATTTCTCTATTTGTTTCTTTCGCTGTTCGAAAAAAAGGTTTGTTTTCCGTGTTTTTGCTCTTTATGTTCTCGTATTCTCATTTTGTTGACGTTTTTTTTTATGTCCTGTACACATATATGCATGTATATATATATATATATATATATATATATATACATATGTATGTATATAGGCATATATTTATATATTATTTATATTATCATTATTATTATTATTATTATTATTATTATTATTATTATTATTATATATAGATTTAGATATGTATGTATGTATGTATGTATGTATGTATGTATGTATGTATGTACAAGAGTTACGGGATGGAGTAGAAAAAGGCCGAGCTAAATATGTTTCACAACGAGTGGAACCTCAGAAGTGGTAAAATCTAAGCAAGATGTATACCGCCGGCTATATGTATATATATATATGTATATATACATATATATTGTTTACACGCATACATATGAACGCACACACAGACACATACACACGAAGCGTTAAGTTGCATATTTGGCGTAAAAACTATTCAGCGAAAGTACGATGAATAGTATCTCCGACACTGAAATCACAACTGTCAGCCATGTGAAATGACTGGTAAATGTGAGACAAATAGCATGCATGAACACGACAGCAACAACACGCTAATAAAAGATAACTGGAAAAGGTAGAAATCTTTGTAGTTATAGTTGAAACTGTAACTATAAAACGCATTTTTCTTGGAGTTATGAATTCTATAATAACTTATTTAATTGCTATAAAAAGGGCTAAACAAAACCCTTCTTTTGATATAATAACATATTGGGATGATTTCTTCTCAGAGCTGAATTATTTTACAACAAAGCAACCACATCAACAAAGAATGTATTTCGAACAACAGAAGAAATATATTGAATATAACTTTATCCAAAGAAGAGAGATTTATTTTGATTCCAAACAGTATAAACAAAAGAATGATATCATTGGAACACCACGTACTTTCACACTCAATGACGTTCCTAAATATACTATGCTGCCTTACGGTCGGACTACATCCGAAGCTAAAGCAAAGAAAACACTACATTATTTACATTTGACAGATATTTGTCCTCATCTTGTTTGTTGTTAACACAATGTTTTGGTTGATGTACCCTCCAGTCTTCATCAGGTGTCGTGGGGAAATTTCGAACCTGGGTTCTCATTCCTAAGGAAGTTTTCAATGTTATTATTATTATTATTATTATTATTATTATTATTATTATTATTATTATTATTATCATCATCATCGTCATCATTATTATTATTATTATTATTATTATTATTATTATTATTCAGGTCACTGCTCCACTACTACTGTAATAATTATGAGTCGCAACCTTGATGATCCATGCATTGGTAATTAGGAATATGTAGCGGTGAAATATGTTTTTACAGAAATATTTAAAGGAAAATCATTTCATTTTTAGTATGATCTCTTAGAGAGCAGCATAAAAGGGACACGATTTCAAAGTGCACAAAATACCAATAGAGAGTGTATTAAAAGTAAATGATGAAATTGGGGCGGAATATTTACAACAACGATATGGACGACCTTCTTTCTGATAGATTAATGCATGTTTATAGTAGAATATAGATATTTAAGAAATAAAATCGAAACGACGGTGGAAGTGCCTTCATTTTAAAACAGAGATTGATTGCTGGTTTTCTTCACATGACTATCAGCCGTGTGACGATGCTTATTGCATGCAAGGAAGCAAATCACTAGATGCTTCACCAGCAAAACATAAAAAAGATAGAAATAAGGTTCAAAAATGAAAAAAAGTGAACCCATTTGTGCAAATTGATCACCCTCAAACAGAAGATGAAAGCTATCTGAAACTCTGACAGCAGAGAGGAATAAATGATAGATATGTAAGAGAAGTTTTAATCAGAAACAGGCAGCGCTTTATAAAGATAAGAGGGGACGCTTTATAAAGATAAAAGGTTATTTTATGGACAGTATAAATCTAAAGGTATTATTGTCCCTGCATTATGCCCAAAACATACAGCATCAATGATGATAGCCTTGTGACTGCAATTCCAACATTTCAAGATGAAAAGGCGTCAGAAAGAAGCTTGATTGATAGATACTGGTAGAAGCTGGCCTTCTATTGACTGTATCTTATCAACCTGCATCAGTAAACTCTCAAAAGGGATATTAGCATACCACACTGATTTGCTCTGGTACGGACAAAACTGATATCCTAAAACAGGGCCAGTAACTAGGTATGTCAGAAGTTATTGCATACAGTAACTATATGCCAGAATTTGTTGCATGCCAGGATTTAATGTAAAAATATATACATGTTTAGAGCAATGTGAAAATACTATCACCACAAGAGAACAAGCAGCCCATAAGAAGGGAGCTTGAGAATGCGGTGAGCAATTGTTGGTCAATAAAACTGTAAAGTCAAAGATGCAGCAGCATAAAAGGGATACGTTTTCAGAGTGGTTAGACTATAAGAAAGCTTTTGACTCTGTCCCCGACTTCGGGAAGCTAGAGACCTTTCAACTTGCTACAATTTCTGAGAACATAATCAAAGCCGTAACTGACCTGACTTCATCTTGTGTCACTATCCTGAAGTTGAAAAACAAATGATTGCAGGAGTATATTCCAAGGCAATTGTTTATGTGTTATGCTTTTTCATCCTTCCAATTGACCCTTCTGATTCATGCTGAAGGTTTAAAGGCTATCTCGCCGATTCGCAAGGAACAGCAGTGCTAAGATTTCACATTGCTCCTTCGTAGCTGACTTGAACTGCATACCAGGAGCATGCATGATATGAAAAAGAACCTTGGCCCGGGTATAACATTCTCAAAAATATAGCGATGCATCTTGGCCAAGATGAAAGTTCCCGTATGAATCTAAAAATAGAGGAATTTATAATCCAAACTAGCAGAATCTCCATCAATAGCTTGACTATTTCGTCGATACCTGATAAGAAATGCTACAGGTACCTTAGGATAGACGAAAACATATCTTGTGGTGGTACTACTAACAAGGTACCCACCGACAAGGAATATAACAGCCTCAGAACTCTCTACATACAATAAAACAATTGCTTACAATGTCTTTGCAGTACCAGTTCTCATATCAACATTTGGGTTACTTGCTCGGACGCTTAATGAGATCCGAGCCTTTGAATTGAAAACCCAAAACTTGACCAGCAAAAATAATCTTCATATCAAGTGACTTGGACCGCTTCTTCCTAAAACGAAAACAAAACCGGAGAGGCTTAATATAGCGAAAGCCAAATTTCACAAATCGATTCTACAAGCATAATTTGACAGGTTTGTCAAAATTCATCTGGTTTTTGCGCGTCATTTACTTGGTCAATATCAATGAGAACACAGCTGTGTAGACGACACAGTAATTTTCAATCGGTAATACGATGCCATTTTTAGAGGGCAGGAGAGAGAGAAAATAAGAAATGTTTTTCCAGAATAAGATTGAATCACCGATTAAAATTATTAACACTGTGCGTCCACTCAACTAAATACATTTTAATTAACTTGACTTAAGGATTTGGTTAAGAGAAAAAATCGATATTTTGAAGTGATAACTAGCTTTTGGACAAAGACTTTTATTAATGCAACTAGAGGCAAATTAAATGGCAACTTTTAGAGTGACTTTCTACAAGCAAGAAACAAAAATATAACTTTGAAATATTGGATGGAAATCTGTGCGCGGAAGACACGTGTGACTTTTATATGATTAACTTTGGAAATTTCGATCGAATGGCACATAAAAAGCTAAACATATACCGTAAATCCTCGAATATAATCTGCACTTTTTTCCCAAAGTTTAAAGGTCAAAATCCCTAGTGCGTATTATACACGAGGTTAAAATGAAAATTATTTTCTAAGCAATGTTCAAGTCTCCATTTGCTGTCCGGCAATGTTTATTCAGACGTATTTTGTGATTTCGGGCGCGAAAATACCTTAAGCTAAGCCTGTAAGCAATGAAGTCACAAAATAATCATCCATTACTCTGCTTTTAGCTTTCGAGTACTATTCTTTCCACTTGTATGTATACATGTGTGTGTGTATGTGTGTATACATGTATATTCGTGTGTATGTATGTATGTATGTATGTATGTATGTATGTATGTATGTATGTATGTATGTATGTATGTATGTATGTATGTATGTATGTATGTATGTATACATGTATATTCGTGTGTATGTAGTATGTATGTATGTATAATGCATGACCAAATTCTTTGATAAAAACAATTTTTTACGCTCAGAAATATAGTTTTGGTAACTTTGACTGATGAAACTTTGCGCGTAGAATGCCTTTTCTTGAGTCTTCATTTTTGTAATTAATTGTCAAAAATTAATACCGGCTGGTAGGATATTAAGGTTGTACTAGAAGGTCAGTGGAGTGAATATTACAGCGGATGACGTGATATTTTCACTTGAGAAATTCCCTTGTAGGGAATTGATATTATGAATAGTAAGAAGTCCCCGAAACAGAGGGGAGTCGGAAGCATGTTTTCTTGGAATCAGAATAATTTCCTTGAAACATTGGTTTCCCAAAGTGGTCAGCTTTATATAGAAGATTTAGACCCACATATGGAAGCTTAATATTTTCTGTTTCTATTGAAGCAACCTCCGCCTCAAAAATTGCAATAATAATAGATCTATCATCGATGTCATCAATTAGAAAAAGATTCGCAAGAATTCGAAGCACGGTTTTAGCCGTTTTAGATTCCCCGACCTAAAAATCATCGTAAAGTTACCTTCATTTTATCTCCTGTACCCGTTCGTTGCAATGATTGGTTTAAAAAGTGCAACAAACTTTTTAATTCAGAATTTGTACATCGTTTTATGATATCGTTGAACTGGATGTGTTTGCATACCAAATGCTCAGTGAAAAGAGATGGATGCGATCTCTTAACAGACAGATTACCACATCTGGTACTCCGTTTATTACAGTAATAAGTTTATGAATATTTAATAATGTTTTTCAAGGCAATACTTTTGGTGGTTTTCTTTGAGCTTATCATGTCCAATAAGTCTTTTGCCTTTCACATTTTTCTAACATAGCGAACAAATATAACTATTTGTGGGATATTTTGAGTATTTTGGATATCTATACATTGATCCAGTGTTAAACTGGAAGCAACACAGCTTTCGAGATCAGATTCATAGATATATCTGATGAGAGTTAGATAAAAGATGGAAACTGGCTTTATTGCTTCTCGAATTTTGGAGTTTTTCTGGAGCAAGAGCTGCAACAACATCACTAATCTTCTCCATGGCTTTAAGAAAGTTGACTGAGCAATATTTTCAGCTATAATACAAGCAACTTGAGCAGTAAAACCATTTTGCATAAAATGGGAGAACATGCTTTTTTTTTCATTCAATGATGAATTTGAATTTTAACATTTTCTAATATTTATTCACAGTATTAATACGAAAGAAATACAGACGTTGTGAACTTTCTTGTAAATAAATTCATGCAGACGTATTAACTAAGTAACTTTATACGAATTCATGTGCGCGAATGTTAGATAAGACACCACGTCATTTTACCATTTATAGTAAAGTGAAATTGCTTCCATATTTCTGGTTGGAAGCAAAGATTTTGTTCGTATTCTCATCTTAGATTTACTTTTCTATTGTCTTTATATAAATATACCACCTAACATAAAAATTCATTTTAAATATTCATGAATTCATTAATTACAAAAGCAGATGTACTTGTTGATACCTAAAGTTCAATATTTCCTGAAATTTATCATAACATAAGGGAAATCATTTATATACGCATGTTATGAAAATAAAGAAATCTTTACCTAAGGATAAGAGTAAATGCTTGGAATACATTTAGGAAGTCGAAATTGCAGTTTGGACGTGTTAATATGTTAATCTTTAGTTCTCTGAATTATTCTGTTTGCATCTATAGTCTATAGAATTTGGAAGAAAACTGAAAGCTACGAATTATCTTGGGTGTCGAATATAGCAGGTTTGAGAGCCGCATGTAGTTCCCCAAATGCAATTTTATCAATTTTGAAATCTTCGTGCTGTCGTTCTACATTTGTTTTCCGTTCTGGCATGGATTAACTGCACTTTCTAAAGAAGTGTTTTATGGCCGTATGCCCTTTCATACATATACCCACATACGTACGCATGGTATAAGTCATGCATACACACCAATTTTAGGTGTTACGTTGTCTCAGTTAATCAAACTTCAAGATAACTGGTACCACCTTTGTAAAAGATGCCTATATAGCTGGCAGATTACGTAGCAAGGTAAATTTAATAGAGAATACAGCAGCAGAAATAATAATTCCAATGTATGATAGTTTGTGGTTTTAACCCCAAAATTATTTCGGTCAAGGATTAAATGTCTTAAACATTGAAATAAATCAACATATATTGAAATAATTAATTCATAAACTCTTTTCGCTTTTAAGTCATTCTTGGTCATTAGTTGTCAAATGGACACCAATCACAAAATACTGCTCATCTATTAAATAGAGTCAGGAATCAAAAAATAAAAATTGTGAGCATTTGCTTGTGGGAGATAAGGTAATAAAATCCCAAATAACTGGTAGATCATAATTAGATTACTTAGCACTTGGGGTGGGAAAAATCAAGCGTGTCTAGGAATGGCACATCGATAGAGGGGCGGTCAGAGGTAAGTAATGGAATGCTAAATATCCGAGAAACAGGGAAAAACCTAAATTTTAATTATATTTGAAACTTTATAAAAATGGTAATTAATTTCTTCTTTCTAGTGTTTATTCGTTTATTCTTTTACTTGTTTCTGTCATTTTGACTGTGGCCAGGCTGGAGCACCACCCGGACTTATTCTTTGTAAGTCTGGTACTTATTCTATCGGTCTCTATTACCGAAATTCTAATTACGGGGACGTAAACACACCAACGTCGGTTGTCAAGCGATGATGGAGGACAAACACAGACACATATACACAAGTATATACATATATGTTTACTACAGGCTTCTTTCAGTTTCCGTCTACCAAATCCATTCACAAGGCTTTTGACGGCCCAAGGCTATAGCAGAAGATACTTACCGAAGGTGCCACGCAGTGGAACTGAACCGGGAACCATGTGGTTGGGAAGCAATCTTCTTACCACACAGCCACGCCTCCATTTTCTTATTTTATCTTCAAAGTCACGGGCGTAACTATGCAGTGAGAAGCTTGCTTACCAACCACATGGTTCAGGGATCAGTCCCACTGCGTGACACCATAGCCAGGCGTCTTTTACTATAGCTTCAGGCCGGCTAAAACCTTGTGAAAGAAACCCGAACTATATATACATATATATATATATATATATATATATATATATATATATATATATATATATATATATATATATATACTCTGTGTGTGTGTTTGTCCCGCGGCCCGCCACTTGACAACCGGTGTTGACATGTTTGCATCCCTGTAACTTAATGATTCAGCAAAAACGACCGATAGAATAAACAGCAGACTTTAAGAAATAAGTACTGGGTCGATCTATCCGACTTAAAATTCTTCAAGGCAGTGCCCCTGCATGGCCACAGTCTAATGACTGAAAAATGTGAAAGAGAAGATTATAAAAAAAAGATCGAATATCCCAAGTTTCTTCACCATTTCTGACTGCTTCTCCTCAGAATAGCAGAGTCCTTGTAGCCAGGTGCTACACCCATGAATGCAACAAATCCTATTTCTTTACTACCCACAAGGGCTAAACATAAAGGGGACAAACAAGGACAGACAAACGGATTAAGTCGATTACATCGACCCCAGTGCGTAACTGGTACTTAATTTATCGACCCCTTAAGAATGAAAGGCAAAGTCGACCTCGGCGGAATTTGAACTCAGAACGTAACGGCAGACGAAATATCTATTTCTTTACTACCCACAAGGAGCTAAACACAGAGGGGACAAACAAGGACAGACAAACGGATTAAGTCGATTACATCGACCCCAGTGCGTAACTGGTACTTCATATATCGACCCCGAAAGGATGAAAGGCAAAGTCGACCTCGGCGGAATTTGAACCCAGAACGTAACGGCAGATGAAATACTGCTAAGCATTTCGCTCTGCGTGCTAACATTTCTGCCAGCTGCCGCCTTCAAAAGCAAAGTCGACCACGGCGGAATTTGAACTCAGAACGTAACGGCAGACGAAATACTGCTAAGCATTTCGCCCGGCGTGCTAACGTTTCTGCTAGCTCGCCTCCTGATGCAGCTAAACCTAACGCCTACAAAACTCGCACGGATGTCATCTCTCTCTCTCTAGAACTCTCCATTAAACATGGAATCATCAGATTGAGATGACACCTACTGATCAAAGTCAAAATGCTTCTGAAACAGCAACCTTACCATTCTTATATTTCCTCTGGTTTGTATTTATGTCACAATACTTTTTTTTTCTTTTTACTTTTCCATGTAATGAACCAATTAACAGTTTTCTGTCTCTCATCTAATTAGCACTGTTTAAACCTTTTAATTAAAACCCATACACAGGTGATGCAATTACATTTTATTCAAATGAAAGGTTAAACAAACTAAAACTTTCACAATCATCAAATACATTATCACCTTTTCGAGTGATGAGCTGCTTTCAATGTTCTCATCAAAGGAAACCGTCGGATATTTTGCTTCATCGGGTTTCAGTCCTTCATTATATTAATCTCTTTTTCTTTATTTAATGCGGCGAGCTGGCAGATTCGTTAACAAGCCGGGCGAAATGCTTAGCGAGTATTTCGTCTGTCTTTACGTTCTGAGTTCAAATTCCGCCGAGGTCGACTTTGCCTTTCATCCTCTCGGGGTCGATTAAAAAAGTATCAGTTACGCACTGGGGTCGATATAATCGACTTAATCCGTTTGTCTGTCCTTGTTTGTCCCCTCTGTGCTTAGCCCCTCGTGGGTAGTAAAGAAATAGATAAATTAAGTACCAGTTACGCACTGGGGTCGATGTAATCGACTTAATCCGTTTGTCTGTCCTTGTTTGTCCCCTCTGTGTGTAACCCCCTTGTGGGCAGTAAAGAAATAGGTATTTCGCCTGCCCCTACGTTCTGAGTTCAAATTCCGCCGAGGTCAACTTTGCCTTTCATCCTTTCGGGGTCGATTAAATAAGTACCAGTTATGAACTGGGATCGATGTAATCGACTTAATCTGTTTGTCTGTCCTTGTTTGTCCCCTCTATGTTTAGCCCCTTGTGGACAATAAAGAAATAAGTATTACGTCTGCCGCTACGTTCTGAGTTCAAATTTCGCCGAGGTTCACTTTGCCTTTCATCATTTCGGGGTCGATAAATTAAGTACCAGTTGCGAACTGGGATCGATGTAATCGACTTAATCTCCTCCCCCACGCTGCCCTTGTCGCAAAAATTTGGAATCATTATATCAATTTCTTTTAAATGAGTACAGGGTCAGTTTCCCTCTCCCTCTGTCCCTTTCTGAATGTGGAATTAACATGCAAATGGCTGAGTACTCCATAAACATGCATGGCCTTAATGTAGTTCTCGGGGTGATTCGCCGTGACACAAATTGTGATGAGGCTGGCCCTTTGAATTACAGGTACAACTCAGTTTTGCCAAGTGAATGAAGTGGAGCAACAAGAAATACAAGGACAAAACAAGGACACAACACACCTCTTGGAATCGAACTCACGACTTTAAGATCAACCACTTAGCCACGCGCCTTCTACATCGTTGGCTAAATAATTATCTCTTTTACTCTTTTACTCTTTTACTTGTTTCAGTCATTTGACTGCGGCCATGCTGGAGCACCGCCTTTAATCGAGCAACTCGGCCCTGGGACTTATTCTTTTGTAAGCCCAGTACTTATTCTATCGGTCTCTTTTGCCGAACCGCAAAGTTACGGGGACATAAACACACCAGCATCGGTTGTCAAGCAATGCTAGGGGGACAAACACAGATACACAAACACACATATGCATATATATATACATATATACGACGGGCTTCTTTTCAGTTTCCGTCTACCAAATCCACTGACAAGGCTTTGGTCGACCCGAGGCTATAGTAGAAGACATTTGCCCTAGGTGCCACGCAGTGGGACTGAACCCAGAACCATGTGGTTGGTAAACAAGCTACTTACCACACAGCCACTCCTGCGCCTGTATACTTGTTTTATCGACCTTGCAAATAATGAAAGGCAAAGTTGGTTGTTGTTCGATTCGGTTCCTTTATGTACAAGAACAAAACAAACTGCCAGGAAGCCATCAACACTGCACACTCTCCTATCCTCCAACTTTATTACGATGCTTTTATATTGATACAGATATTCAGTTATTGAAGAACAATAATACTGTCATTTGCTTCAACACAAACGTCTAGCCTGCATTTATTTATTCTTTTAATTTTATCAGCTCCGACTTAAATCGAAGGAAACTAAGTTCAAAGTTGCATTAAAAATGTTATTTACTCACTGGAGTATACAGCGCTGTCTTCACAATCACTAGATTCTAAACTTGAAATGGCCGTGGGAAAACGATTACGTCAAATGAGGATGCCTTCCTCCGGATTACTTCGGAAATCTTTTAAAGCAGACGCTTTTCTTTTGACAGACAGGCAACAATACGTCATCTGGTTTAACTCATTCACCAAGCATTCAGCTACGTTTATTAAAGGTGCCCACTCTGTCGCAAGCATGTGGATAAGGTCTCCAATGTGAGAATAATTTCTTACTTTCCTTCTACTTGTCATGGAAGCTCATTTTCTCTGACTCAGCCATTAAAACAAACTTACAGTTCAGGTTTTCACCAACACAATGCCTCTCTTTACGTTCTCTTCATAAAGCTAGATGTGTTCTAATAGAGTGAAACATCTCGCATACTCTCGAGCCTATACTCTTTTACTCTTTTACTTGTTTCAGTCATTTGACTGTGGCCATGCTGGAGCACCGCCTTTAGTCGAGAAAATCGACCCCGGTCTTATTCTTTGGAAGCCTAGTACTTATTTTATCGGTCTCTTTTTGCCGAACCGCTAAGTTACGGGGACGTAAACACACCAGCATCGGTTGTCAAGCAATGTTGGGGGAACAAACACAGACACACAAACACATACACACATACATATATATATATATATACATATATATATATATATATATGTATATATATATATGTATATGTATATGTATATGTATATATATATATATATATATATATATATATATATATATATATATACATATATACGACGGGCTTTTTTCAGTTTCCGTCTACCAAATCCACTCACAAGGCTTTCGTCGGCCTGAGGCTATAGTAGAAGACACTTGAAGGTGCCACGTAGTGGGACTGAACCCGGAACCATGTGGTTGGTAAGCGCCTATTTCGATTTTTGATTGCAAATAGTACGCAGTATTTCAGTTAAGTAAATAAAGACCTCAGCAAAAGTCAGAAAATCACACTTTCTACTTTTGTTTTGATAATATCACAAGTTTCACACTGGTTTGTGGAACAATTATATTAAATAAATAAGAGTCTCGAATGATAAACATTAATATCTTATCAAAATGTATAAAGACACTTCATATATATATATATGTTTATATATATATATATAATATATATATATATATATATATATATATATATATATATATACATTTAGATAGAGAGAGAGGGAAGAAGAACGAGACACATGTAGATAAATAGATTATATCATTACAATTTTCAAAATAATTCTATTTAATTAATAATGGTATAATAAACAGGCAAGGAATGTAGTTTCGTAAATACATAGACGCAGACATGGTTCTGTTGTCACGAAGTTCGCTTTGTAGCCACGCTGCTCCTGGTTCATTTCCACTGTGAGGCACCTTAGATAAATGTCTTTTGTTCGAGTTTCTGGTTGACCAATATCTCGTGAGTGGAATTTAGCAGACAGAAAACTTTTCCAAGAACGTATGCAAAAAAATGTATGCAAAAAATCCAAAAAACGGAAGCTTTACGATTTATGTTGTTGTTAAGGCGATGAGCTGCCAGAATTGTTAGCACTCCGGATAACATGCTTATCGGCATTTCGTCTGTCTTTACGTTCAGAAATCAAACTCCACTGAGGTCGATTTTGCCTTTCATCCTTTCGGGATCGCTAAAATAAGTACCGAGTTGAGCACCAGGGTCGATGTGATCGACCAGCCCCTTTCCCTAAAATTTCATACCCTGTGTCTATAGCAAAAAGGCTTACTACCATTATTGTTGCTGTTGATGATGATGATGATGATGATGATGATGATGATGATGATTGTCTTAGTGTTCAGATGAGTTTTTTTTTTTTCGCAATTAGTAAAAACAGAATTAAATCGGAGTATTGTGTAAAACCAGATAATGTTTCCCATTTTCCTCCCAGAGTTATTGGAAAGAGCAAATAGAGAAATAACATATCTATACCTAAAGAAGGAGAACCAGAGAACCCTGTCTCCCTTTAAAAGGTTAATGGAGAAAGAACCACACGAAATAACGGGGCATATTTTCTAGTCTGAGTCATGTAAGACCTATAAGATCTCTCTGCTGTAAATTCAACCCAAAACACTGGATAAAATCGTCGTTTATAATTTAACCATTTTGATGACGAGAAAATCAAATACCTGTCATGTATTGGGGTCGATTTCATCGTCTAACACTTTCTCCTCTTAGGCTGGTGTTATAAATAATGATTATTTGTAAAACTATTTCAGTGGTCTTAATTCAGTGGTCCTGTTTGCTTTCATTGAAAATCCAGACGCAACTATATTTTAGCAACGAGTATTAACGTGAATAGATTTAAAAGTTTACTGCGTCATATACGTCGTTCTCTTTTCCGTCGTGTTGTTTACGTGTGTAAATCTTTAAATTACTACTATCACATATTCGTGTTTATCATTTTTTCCCAATTTCTAAGGTGTCTATTGTTATACAGAGGGTTTCTATTTTCAATCTCCGTGTTGTTTATCTCTATTTCTGGTATTTTTTTTTGTATAGGTTCGTCATTTTGTTTACAGATACGAGGTTTAATCAAAATATATCGTCGCTGGTGCTACAAAAAGTAAACTACAGTAATCTCCCGACTATCGCGGGAAAGGTGAAATTTCGCGAAGTAGAAACAGTACTGTACTGTATTTCTTTTATTATTATTTTTATAATTTGTATATATATATTTTATCATAAATGCAAAACAACACCACGAAAGAACCGATGTAAACTTAAATAATAAACCGTGATAAGTGAACCGCGATAAGTGAACCGCTATACGGCGAGGGGTTACAGTACTGCACATATAAATTCGGCATCTCCTCCCCTTTGAAGTAGCCCACTTCTGAAGCTACACACTTTATTCAGCGTCGCTTCCATTCATGGAAGCATTCCTAGAATTCCTTTTGGAGGATAACGAACAGCTGCGCGTCACATTCTCATGGAGTTCCTCGACATCTTGAACATTTGTTCCTTTCAAGTAGGATTCCTTTCAAGCCTTGATTTCGGGGTCATAAAACATAAACCCACAATTCATCATTTGTTATGACCGTCTTCAAGCATATATATACATACATGTGTATCTTTGTACTAATCTTAATTTGTATCTTAAGTTATTTATTAATAAATTTATTCATTTACTTATATGTGGCTTTATACATATTAGCAGTCTTATATATTTAGTCTATATTTGTACTCATCTTGATTTGTACTTTATGTTATTTATCTATTTATTTATTCATTTATCTATATGTAAATATTTACATAATAGTAGCCTGTATACTAAGTTTATCTATGTACTCATTTCAATGTATATTTTTCATTTTATTTTATGTTATTTATCTATCTATCTATTCATTTATGTATATGTGGATATATACATATTAGCAGTACTATATATTAGGTTTACCTTTGTATTTATCTTAATTTGTATTCTATGGTATTTATCTATTTATTTATTTATTTATTTATATGTAGATATATACATACATATCCATTATTTATTATAATAATATATATATATATATACAAACTTTTACTTATATTTTCATTTTAATTTTAATTATTTCATCTTATTTTATTTTATTACATTTTAATTTTAAGTAATTACAATTATTAACTTATAATTAATTTAATTTATTGTTATTTACTTATATACTATTTATTGGTAAGTCCTGTTAATTGCTTTATAGGTATTTATATGTCCACTGATATTATTTAATGCTAAATCCTGTTAATTATTATATATGTATTTATGTGTCCACTGATACTTAAAATATATATATATATAAGTACTACGAATGTTTACACGCACATTATATGTGAAAATATATGGTGTGTATGTATAGGTTTGTTGTTACACATGAGTATACATATGGACATGTAGATGTGAGTGTAATCCTATTAGTTCGTTGGTGAGGGTTTAAATAGGAAAATATTAGTATTGTAATAATACTAGATTTCTTACGTAGGGATGCTATCTGTATAAGCTATAAGGAGTTATTTTGATTATATATCTTAGAATATTAGCGTATTTTGACTTTTTACAATTAATTTCTTATAATTTAATTATTATAAACCGATGTTAACTTAGTATATATATATTTTTATGTCTTTTGATAGACAAACAGAAACGGGTATTCTATACTTTATAATTTAGCGAATGTTTGAATAAAACATAGCGGTAAAGTTGCGGACATTTTTAGTTATAAAATATTGTTTACGAAAAATACGGTGTCATATGAATTATGTACCTTATGACAAATTACACTCTCTATCTGGATATAATTATATGTATGTTTGCATTTACTGATTTATTGACATATGTGAGTGGATCTATTTGTAAATACTTAGTTAATACCACGGCCATGGTGTCGTCCGGGGTGTCTGGATGTCTGAATGCATGTATGTGCAATCGGTTGAGTTCCTCTGTTTTGCATGTGTATAGTTGCGATACTACCTCTTATATTATTTATTTATTTATTTATGATTTGGTTGTGTATGTGGGTATGTCTGTGTGTATGTGTGTGTGTGTGTGTGTATACATATAACTATGTATGTATGTGCGCACGATTTGTGGATGTGCGTGCGCGTGTGTATGTTTCCTAGCTAACTAACCGTAAAATTTCCATTGTAATTCAAATTTAAAACTATAAACCAAGCGAATCCATCTATGAAAATCAATACCATGCGGGCAGAGGAATTCGACTGATTGAGTATATATGTGGATGTCCGCTTGCATTGGATGGTACAGTAGTGGTTGTTATTATTATTATTAATATTAATATTAATTTTATTGACTTTTTGTGTAATGACACATTTTAATAGATTGGACTGTTCAATATATATGCCTGCTTTAAATGTGAGTGTACATGTTGTGGTTCCTTGATGTTAGTTATAGAACTGTGAGTTCAATATGGAACATTATTGTGTTTGTTAATGTATATTGATCTATATTGTTTATATTGTATTATTGTGTATATATATATATGTAAGAATATGAGTGTGTATGCACACATATTTATATTTATATGTAAATTTTATTTCATACTTGCATTAAATTCTCTGAAGAGGCCGTGAGCCATTCTTGTTAATGTCTCATTTATACCTGCTTTATATGGCTAATAGGTTAAATGGGACATACCTGTCTTCACGGCCGAAACAGCTGTCAGCTACAATGTAAATATATTTCTATGTCTTGTTATATTTGTACTATATTAATGTATAATATCATTGCTATTGTGTAATGGTTTAATAAAGTATTGATTGGGTATTTTCTGATGGTTGATGATTGATTTAGATATATATATATATATATATATATATATATATATATATATATATATACACATATGTCTTGTCCACGGTGATCCTTTGATCTTACCCAAAATGTTTCCCGCGCTGGAAACTTCCTTCACTGCCATTTTATGTATATCTAATTCTTGATGGAATCCTTTGGGCCTGGAGAATCGGTTCGCTCGCAGCTTTGGGGGGACTCTTTTGTTTTTAACGTTCTTCGATGTCAGATATTACTTTTTATTCGCATATTTCAGTTATATTTCTCTATTCTGTCTTCTATATCTTTTAAATATTGATTTCATAAAAGTTAAGACATCTCTTTTTAACCATTTTCCTCCGTATGTTTCATTTTCATGTTGTTTTCTTGGGTTTTCAAATTTCTATACGGCTAGCTTATGTGAGCGTGCCAAATTTTATTTGTAACTATTGTGTATTCTCTATACAGTATTTCGTTAACCCTGGTGATATTGATTTTTGTGTCTGTTTTCATTTAATTTTTCAATGACTAGGCTAGCATTTTTTTTAACTATACAAGCTATTTCTTCATTAACTCTCATCCCTAGATGTTTGAGATATTTTAATTGGTCTCTAAGATCTCATATCGATTTCAATTATTTTAAAACTTTTCTCACCGTATTGATGATTTTCATCAAAAGAATTTTCTATTCTACCATTTTTCTCACCTTTTCTTTTATTTCTATTCTTGTTTAAGTTATTCAAGTTCAGTTTTGTTGATTGATCGTCTGCTTGTCATGTTGGGTTTGGTTATGTGGTTTTGAAAATATTAGATCTCTGATCCTGACTTAAGTTCTCGATGATTTTTTTTTATTATTCTCGTTCTATGTTTTTGTTATGATTTTGAATATCTTCAGTATTGGTAAAGCAGAATCGTTACCGTGTCGGGCGAAATGCTTAGCGACATTGCATTCATCTTTATGTTCTAAGTTCAAATTCCACCGAGATCCCCTTTGCCTTTCATCCTTCTTTCAGGGTCGATAACATAAGTACCAGCTGAAGACTGGGGTCGATGTAATTGACTTACTCTCTCCCCCAAACATTCTGGTCTTGTGCTGAAATTTGAAACTAATATTTTAAGCATTGATACATTTTCGGATATGAAAGCATTTCTTCTTAAATTAGCAAGTCCTTTGGAATCCATAATTATTTTCTCTTTATATTTAATATAAAAAAATATAATTTCTTTTTCGTGAGAATGTAATTGTAAACTACGCATGCTTATAAATATGCATACTCAACAGCTATAAAATATGAAAGTATGCAGCATACAAATATATTTCTCTCGTTTTCAATTATACTTTCTATGGTTTATTTGCAAAATATGAAGACTAAAGTCTGGATCTTTACTTACCCTTTCAACATCTTCATCGAACACCGTTTATTTTGTTTATTTGTTTTAATCTTATATTCCTTTTGCAATGCTGGGGGTTTTCCGTTTCATTTTTCATACATATTTCCATTAAGCTGAAAGAATGCATTTCTCTCTAATCCTTTACCTAAATTTACGAGTTTTCTTTGCCTTGTTTATCATTTTTACTAAAGTTTTAGAGATGGATTAAATTGGTGTGTTGTTAATATGACTCGCTTTCCGTTAGTTTCTTTGCACGTGACGGTTGATTGTATTTTTATCTCTAAAACTTTATTATGATAAGAGCCGGACAAATTACGTACACAGTTATCCTCCAACATTTTCGTTTTCGCTTCGTTTCCTGTTTGATACGCGGGTATTCAATTGACATTAGTAGATACTTTTCGTAATAGTCAAATAATGTTCTATTATGTAAAACATCATTTGGTAAATTACAAGGGCGAACGTTTGTCACACGAGTTCACTCGACATGCGTGCAGAGTGAGGAAATCGTTCTCCACCCGTATCGATCATTATTCCAATCATGATGAAACTTTGCGAAGCTGCTCACATATATTCGATGAAGCAACAATCGACCGAGTCCATCGTCAGGATTATCTCATCGCCTTTCTTTGGTAGGAAAGGGTAGGGTAAGTTTTTTTCATATTTCTGGTGGTTATGACAAAAGATGGCGTATGGGTGGACATGGCCGAAAGAACTGATAATAAACACTTTTCTCCCTGACCTGATCAGATTTCTCAAGTTTCATTTGGAGAAGATGAATGTGTAGAGAACGAGTCTCCTTCAAGGAGATTTGGTGAAACCCTGATGAAAGTGGTAAACATGGTTCGAGTTAAATACCTTTAGAAGGGAAAATATAGTAAATGAAAGCACTTACTTTTGGTAGTCGGAGCTATCTTCGATATATATATGGGGTTTTCTGATTGGCTTTTTGCAGCAATCTTCCTGTTAGAATATTAGTTTCAAACTTCAGCAATTTCGGGGAAAGGGAGTAAGTCAATTACATCGACCCCAGTGTTCAGCTGGTACATATTTTATCGATCCCGAAAGGATGAAAGGCAAAATTGGCCTCGGCGGAATTTGAACTCAGAACGTAAAGACGAAATCTCCTATTAGAGTATTTATATATTTTGTATACTGCGTTTATCATCACTTTGCATTTCATCTTATATATGATAACAGAAAATAATTAATTTTCAATTTTGCAAATTCATAGATATTCAACTTATATTTAATTACTGGTTTGGTCTTAACACTTAAAAATTGTTATTGGCTTTAGAGACATCGGTTTCAAATTTGAACACAAGCATTAAGTTCACTCACAGAAAAGTGGTCCTGCAAATCTACTCTAGAAGACTCTTCAGATTTCTGAAGAGTCTACTAGAGCAGATGCAAGCGCTGATATATGATTTATAAAAACATGTGACATATTAATAAAAATCTGTAAATATAAAACCATCCAGATTTCTGAGTACCTTATTTCTTCTAATGTGTGTGTGTGTGTGTGTGTGTGTGTGTGTGTGTGTGTGTGTGTGTGTGTCTGTGTGTGTGTGCATATATTCATGCTACGGGCTTCTTTCTGTTTCCGTGTACCAAATCCACTCACAAGGCATAGCCTAAGGTGTCACGCAGTGAGGCTGAACCCGGAACCATATGATTGGGAAGCGAGATTAATATGAGGAAATCAAAAATTAAAAGTCAGGAAACCAAAGTTCCAAGCGTGGAGCAAAATGTTTATGATTTTGTAGAGTTTCTGGTTCTTGTTTCGGTCTCTACACGCCTGGCAAACTTAATAATTGAATTGTACCTTACTCATTTCTTCTGCACCACTGCAAACAATATATAGGGAGTGATATGATAAAAATAATCTTAAAGGGGGTATATAATAACACATAAACACATAAATATGTTTGATAAGAGTTGACAGAGTATTGGGCATCATTTCGCGGGTAAATGTAGCGTTACAGCAAGAATTATTAGAGGGTTGGGGTCTATTGAACAATAAGAAGTTCCGGTTATAACACTTAAGTGAGTCCCTACTGAAAGGGGAGTAACGCCGTATGACTGAAGAGAATTTGATTGACTAGTTTACTGAGCTGATTTACCATCATTAATGCCACTTGGAATTTCATGCACAGTACCGAGGATAATTCAGATTGACCTATGAGCACCACATAACGAAGTCTTTGATATTCCACAATTGCGAAGAGTTCCGGTGATTCCATAATGAATTTACAAAGCTATGATTAGAATTATATCTAAATATTTCATTTTCTAAATCAACCGATAATTCTCACAATATAAGAATAAAACCATCGTTTCGACCGTTGTTAATTTGATCAGCGCGTAGATTATGTTCTCTCTACTGAAACAATGGAATTTCATGAATGGAGAATAAGATCATTTCCATCGAAGCACTTCAATAAACATCTGAAATGATATCTCGAGCAAACAATCATTAACACAGCCATCTGACAGAAATTAGCTTCTGGCTCAGGAAAATGGCTTCTGACTCAGAAAATACAAACAAAGACATCCAGGATAATCACGCGAATCTTCCTAGTTTATGCTGTGTTCCTCTAGCGTAACTCCATAGTTCTCTGGGACTGATGGCTGTATAATATGATAATTATCCGTTTGTTTCCTCTTCTATGTATATATGAATAGAAAGCTCTCTTTACGTCAGTATTTTAAAATAAACTTGTCAAACAGCCAATATCCAGTCCTACCACCATGAACAATGTTCTAACTACTACTGGAATCGAATTTCTATCTCACATCTCCGAGTGTAATAAAATAATTGGTATTCTAAATGATTATACACCCTATGAAATTCTAGGTTTGTGTCTATTTTATTGTTGGATAAATTTATTAACTTTGAAAGGATACTGTTTAACAAACGTATTGCTGAGAGTTGAAAGCAGTCTTCAGCAAGAGAGAATAAGTATGCGGCGTTGAAATGGTCAACTTCAGATGTGTGTGTGTTTGTGTGTGTGTTTGTGTGTGTGTGTGTGTGTGTTTGTGTGTGTGTGTGTGTGTTGTGTGTGTGTGTGTGTGTGTCTGCTAAAAATTTGCAAAAGATCGAACGTTAGTTCCAAGCGGTGAAGCGTTCTCAACATCTAATTATGATGAGCGGGAATGAGTGAGATTCTTTCTCATTGGCTGATTTAAATGACGTAGTTTGACTGGTGTCGTACCATGTACTGACTGTTCCTCTCTGCTGCTACGAGATGGAAACAAATTTAGCACAAGAGATAGAAGTATTTTCCTTTGCTTTGATTAGAAATTCAGTGACGTTAAAAATGCTAGTTATGTTATCATAAATGGTTTCTTCAGATATCTGTATAATTTAAGCTCTAGAGAGTTACATTTTTCCGAGGACCTGTCAAGTCCTTATTTTCTTGACTATGCTTCACCAAAGACAGCCAGTAAGACTACACCATTTTCGGAATAGTCGACAGTGCTTTCATAGATCTGTGCTATTTTCCTTTTTGCATATCTCCCGTAATATTAAATCTTTTGTTGATTGATATATCGGAACGTCTCTCTCTTGTTCTACTGAAGATGAATTTTCTTTAATGATAATGAATTTTTTTCTTGCTAATTTTGTTATTTAAATTAAGGAAATATTATTTTCGGCTCACCATCACAACGCAATATATATTTCATGCAAAATGTTTTGGAAGAAATTTTTTAATGTCTATATTTTAATTTCCTTTGTCAATAAATACTTTTTATACAAAACGCTACTCCTGTTTGTCGTTCTGAGAATTTGGTAGCCATTAAATGGATTATGCGATTACAGGAGTTGATCATATATTTACGTTGATTGAAGCACACAGAGATAATCCAAACAAAGCACGCAAATACCACCCAGATATAGACGCACATAGAAATACTTTTAGAAATAGATAGAGAAAACCGAAAACTACATATACAAAAATTAGATATGGCCGTCAGACCATAAAACTATTCAATAAACACCGCTCAAACACAAAAATTATATTCATAGCGAGGGACTAACGAACTGTGAAAACTTGTGTACAATTTAGCAAACTGGGCATCTTCATATGTATAAAAATATCTGATCTTTCAAAAATGATAAAAACAGAGTTCAACCAATGAACCATTAAAAATCTTTATTTTCCAATGTCAACATTTTAGCCAACAGGATATACGGTCTTCAGAGTTTCAAAACACGAGTAAATGTGATGAAGAGAAAATTTGCCATGAATAACAAGTTTCTTTAACAAATAAGAGTATATATCAACTTGTGTATGCATATGTATACATGTATGTATATTTGTATATATACCTATATATGTGTGAATGTTAATATATGTGTACATACCGACGAAAAGAACAAATCATGATATAAGCAAACAATATCACACGCAAAAACCTGAATACATGCTCCTAAATGAACAAAACGAAACAAGATATTAAAAAACAAAGAAACAAAAAACCACAATACACATCAAAACAAATGCGTAGCACCTAACAATCGAAATGAAAGACAGAAATATATGGCTGTTCAACGCTGGATATAAAACGAAATTATAGTTATTGACGGATGCTGTGGCACGAAACTTGAGTCACAAAAAAGTGTAATTCAAGCAAAAAAAAGACATTCCTTGTTAGATATATTAAGTACTAATTCCTATTTTTTACACAAGAAAGTAACCTCTGAATATGTGCGTGTATGTATGTGAGTGTGTGGGGGTGTTTGTGTGTGTGTGTGTGTGTGTGTAGATCGGTAGGTATTATGTACAGGGTTGGCCAAAAGTCACCAGACAGTAAATCAAAACCATTTCATTTGAGATTCATTTATGTTTAACAACTGAATGAATTTAATAAAAGCATCGAAATATGAAACAATACGAAAATTTTTCAAACTGAAGTCCTTTTGAGACACCGTTTTTCCACTTGAGTCAATACAGAATTACAGATAGTATTTAAGGAATTCTGATTTAGTGTCAGGTGACTCTTGGTCAACCCTGTATGTATGTATGCATGCATAAATACAAGTTTATTACCAGTTCAAATACATTTGAGGCATATTCGAACCCGTAAGAAAGCCATTCACTATATTTGGTCATTGTGAAAATTTCTCACTGTAGACAATTAGGTGTAAATGCACCGAGTCAGCTCAGAACATTCCCTAACCATATTGCTGTTGGATACATGCATTTGAGAGTGGTTATCTCCTTTTTAGCCCCAGAGACCGGAAAGACAGATCCCTATGTATACATACATGTCACCCAGTAGTTTATATGTATACGTGTTGTAAACAAAAGCATATTATGCGATACATGTCATTGTTGACGTTTGTATTTAGTCATGTCTAAACATTAGTCTTTAATACTAACTTTTGTTATGCTTTAGGCATATTTGAAGCCGTAAGAAATGGCACAACCAGTCACTGAACGATCGCGGGGACATCATAATAGGAAAATGTCCCTTGTGTTAGTTCGCAACGTCTGCCTTTCTAGTATCTGTTGCTGAGGAAGGGATAACCACTCCGAAATGCACGCATCCCAGTCTGATTAGAGGACGCTGTGTGCTGACTCAGTGTATTTAAACTTATTTGACTGCAGCAGTAAATTGTCTCCATGGCAAAATAGAGAAAATGGCCTTTTTTTACAGTTTCAAATATGCCTCAACCATATTTGAACCGGTTACAAGTTTATATTTATACAAAGCCATATTTAAGAATTTGACTTGTATACTTTCAGTGGCAAAATATAGAAACTAAATTGAGAGGAAAATAAAATATAATCACGCTTATTGGTGTACAACAGAATAGGTTCGAAACCCGAAACTTATGGCTGCGGTGTGAAATTGTTAATCATATTGGCATACAAGTAATTGATGACAATAACCTGTTTTCATTTTGCCTAACCAAAAATAATTTCGATGAATAACCAAAACAAACTTATTGAGAATTAATTGAAAGAGCTGACTTCGCATTTTTCTCTAAGCTATATAATTATTTGACAGTTGCACATACAAATTCTTTCGCGCACACACACACACACATATATATACATATATATATGCATATATATATATATATATATATATATATATGCGTGTGTATGTATGTACGTGTATTTATATATATATACATGTATATATATGTATATACGTGTATATATATGTATATACGTGTATATATATATATATACATATATATATATATATACGTATATACGAGTATATATATATATATACATATATAAATATACATATATATACACATATATATACATATGTGTGTGTATGTGTGTGTATGTATGTATTCTGAGAGATAAATTAGCAAACTCACAGAGTTATGTTGTAACATTCTGTATAGTAAAATATATAAACAACCTTTCTGGGGTTTTTTTTTGGGGGGGGGGCGTATAATAATGATTCTTTACCGAATATACGTAAATATAGCTCGAAAGTTTTCTATAGTATAAATAATTAAACACTGAGAAAGTTTTAAATTGAATGCCTGCCGTCCTATGCAATTAGGTTTGAATCGTATCATATTTAGTGAATCGTATTCTATATCTCACAGGCGAATTTTCGACTTACAAGTTTTTTAAAGAAATTACGGAACTGATTCTAGGTTTTTCGTAAAGAATAAAAGATAGAAATAGTAAAAATTATATAAAAGTGGGCTTGAATACGTTTTCTTTACTGTTATGTAAAGCAAATCTATTTTAATATAGAAGACATTTGAATTCGCAAGAAATATTAGATTGAATGGCGTTTTTTGTACAAATTAAAGTTTCTACTCAATTATTAATAACTGAATAATATGTACGGTATCATATGATATACACGCAATGTCAAAACTCATTTATCAATGTTTTTACATATATAAGATTAATGTTTCTTTGACTGATTAAAATGAAAAACTTTTCTACGAGTTTCCTACCATAGTTCTTTTCACGAGACAGCTATTTCCTAAAGTCTCTTCGTTCAGACTACTTTCTTTCGCTGTTAACATATTATCTGTCATTGCCACACTCACTTGCAGTTTCTAGACATGTGACTGTTTCTGATGACGTAAGATCTCCCGTATCGTTCTTTCGATAGAAATTACATACAGGCCAATCCAGAGAAAATGTTACAATGATGATTAACTGACCAAATCATCTCACTGGCCAGAGCTCTAATCCAAAGAAAACAATTTTCAGAAGATTATTATTGATATAAAAGGAGATGAAGAGCAAAAGGTGGATTTAAACGTGTTAAATGCGTAAAGCTTTCTGCTTCAGAAAGCGGAAGTATATCGTAGTCATTAGTCTGCGGTTATGCTGGAGCAAATTTTAGTCGAACAAATCGACCCCAGCGCTTATTTCTTTTAAGCCTGGTACTTATTCTATCAGTCTCTTTTGACAATTTGCAAAGTTACGGGAACGTTAACAACACTATGACACCACTGCATTCTATAGCAGAGACAGTAGTAAGCTAATGAAGTCCATCATTCAATCCTTGGCCATTTCATTTTCTTATTATCACTCTATACTCATCTCACACTTCGTTCTGAAGCATACCTATGTTGACTTCCACACCAGGCTATTCGTCTCGGAATGCCTAAGCGACATATTGAAACTCCCATCCGGAAGAGTTCCAACAACTAACAATCGTTTGACACTGGCGAAATCTTATTCAGTAACTTCACTCAAGAACGGATCTCTACCGCCAAGGAAGGCTTACCTCGAAATAATATTACAACGTACCAACGACTTTATTAGAAATATATATATATATATACGACAGGTTTCTTTCAGTTTCCGTCTACCAAATCAACTGACAAGGCTTTGGCTGGCCCAAGGCTATAATAGAAGACACTGACCCAAGGTGTCACGCACTGAGACTGAACCTGAAACCACATGGTAGAGAAGCAAATTCCGCTCTGCACAGTCACGCCTACCTCGAACAACAAAATAATGTTGGCTATGAAAAGCATAGACGGTGCAAAGATAATTTTATATCACAGATGGAAAGAGAACACGACTCTTGTGTATTTACCAGAAACGACAAATTTAGTCAAAGGTGTAACGGTAGCTACAGTTAGAAGAAAATTCTCTACAGAATTCGTTGTATTTCTGTCGACATTTTGTGGGTGTCGTTTATCAAACTCTCGACAAAAGCAAAATTTCCTGCTACACTTTGTAGCAACATTGTTTTTATTGTCCTACTTGTGGTACAATATTGATCTTCTATTTGGATTCGTTCACTAGTTTCTGTCTATAGATCACTGCTCTGTTCTGCTTCAGGACATTATTTTGATTGCTTATGTATAATGTATAAATTCCCAAAATTCATAATGAAATGTTTCCACTAAACCTTAATTTTCTTTTCTTTAGTTCTGTTTCATGGAATTTGTGTATAACTGCTTCAGTAAATTAATCATTTAGAAACAGGACATTCAAGAACAATTGCAGAATAGATATATCAAAAATACAGTATTAGTAAAAAGTCAAAACGTGAATAAACTCATGCAGTTCTATATTTAAGAGATGAGGAATTATGTACATTATTTACATTTGACGGATATTTGTCCTCATCTTATGTATTGGGGAAATTTCGAATCTCGGTTCTCGTTCCTAAGGTATTTTACGATGTTATTATTATTATTAATAATAATAATATTCAGGTCACTGCCTGGAATCGAACTCGAAATCTTGGGGTTACTACCCCGCGCTCTTAACTATGGGCATATGGCGTCGTGGTTAAGAGAAATAATATTCTTAAGATTATAAATCTGGTACAGAACAAGAAAACTTTTACTTAAAATATTGCAACTAAGTATAAAATTTCAAATAAAATATTTAAAATTATATAATATTACCTTTTATTAAAAATAAAAATTGTATTATAAGTTATTACTTCTATTTATTACTTCTATTACAAATTTAAAATAACTCAAAATATTTTTTGCATTTTAAAAAGTATTCATTTTTTTAATTATTAGTTAACATTTAGAAATTTGAAAATATGTTATAAAAATAATAGTAGTACATGATTAGTAAAATAAATAGAATAATACAAAAAGTAGTGATATATTACGGTAAAATCTACCTATAGCAACAAATTCACAGTAAAATTTGCTTGAGTTATTGCCTAAGTTATTTCCATACCTCAATGATGCCGGTGACATGTATTAAAAGTCCCCTTATAGAACTATATTCATAAAAAAAGTATAGAACTATTAGGTTGTCCCAAAAGTTCGTAAACACTTGCGAAAATTGAATTTTTACTCGCCAAGTACTAACAAAAACGACAAAAATTATTCCTCAAAATAAAGACCATTATTTTCCAAGACTTTCTACGAACTTTTGGGACAACCTTATATATTGTCACCCTCAAATTTGAGAAACAAACACTCATAACTTTTTTCTTTTAAAACTTCATTGCATGAGATTGATACCATGAAATTCATCGAATTGAGTTCTATCATTTAAGCTTAATTAAACCAGTTTTTTTTTAAATAAGAAAGTTAATTATACTTAAATCCAATTTTTTGCCTTACTTATATTTTTTCATGATATTTTATCTCACAACTTTTTTTCATACAATTTTTTGTTGCATGGGACCAAAACTATGAAATTCGTCACGCTTTCTTCTATCATAAAAGCTAAGATAAATATATTTTGATTTTAAGATAAAAAGAAATTATTTAGATCCGCACTTGATTTGTGGTGTTACTTACTCTCTTATAACATCGCTATAAATTTTAATGTAAACTTTTTTCTACAGGACCAAATCTCAATGTAGCTAGGGAGCAGTTTTCTATTAAAATATTAATGGTTTCCCATTTGGTTAAGAACTGAATTAGCGGTAAGCTCTGAAAAATACTGCGACACATACATACGTACATACATACTACATATATATGTATATGTACACACACACCCACACACATATACATAAAAATAAACCTCAATCAACATTCAAAGTTCCTCTCTGGAATGATGATATCATTCCACGATAATTATCAAGAGAAAATATAATAAAATTAGAGTTTCAACTATTGCCGCTAAGTATTATATATTTATTATTTAGCATTGACATCCCTGTTTTTCACAGAAAATCGATTCATTGAAATTTGTTCCTCAATGCTGATTTAAGTTCTGAAGATGCCCATAAACCTTCAGCGTGTTTTATTAGTTATGTTCATGTAGAACTACATCATCTGATGTGATGTATTTTTAAGACGGCAGGATATCATTTAAAAGAGATCTTTAGCTTCTATTTCTAAAACATTGACCTAGACCTTTCGTCATTAGTTCGCCCACTATTTTCATCACAGTATGTTTCTTCAACAGCGCATTGAAAGATACCAAGCAACCATGATTACATCTCAACTTTTCCAGCCATGCACAGCGTGAAATTAAAATCTCGTTTAATTAATTTCTATAATTTGGAGCGTAAGACCCCATAAGTTTCTCCATTCACGACTGCACCAGATGCGTAACATTTATATCCTGTCCATTTGAAGGCTGGTAATACTCCACACTTGATGAATTATCCTATCCCCAACTCAAAAATCAAATTCAGAAACCATATGTCAAGGATGGTGTTGTTGCTGTGCTTACAAAAATTATTGAATCCAACCAAATTCCTTGCTCACCAACACTCAAGGACTTCTATCTCACAGCTGAATTTGCTGTTACTTGTCTTGGTATGATCTCCCGCAATTACAACGATATTTGCTTCACTGAACTAACAAGTTGAATACTATTTCCTCAAGATACACGCCATGAATCCGTTAATTATCTTTCCCTCGTTATGGCTACTGTTACTCACCGTGCAGGTTCTCTGCAATTGCTTCTTCTCCATCGGAGACGTAATCCTGAGAATTTTGTTTTTCTCAGACGTCATCATACAGAGGTAGTTTGAAATTTAACATTTACCATTTTAATTTTCTCAGTCTGCTGGCGAATTTTCCCATAAATTATGTCGAGATATTAGTTTATATAGATAATAAAAAGCTAATCCGTGTTTACGTTTAATTATTGTAATAATGCTGATTTGAAGTCCACACAATTTGGAATAACAACGTAATAACTACTCTGTAGCACTGGTCGATGCGTCTGATAACTGCAAAGCCACCTTCAGATAAAAATCCTTTTATCCACACGAAAATGCTTTTTGAGAGATTGCATAATCCCGGGATTAATGTAAGCATGTATTTGCTTCTCAGTCATAAATCAACAATCAAAACTATCATGATCTAACAAAAACCGTTTGCACACAAAAAAGTAAAAGATGATATCCATATAAAATATATTAAGACTGTAAACATCAATTTTCTAAAGAAATGTAAAAGATAAATAAAGAGAAAGAGATATTATTTCCATTGCGTTCCATTACTATCTCTTTCTCTCAATTTCTCTCTCTCTCTTTCTCTCTCTCTCTCTCTCTCTTTCCTTTTACTCTCCCTGTCTCTGTCTTGTTCCTTTTACTCTCTCTCTCTCTGTCTTTTTCTTTTTACTCTCTCACTCTCTCTCTCTCTTCTTTTTACTCTCTCTCTCTCTTTCTTTTCTCTCTCTCTCTCTCTGTCTTCTTTTTACTCTCTCTCTCTTTCTTTTCTCTCTCTCTATCTTTCTCACTCTCTTTCTCGCTCTTTCTTACTATCTCACTCTCTTTCTTCCTTTCCCTCATTCTCTATCCGTATCTTTCTCTCATTCTCTGTCCCCTTCTCTCTCTCTGTCCTTTTCCTTTTACTCTCTCTCTCTCTCTCTCTGTTTTTTTTACTCTCTCTCTGTTTTTTCCTTTTACTCTCTTTCTCTCTCTGTTTTTCTTTTTACTCTCTCTCCCTCTGTCTTTTTCTTTTTACTCTCTCTCTGTCTTTTTCTTTTTCTCTCTCTCACTCTCTTTCTTGCTCTTTCTTACTCTCTCATTTTCACTCTCTCTCTCTTTCCCACATTCTCTGTCCCTGTTTCTTTCTCTCAGTCTCTGCCCACTTCTCTCTTCTCTCTCTCTCTCTCTCTCCCCCTCTCTCTCTCTCTCTCTCTCTCACACTCTCTCTCTCTCTCTCTCTCTCTCACTCTCTCTCATTCGGGGCTTGGTGAGTCTTTTAGGCTTCAGAAAATCTACCTTTATTGATTTTTATAATTCTGACATTTATTCCTCTAACCAAACATAATTTGCTTTATTATTGCTCATGTCTCGTTTTCAAAGTGATTTATTATTCCCACTCGAAGTTGCAATTTCCAGATTTTTGAAAGTTTTCAAAGGCTCTTTGAGGAATTCAAAGTAGGATCTGATAAATTCTGTTAAATATAGAAGACAAGACAAGAAGTAATCCTTCTTATACATCCCCCCACTGCAATAAAAGGCATCTAAATCAGTGATACTCAACTATTTTTAACCTGTGGAATCCTTTGATTCTGAGTAAATTACTTAGGTGGGCGGAACGACAGAATCATTCGATGTCTAAAACCTCTTATGAATGAATATTATTACGAATTGGGCGAAAAATGGTTTAAATATGTTGTGTATTGCAAAAGAATACCGAATTTATGGCGCATAAATTTTAACACCAAAATCTTATATGAATGCACAAGGGTCAAATGGAATCGGTTGGGAGCCAGTGATCTAAATAAACATTCCATCAAACCATATTGATCACTGATGATATAGGAAGCCATAAAATACTGGATTTATAATTAAACATGTTTATTATAATATATTTTTAATACAAATCCTACTTTGCCTTTTGATCTTTCAAGAATGACAGAATAAAAAGCAGTAATCCCATCCATCATAATTCCAACTCCAGCAACATGTAGTGACATTATAACGCTCTGACAAAATTCTCTGTGCAGTCAATCATTAAAAAATTGAAAGTGGAGTTCTGTCTGTTTGCTTTGATTTGTCTCTTTGTCTAATGTAGGCGCAGGTGTGACTGTGTGCTAAGAGGCTTGCTTCCTGACCACATGGTTTCGGTTTCGGTCTCGCTGCATGGTATCTTTTCGGCGAGTGTTTTCTGATGTAGCCTTTGGTCGACCGACGCCTTCAGTGGAATTGGTCGACAGAAATTGAAATAATCCCATCGTAATATATACGTGTGTGTGTGTGTGTATGAGGGTATTTTTCCCCGACCACCGCTTGATAACTTTTGTTGGTGTGTTTACGCCCACGCTGCAGCATCGCTTTTAGTCGAAGAAATCGACCCCAGGGTTTATTCTTTGTAAGCCTAGTACTTATTCTATCAGTCACTTTTGTCAAACGGCTAAGTTACATGGACGTAAGCGCAGCAACATCGGTTGTCAAGCGATGATGGGGGTACAAACACACACACATACACACACACACCACACACACATATATATATATATATATATATATATATATATACACACACATATATACATGCATATATTTATACCATATATATATACACATATATATACATACATATATATAGACATAAATCTATATATGTATACAAGTATATATACACATACATATGTGCAGATGTATATACACATATATACATGCATATATATACATATACATATATATATACATGTTTATATATATATATATATATATATATATATATATATATATATATATATATATATAGTGTGCGTGTATGTGTATGCATGTACATCTGTGAGATAATAGCTTCACTTCAATAGTTTGAGTATTAATATCGAAACTATTAAACTGAAAGTATCTAACATTACAATAGAGATGTTATTGTTTCACTTTTGACATGTAATACTGAAATAGTGTAAGAGATGAGAGATTGTTCCGAGCTCGCATTAGGCAAGAAGTTGAAATTTTTTTTGGCCCATGATACTGCATGGACCCGAAGTAATCACGTGTAAAATTTGAATGAAATCAGCTGGGTAGTTCTCGAGTTTTAGTGATGCACACATACAGACACACAGATAGACAGAGAGACAGATACACACACCCACACACATTCTCAGCTAGATATAGATGAACGTTACGTGTGTTCAGTTAGTAAAATGTTCACGATCTCTAAGAAAGTAATGACTTTAGCAGGCTAGACTGTATAATGTAAGTTGCTGATATATCCTACTTAATAGTGTGTCAGATGATGGATTAGGAAAACAGGAGCAGATGCAGATTTGAGAAATTTCAAGTAAAAGTAGTTTTATGTAACTCATTGTTGAATGTTAGGATTTACAAAGTAGCTGACAAGGTGTGGGATCTATGGATTTATTGCTCACTAGATGTTTATTTCAACGAAAATAAATTCTCTTTACTGCTTAGTCGGAAAAGTAAGGAAGGATAGAAGTCATGACAATGTTACAAGGCTTCAGCGATTGATGGAAGAGAAAGGAACATAGCAGAATGAACCCTCCATCAGCAAGCATTATATTTACTATGCCATATTTGATGCTTATCTCATACATGCAAAATAAGATGCTTAAGAGTCATGAACACTCACTGTTTCCAGATTTCTGGAAGGAAAGGAATCGAACCATATTCTTATCGTTTGGAGAATCATTAAATGACTTTGAGTTATACTTAAAGCCGGAATACTGCCGGGAGACACACTCGCCCCATTTCTCTTCATCGTTGTCGTTGACTATGTGCTACATGTGTCAGTTGATACCATTTCTGGTAAGGGCTTTGAAATAAAACCTAGAAGAAGTTCTAGACACCTAGCTGAACACTTAACAATGATGATGATACGAGAAACACTGAATGTTTAGCTCGCTGAATCCGTTTCAGAGTGTGTGATATTCTGAGATGCACAACGGGTTTTACAGATATCGTGTTATCTTCCTTGCTGGACATTGTAAGCGCGAGAATTGGGAGAGGATATAAATGATACTGTCCTGGAATGTGAAGAGGGGGGTCTCTGCCATGAGTTTCTTTGAGGTACAGCAGGACTCAGATATTGATATACGATGTTCATTGTGGCATCCCTTCACCTACGAACGATATTAACCGGATAACGGTTTTGTAGATCATTACTCGTTGACGTGAATCAGATCCGACCAGTAAAGAAGACATTCCGGTGTGAAGAACGTATGTGAGGATGGAGAAGAAACTGATTACACAAATGGTAAATATAATGTCAAAGAGACCACAGTGGGGCTCTTTCAGTGTCTGGCTGAAGACTCAACCTTCCAGATTACAATGGTCAGAATAATCTGAGGTTCATTTCTCGATTCCATTGTGTTGGAACAGCTTATCTCCTACGATGTGACACTGGTCTCTCACTAAAGAAGCTGATCTCTCGAAGGTAGCTTTCTCCGAATGGAGAAATTGAACTCGATAGTGCAAGCTAAGAAAACATTCATCAAATTACCAGTCCTGTTTTTTTTTTTTACTCTCTGGTACCTATTTAAATCTAAGGTGATTGATTCGTTATTTTTGAAATGTCCTCATAATAGATCATATCGACTCGATTAAACACTCTCTTTGATACCAAATAAACGTAAGTATTGCATTTCAGGTCCCTCTAAAACATTAGCCCTACTTCAAAAGAAATTTCCCCTCATCACCAATGTAAATAAATCAATTATAAAATAAATGTTCTATCAATACTCTCAATCAATCACAAATTAGACCAAATTATTTCGCTTATAAAAAAATGTCTTTGAAACAGTTGTTTGTTCAACCGAAATAAAATATGCAAAGCTGACAAACATATTGAGATATGGCGATTGTGTCTACTTCAATGAAAAGAACCCAATTAAAGTCTTATCTGCTTTTTTCGAATTCTACAGCAAATTATGGCCTGTCAAGTAACACATTTTTCATATCTAATTTCAATATCTTATCTAATTACAAATTCTTCAGCAAAGGCCACTCATTAGCCACTCTATTTCCACCAATATCATCCAATTAACTGCGTAGAAGAGTCTTGTTAGACCCTATGCATCTTCTGAAATATCCCTAGACCTAATGAAGCTATTGATGTAGCATCAAGTTCCAAAGTTAACATTTCATCATAGCAGTGTACGTAACACGCCAACCAGAGCAACTTTCATCAGAGATGATTTGGTGGTGTATTTAAAGTTGTTGGGGTGTATTTTTTCTTACGCTAATTTAGAAACATTCGAGATTTCTCCCCCCACCCCCATCCCCGCAGCACGGATGTTTCTGAGAGCAGATCATTTGTTGTATTTTTGTCCAGTATTTGCCTTATAATTCAATATTCAAATCAAATATTTTCATCTTAAAATTTACTTATAAATGCACGAATATGGCGGTTAATCTACAATATTGTTTTCACTAAGACGTTTTCTTTCTTTTAACATATCCTAACTAGGCTATCCAAATACCGAGAGAATTTAGAACCCACCTGGAACTAATTTACTATTTATAGGGAGCAGCATCACAATATCACGATAGCAAAATAATATAACAGATCTTTAAAAGATACCGAATCTATATTTTGACTGTCAGGTGACAATAACAAGCCACAGACATCACATTAAATTTTTACAGTCTTTTATGCATAAATGGGAATAAGAAATCCTCGTTACTGTGGGCAGCGTCAATAATTCAGCATGAACAGAAAGAGTAACCTTACAGATTGTTGATTTTTGTGTAGTTAATATTAAAATGTTTTCTTCTAGGAGATAAGCACTGTTATTTACCCCATGTTGAATTCGGATCGTAGACATGTATCGCATAATTAAGCATTGTCATGTTTTAAGCATGAAGATACGTATGAAACAGTTCTATATTTAAGAGATGAGGAATTATGTACATTATTTACATTTGGCATATGGCGTAATGGTTAAGAGAGCGGGCTGCTAACCCCAAGATTCCGAGTTCGATTCCAGGCACTGACCTAAATAATAATAATAATAATATCGAAAAATACCTTAGGAATGAGAACCCAGGTTCAAAATTTTCCCAAGACACCTGATGAAGGCTGGAGGGTATATCATACGAAATGTTGTGTTAACAACAAACAAGATGAGGACAAATATCCGTCAAATGTAAATAATGTAGATATGAATGAAGTTTCACTTTCCAAAGGCCTTTGCAATAGGACCGGAACGGAGAATGGGTCCAATTCTTTACACTTGGGAAACTTTGAGCACTCTTGTGGATGATTTAGAATCGTTAAAAAGCAACGCAGGGTTTTTGTTGTCTCCTTAGAAAGAAAGGAACTTGAAGAAAGTGTAACAGTAAACTATTACGAAACTTTGTTTCGAGTTAGCATTTTATTTCAAAGTGGATGGTACCGCCTCTTATTTTCATGACATTAATGGGCTTTTTGTAAATTTATCTGAAAGGCATGTTGTTAGCCAATGGTGCATTATATAAATCTATTACTTCAAAGTTTAACAGATGCTTCTTTTGCATATCGAAAATGTAAAACCATCTGACTCTACCTTTTATTCAACACATTTAAGAGAATCTTATGTTAACAGGCAAATTCCTTTTAATGTAATTCAATACAACGATCACCAATGGAATCTTTGCGAAGATCTTAAAGTAATCGCTATGTTAATGGGTATACATGGAACATTCACCAAGTATTGCTGTTGTCTATGTTGGTAGGACATTCGCCATTACAGTGCATTTATAATAGAAGAACGTAGTCAATCAGATTATCATGCACATCTGGAATACATGACATTCAATAAGTTCTTTTATTTTATCCGAAGAAATCATTTTACCGCCTTCCGTAATTAAAATATCTGATTAGGTTATAGAGAAAGAGTGTTAAATAATTCAGTTCCTCTCAAAATATATTACTAGATTTAATTGCCACAAATACATGTAAAGCTTTATATTCAAAATATATCAGAAGATAAAATTTTCGACGAAACACCCCCTGCTCCTTAACGAAAATTTTGGCATTTTTTTTCAAAAAAAGGTCTGGGTTTGCTTTTTTATATATATAACAATTTCAGGTGTTCATATTTTCGAAACCAATTCTGACTTTCAAAGACATGAGATATCGTGTCCCACCTAGATTACATTTCTTACGTTTACACCTGGATGTCTTTTTAAGAGATTTCCCGGTGTCTGGAAATATGTAGTTGAGTTGGTCTGCTCACCGATTTTTATCCTGATATGTAGAAAAAAAATAATAATGTCTGTATTTAGAAAAACCAAATATAATCTTTGTAATTTGTTTAAATACTACATGAAGTAAAAAAAAATAATAATATGAGTTTATCGTTTGGAATTAGCTCTAAACAAAGTCAAACTTTCGTAATTAGGCTACAACAATGAATGACCAATCAGATTCGCTTCAGTGAAAATAAGATTTATGACGTTTATATTTTTCCAGGAAAACAGCTACAATCAAGAAACGATTCCTTCTTCCATATTCGAGCTTACCAGTGCAAGAGTCATGTAGCACAAAGAACATATTAAATAGAGGTGCGTAAGATGAGTTCTTCGGAGACAAATCCTATGGTGTCCCTGTTATTTCATTATTGTAACTTCTCTTTGCAATCTTCCCAAATGTTAGCGATAATCCTTTCCACTATTGGCACAAGGCCTGAAATTTCGGGGGAGGGGACTAATTAGTCGATTACATCGACTCCAGTGTTTCACTGTTACTTATTTAATCGACCCCGAAAGGATGAAAGGCAAAATTGACCTCGGTGGAATTTGAACTCAGAACGTGAAAATAGACGAAATACATATTTCCTATTTCTTTACTATCCACAAGGGGCTAAACACAGAGGGGACAAACAAGGACAGACAAACGGATGAAGTCGATTATATCGACCCCAGTGCGTAACTGGTACTTATTTAATCGAACGTAACGGCAGATGAAATACCTATTTCTACCCATAAGGGGTTAAACACAGAGAGGACAAACAAGGACAGACAAACGGATGAAGTCGATTATATCGACCCCAGTGCGTAACTGGTACTTATTTAATCGACCCCGAAAGGATGAAAGGCAAAGTCTTGCTCGGCGGAATTTCAACTCAACGTAGCGACAGACGAAATACCGCTAAGCATTTCGCCCAGCGTGCTAACGTATCTGCCAGCTCGCTGCCTTCAAACGTTAGCGATAATGTCAAGAGGTTAGTTCTACCCTCTTTTCTATAACCTCACTTTTCAGTGTAACATTCACATGCTTTATGAAACGCTGATTAATAAACTAATGTTCCCTGTAAAAGAATGCCATAAAGTGTCCCCTCGATGATTCATTTCAGTCAGGTATCAAAATGCACTTGGAACTATGCTGAGCTCCAAATGACTGCCGCGGTGAAACGTATGTAGGAACCGAATATTTACGCTGGTGTTTATCTTCATATGCTTTGTATATCATAACTAGTAACACTACTAAGTACAATAGCCGACTGACCACTATGTTGGTGGCCGACTCCATCTTGATAATCTACATGGAGCTCTATCTCATATAGAAGTGGTCGACACTTACTGTACACACAATATAACAAACTAAGTTTGAGAGAATAATTCTTAATTTTTGACATTATCTCCTCCTTCCTTTGAGGGTTGCAAAACATAAGCAGGATTTTGTTTCCTTTTGTGAGCCAGAAACGAGAGTAATTTCGATTTCAAGCTTTGGTACAAAGCCAGCAATTTTGTAGGAGGGCTAAGTCGATTACATCGACCCCAGTGCTCAACAGGTACTTCTTTCATCGACCCCGAAAGGACGAAAGGTAAAGTCAACCCGGGCAGCATTTGAACTCAGAACATAAAGGTTGAAGAAATGCCGTTAAGCATTTTGTCCTGTACAGTGACGATTCTACCAGCTGGCCGCCTTAAGCTAAGAAAGAGTTATCAATCAATTCATTTTTTTATTCTTTAGCGGAAAGGTTCAGTACATTTTCCCCATAATTTTCTCAACAGATGGTTGTTGGTTTAAAAGTAAGATTTACATATATCTTTTATCTTTCAACTTTTACTTGTTTCAGGCATTAGAATGCGGCCATGCTGGGGCACCGCGTTGAAGAATTTTTAATCCAATCAATCAACCTCAGTACCTACTTATAAACCTGGTACTAATTCTATCAGTCTCTTTTTGCCCAACCACTAAGTTATAGGGGCGTAAATAAACTAACACTAGTTGTCAAGTGGTACGGCGGGACAAATGCAAACTCATACATACACACAGCTGTATATATATATATATGTGTGTGTGTGTGTGTAAATATATGTATATATATTTATATATGTGGCCACCCTTGCTAGCTATGCAGATGACACAAAAGTCTCCCGCACAATGCAAAACGCTGGAAATATCGCACATCTGCAACAGGAGTTGGATACAATATACAGGTGGACTGAGGACAACAACATGTAGTTTAATGCAGGGAAGTTACAGGCCATGCGCTACCGGCACACAAAGGTAAACGACATGCAGACTGGATACACTGGCCCGGGAAGAATTGTAATTTCTGAGTCAAAATCAGTGCGTGACATGGGCATTGACATGAGCAATGATGCATCTTTCCAAGTGCATATTACTAATTTGGTGATAAAATGCAGACGGCTAGCTGGATGGATTCTCCTAACTTTCAGAACAAGAGAGAAGGAGACATTGATGGTCCTTTGGAAAAATTTCGTCCTCAGCCGCTTGGACTACTGCCCCCAACTATGGTCACCACACAATATAAAGCTAACAGCAGAACTCGAAGCAATTCAAAGAAGCTACACTAAGAAGATCGTCTCAATGCAACATATCAGCTACTGGGAAATACTGAAACTATTAAAACTCTTTTCCCTAGAGCAAAGGCGGGAGAGATATGCAGTGATATACATCTGGAAAATCCTGGAGGGTCTTGTCCCAAACTTTGGCATTCAAAGTTACCCCAACCGCAGAACGGGGCGCCACTGCATGGTGCCAAAGATTCCAACATCATCATCAAAATACAGGACCAGATACTGCAACAGCTTGGGTTTCAGAGGATCACAGCTCTTCAACAGCCTCCCTAAATGCCTGAGAGACTAGCATGGTGTGGATGTGGGTTTCTTTAAAACTAAACTGGATCTCTTCTTGTCAGGGTTCCCAGATGAACCTACCTCTCGGAAGGAGACACAGATGCGGGCAGCGGCATCGAACTCCCTTGTTGACCAAGTGCCACGTATCAGAGGTGGATTCACATACTAGTGCAGCTCATTCAACGGTGGTACCCCAGCATGGCCGCAGCCTTCGGGCTGAAACATTTTTAAGGATTTAAGGATTTAAGGATATATATATATATGTATGTGTATATATATATATAGAGAGAGATATAGATATAGATAAATATCAGCGAGAAAGATAGAGATTGCGACAGTGGAGGAATTTGAAGAGGTTTTGAGAACTTTCTCCTCATTTCCAAAGATGACCGCTGCTACTACCAATTCCGCGTCGATATCTGGTGGTATTCCATCCACCCTAATCCTTGTGGTTCTTCTCCTCATATTAAGTGGGTAGAAGTGTTACCTTATCAGCTTTTATTGTCTTTGCAGCCATTCTTCTTGCTGTTTCCTCGTTTATATACTGTACCACCACTGTGGCATACTTGTTCCCTCTTGCGAGGAAGATTATTTCTTCTATTGTTTTTAGGGCTTCCTCTCCCGTTTCCATGTTTATTATATCCACTTTTTTCTTTTCGTTAGCAAATACTAGGTACGTTATTTGCTTTCTTTCCATCTTGTTCTTTTTCCTGTTCGACAGCAATAATTCCGCCTCCCCGTTTACCTTTTTAATCATATCTTGGCATTCCGGTAACTTATTTCCCTTTCCGCTGGTTTCGCTGCTCCTGCATATGTTCTTCCTTGTAAGACCATGTCCATCTTTCCTACCGCTTCCACTAATTCTTCTTCGGAAGACGATAAGTCCGACTCACTGAACATTCTTCTTTTTGTCACCTCCATTCCTCCTCTTAACGAGGGAAAACTCATTTTCCTTCGTCTGTCTCAAACAGACAGACTAAATTCACCAGTGAAAATCAATAAAAACTAATAAACCTTATAACTAAAACCGACTTTTCAGAATTCCCAACAGAACCGAACGCGTAACGCCGTTTTCACAACGACATAACGTCTTCACCGCACGAGCTCAAAAAAGCACGTGTTGAATGACACCTGTAGTTGAACGCAGAGACTTGGAGCCTTACATGAGGTATTAAAATGGAAAAAAAAAGAAAAGTAAAATTGTTTTGTTGAAAGAAAAAAAAGGAAAAAGTAAAAATGTTTCAATGAAAAAAGAAAGAGGAAAAAAAGAGATGATTAAGAAAAAACAATAGAAAAATAGAACGATTGTAAATAGTGTGTATAAACGTTCAAATGGCAATGGGGCCTATGCAGCCATTTCATTTTTATATAACATTGCATTCTCATTCTCATTCCTTTTATGTTTTATATCCCCATTGTGGTGTTGTGTCAGTCCTTGTAGTGTCCCCCCCCCCGTGTTGTGGCCGTGGTGCCAAATAAAGAAATTCTGACATTTATTTGTAGTACCTCCTATGCAGAGGTATTATCAAATGCGGATTTTACCTTATTTGCAAGATGTAGCTTTGTCTAATTTTCGCCGAGGAAAGAAAAGATAAGTTAACATTCGTTTTATCTTCGTCTCTATTTTATTTCATTATTATTTCATTGTTGTTTCATTATTATTTCATTTTTATTTCGTATTTATTAATTTACAATTCTTTAATCGTTATTCGGAACCTTTATTCGTAATTTTTACTCGTATTTTTTTCTCTAAATTATTTTCCTTAAATGTTTTCTTTTTTTCCTTAAATGTTTATTCCTTAAATGTTCATTCCTTAAATTTTTACAAATACAATCTGAGAAAAGTCTTGCATAGTTTTATTGTTCCGCTTACAGATTGTATTTGTAATATGCGAAAACCCAGCTTATCCAGACTGACAGTTAGGCATTTACTATCAAAACGAAGTGCTCCAATTATTATTGGTAAAAAATGTAAATTTGTAATCCGGATTTAGACGGTGGGGGTTTCGAAGCAGTTATCCATAGTTATCTTCTTTCTATTTGATTTTAACTCCTCTTTCTAGCAGGTAGGTGCATTGTGTGCCCTTACACACACACATATATACATATATATATATATATAATATATATATATTATATATTATATATATAATATATATATATATATACATACATACATACATACATACATATATGCGATGATTTGAGAAGTGGTGGTGAGTAACAATAATAATAGTATGTTATAAGCTTAAGCTTATAAGCGATCACCGTATATTGACCAAAGAAAATAGTCTAATATATGGGTCAGATAAGCCCTCGACGGTAGAAAGTCGGTTTTCCGTACGCGTGGGGTACATGTATATATACATACATAGGTATATATGGGTGCTTACATAAGTATGTATTTATGCATAGATGTGTGTATATACACTGTTCATAAAACGCAATAAAAAGCTCACACCACAGGCAACAAACCCACACCTGCATACACACATGCGCACAAGCATGGCTTGAACATCCATATGTACCAGCTCATACAGGACGGGATCACAAAGCACAAATTAATATAAAACGTACAAACGAGCGCACAAATACAAAAGTTTCACACAATTGCTTGTCTATTTTCCTTGCATGAAGGAAATCTCATTCGTACTACCTCAATGGAGGTTATTCAAACTGCGCTATTTCTAGCATAACTTGCCTCAGAACAACAAGCATTTCTGGGAGTTTTTTTTTTTTTTTTTTTTTTTGTTACACATGCCTTCTGTTCTTTCTTCAAAGCTTCTTATTTCTATGTCACACTCTAGAGAAGAGCTTAAGTTCGGAAACGCAAAGATACTTCCAGTTTCCTAATCTTTACTTTTGAGTTCTTACTTTCGACAGAAATCTGAACATATGATATGATATATATATAGCCCTATCTCTCTCTAAATATGTATATATTTAAATACGTCATACACACTATATATTATAGATACATTTATACATATATATATATATATATATATATATATATTATACATGCATTTATATATATATATATCATACATATATATATATATATATATATATATATATATATATATATATATATAATATATATATATATATATATATATCGTACATACATACATGTATATATGCATAATAGAGAATTATACATCTTCACACTTTGTTTATTACAATAAATAAAATTTTGAAGCTTTATAATTCTCAATTCGTCTTTGTGATATCGTGATTGAATACTTTGTATGAAATCCAGTGAAGCGAACTCGGGATTTACCCGTCGACTGAAGTACCATAGAATTTGTTTATTCTAAACAATTTTTTGTCGTACCTATCCTTCGATGTGGTTAACCATATCTAAGTGCTAAGAATTACACACACACACACACACACACACGCACACACACACATACATATATATATGTGTGTGTGTGTGTGTGTATGCGCGTGACACTCCGTCGGTTGCGACGACGAAGGTACCAGTTGATCTGATCAACGGAACAGCTTCGCGTACCCTTAACGTAGTTCTCGAGGAGATTCAGTGTGAATTAACAAAAGCATGAATTAACAAAAACAAGAAAAAACCCGAGAGGTATGTTTTCACATAGGTGTTATTAGTCTCACGTTTGCAAAGAGAAAAGGAAAAAAAGATCATTGGTGCGTAAATACATGTACGGACTATTATTGTCGGGTATATATATATATATATATATATATATATATATATATATGATAGATCGTTAGCTCCTACACGCATTTTTTTTCTCTCCTTGCTTTTTTCTGTGTATCTTTCTGTCGACGAGCGTAGGCTCGAAACGTAAAAGACTTTTTCTATTCCTGAGCGCTATACTAATACATTTGTTTGTTTGTACTCCACCTGCCTTCGTCTTTTGTTTATTTTCGTAAACTTTCCCTTTATATATATATATATGTGTGTGTGTGTGTGTGTGTGTATGTGTGTGTGCGTGTGTGTGTGTGTGTGTGTATAGGGAGAGAAAACTTGAAGGAAGCGGCCTTTAAACGAAAATAATAACAAAAAACGAAATTTTACTGCCATAAAAAGCACAGTTTCTCCCATGCACGATGTTTCAGCAAAAAATGTGCGAAAGACACGTGCAAAACCGACATCGGAAAGTTTACAAAAGGGTGAGTGCGTGAATTGATTAATTACGCATCTACTCGAATGTCCATACAATCATGTATACACATTAATACCCATATGACTTAACAAACACCCCAATGTTTACACGAGTATGTGAAATTTACAGGAAGCACGTACACGAATATGAAAGCACGTGTCACAAACGAAGCAAAATAATAATAAAACGATTTTCTTCGAGCTAACACAGAAGTTAGTTTCTTCATAAGTTTAAAAATACCAGAAAAGAAACTAGGTCAGGAGAGGAATCTGTAAACAAAATATGCAGAAGAATACAGATCTGTTAGCTTTAAGAAGCTAGAAAAAGAAAAAGAATGAAAAATGGTCAAGAGGAGATAATAAAGAAGTTCTTATGATCTTCTATCGTGCCATGTGTTTCCCCACAAATCAATCTAATACTGAAAAAACCTACCTCAACTTGAGGGAAAAGCACCCTGAAGTAAGATCCTGCATAAAAAGCAACAAACTTGCCAACGTCAGAAGAAACATTATGAAAAAGAAATTACAAATTGAATTAGAGATTGACCAAATTAAATAATCAGTAAGGGACAAAAGGAACGAAGTTGCAGCTAAAGAAGATACGATAGAGGAAATAATTACAGACCAACCCAGGTCTGATGAAAATGCAATAATGATAGAAAGAGTAAATGTAACTGATAAGCAAAGTGAAATACTCTCTGAAGCAGCCATAAACATCAAGGAAGATAAAAATCAGATAGATGAAGAAAGTCACTTAGAAATTGACCCAACAGAACTACAGGGTCTAAAAAAGCAAATCCTGATTGAATGGCTGAACATTAAATAAAACCAAAATGAGTGAACGCGACACTCTCCCAAAAATTCGCAATTCTAATCAAAACCTGAAAGTGATTGACAAAATCCGCCTTGCACTTAAGGATGTAATTTCAGCTAATGATGCTGATGTTACAGATCTCAATCGCCGCAACAATGCATCCGCGAAGATCTCAACGATTCTATGTGATGAAAAGATTAGAAAACGACAACATTCCCACAACAGCCTATTTGGCAAGAGCGTATCCAACACGAAATTCAGTTACTTAGGTCTGTTTGAAAGACCTTAAGTTTCAGAAGAATATCAAATCAACAAAAATCTGAAAATTAAATAAAAAGTATTATATGAAAACTATACATCGATACCACCAAAGGAACTATCAAGGGAAAGGTATCCGCTAAAGCTGCTTGCATAGCAAGGTATGAAAAACGCGTTAGGTTCTTCAAGGACAACATGTTAAAAAATAATCCAAAAATATTTTACTGGAAGATAGGGAAAATATCAGTTACAGTAAAGCATGGCCCATCAAAAGAAGAAATACAGGAATTTTAGAATAAAATTTGGGCAGTAAAACAAACGTACAATAAACTGACAGAATATCTACAGACTTACTTACTCTTACTCTTACTCTTACTTGTTTCAGTCATTTGACTGCGGCCATGCTGGAACACCGCCTTTAGTCGGGCAAATCGACCCCGGGACTTATTCTTTGTAAGCCCAGTACTTATTCTATCGGTCTTTTTTGCCGAACCGCTTTTGGACGGGGACGTAAACACACCAGCATCAGTTGTCAAGCAATGCTAGGGGGACAAACACAGACACACACACACACATACATATATATATATATATATATATATATACGACAGGCTTATTTCAGTTTCCGTCTACCAAATCCACTCACAAGGCATTGGTCGGCCCGGGGCTATAGCAGAAGACACTTGCCCAAGATGCCACGCAGTGGGACTGAACCCGGAACCATGTGGTTGGTTAGCAAGCTACTTACCACACAGCCACTCCTGCGCCTTAATAATAATAATAATAATAATAATAATAATAATAATAATAATAATAATAATATAATAATAATAATATGCAGTACCAGGCAGTGGCTCTCATGGTTCTGATCTTAACTGATTGGAAGTGTTATCCTGTACATTGTTTTGTCTTGGTATAAAAGATGGACTTACAACAAATATTCTGCGCAATACCACAGATTTGCTTGTCAGTTGTTTGACTTTAACCAGTTGAGCATGTCCTTTGTTGGCTGATGATATGTGCATCTCTGATCACGAGCAGAAGTTGTGGAGGAGCCTCATAGCCATGTGTTGAGAGGGATTCTTTGGGGTTTGAATAATTCACCTCTGGAAACATGGGTGGTTCGTTCAACATCTTTAAACAATCCTTATTCGGGGACCTTTTGAGCAGGATGGGCTACTCGACCAGAAGAAAATTCTACCTGGGCCCCACCTGCAAGGTCATGTGCTGTTTATCTTGATATGAGATCACCATCTCACACACATATGGTTGTGATGTATGTGCCTGGTGCACCCTTATCAGACGGATAGTCATGATGGGTATACTGGGCTTCGTTTATTTTACCCCAGTGTCACTTTGCTTGACCGTAACCAGTTCAGCATGTCCCTTCGTGGCCGACGATATGTGCATCTCTGATCACAAGCAGAAGAATTGGGGAACGTGATTGACATGTGTTGAGAGGAATTCTTTGGGGGTTGAATAATTCACCTCTGGAAACATCGGTGTTTGATTCCTCATCCTTAAACAACTCTTGTAACCATTTGCACTCTTCCTGAAATGTATTCTTTTGATAGGAGTGTTGGTCTGGATGCTTGCAATTGGAGGGAAATCCGCTAAAGAAATTCAGGGATCACCTGATAGTATTAAACCTGTTTCCTATCCAGAAATAGCTTCCGTTCATATTTGACAAGCTTCTGTCACTCCGATTTCTCTCGGATAGAAGACACTCTCTTAATGATTCCTGCAGTGAAGGAACCCAGCTGTAAGTAGATGGGAACCTGGCTTATAAACGGTATTGTCATATCTGAGATCGGCTCTAACCTCTCTGTCACTTTATTTCGTTATAGCAAATGAAAATATTCTTGGGAAATTTATATGAAATTCACGTAATCCAATTTCTCTTCGTTTATATATTTTTTCCTCTAGCACCTTTCACTACGACGAAACACTTTATTCCTATTAGCTTTATGCATCTAGTTGTAAACATGTCTAACGAAAGTGCAGCATCCTGACGTAATCGCTGGTATATTGCTGTGTATATTTTATCATCACCAAAACAAAATGAAGAAGATATGAATGAGTGAGCATAAAGGCTTTTAACATTGAAACAAACTGGAAGATATACATGAAGTAAGGATAGTGTAGTTATTTATTGGTGGTATTTAGTTTGTGTGTTTCTGTTTCCAAGCAATCGTATTTTAAGCCAACCTTTGAGGTACCCCAAGAGAATTTCAACAAGCTGTTTCGACATCAAATAGATATTTATACTAGTGAAAACAGCCAAAATACAAGGGGTTTGGACGAAACGGTGGACGTGGTATATTATTGTTACTTTCCCATTTATTTGCCATTAAGTCAGAGAAAGTAGGGCTGTATCCAGGAACTTTATTTTTCAGAGTTTCCAAGACTGGATGGAGGAATAGAGGAAGCATTCCTCAAATTAGAAGCCTGGCCCGTTCTCGCAGCAGAATAAACTTCGCTGAAGACACCCAAGGATTATTAAGTACGAGTGTTAAACCAGGTGAAGGATTAAGTCTACACCCAAGAAATTTGAATGCAGACATCAGCAAGAAATACGGTTTCGTTCGACTTTCTTACGATACCACACATCGACCACCTTTGATCTCGAAAGAATGTAGGACAAAATTCACATTGATATGATTCCAACCTAAAGCCCAGAGAACCAGAACAAAGACTGCTAAGAATTTTATCGGACGCTCTAATAATTTTGCGAATTTAACGGCCAAGATTCGAAATTATCGCCACCTGCCGGTTGGAGACTGTGTTTTCGATACATGTGTAAGTAGGGAAAGGTGACCGTGTTGATATACGTAGAGACAACATTACCGTTGTGGAGTAAAACACTCCTGAAATCGATGGGATCGGCACCAACCTGAAGAAGTCAATAGTCTAATATACACCTTATGAATATATACGTGTGTGTGTGTGTACGCATATATATATATTTTATTTATTTATTTTTATTTCATCTAGTTTCAGCTCACAAGCTGTGGCATGATGGGGGCCAGCCCTTATATATCTTATATATATATATATATATATGCATATATATATATATATATAATATATATAGCATGTATATATTATTATATATATATGCATGTATATATATATATAATATATGCATGTATATATATATATATATATATATATGCATATTATATATATAATGCATGTATATATATATATATATATATATATATAATATCTATATATGCATGATATATATATATATATAGCATGTATATATATATATATATATATTATATTATATATATATGCAGTTATATATATATATATATATATATGCATGTATATATATATATATATATATGCATGTATATATATATATAGTATATATATATGCATATATATATATATATATATATATGCATGTATATATATATATGCATGTATATATATATATATATATATATATATATATATATATATATATTATGCATATTATTATATTATATATATATATATATGCTATATATATATATATATATATGCATGTATATATATATATATGCATGTATATATATATATATATGGTATATATATATATATGCAGTATATATAATATATGCATGTATATATATATATATATATATATATATAATATATATATATATATATGTATGATGTAGTATGTATGTATGTATGTATGTATTTATATAAGCAGTTTGATGATGCCTTAAGCTGGCCGAAACTTCGAAGAAAATTGAATTTGATTGACTAATATAATTCATGTATACATAGATTTACAAACCCTAAACCAAATATATTTATACGCACACACACACACACACATATTTACGTGCGTGTGTGTGTTTTATATGTACCACCATCGGGACACGGCGTGCATAGAATATTTTCTAAACTGACTTTTATTAAATCTTTTCGTGCTTTTACAAAATAATGAAATAAGTAATAATTGTCAAAAGAAAGATATTTATTACCTTAAAAAAATATAGAGACAGAGAGAGAAAGAAGAAGAAGAAGAAGAAGAAGAAGAAGAAGAAGAAGAAGAAGAAGAGAAGAAGAAGAAGAAGAAGAGAAGAAGAAAAAGAAGAAAAAGAAGAAGAAGAATGCAGTCTTTTTATTCTTTTATTTTTCAAAATTAAGATAAACAAAGTTCTTTTTTAATCTAAAATATACTCTCCTTTATTTTCTACAATGCTCTTCCATCTATCTGTTAGACTTGCAAGGCCCCTCTTCCAAAATTCACTTGTCCGTGACGAAAAGTACTGTTCTGACCTTGTCTACAGAATTCATATTTTTTTCCGTCCAAATGATTTTGAAGAATGCAGAATAAATGATAATGAGATGAGGAAGTGTCCGGCGAATATGGTGGGTGGGTGGGGCATCGTTTCCCATTCAAACTGCTCCAGCCTTTGGAATGTCATCCTTACTGTATGTGGCTGCACCATTAGACCCGGAAAGTTTGTGAGGAACCCATTGACCCAATTTGCTGACTTTTCTGAGGGCATGCAGGCGTCGATGAATCGTTGAATGATCAAATCCAAGATTCTCTGCTAGTTCCTCAACAGTTACAATGGAATTTTGTTCCACCAGGATTTGCAGGACGTCCTCGTCGAGCTCTACAGATCTTTCAGGGTGTGGGTCATCTTCTAGGCTGTAGTTTCCGGCTCAGAATTTCTGGAACCACCGTTGACACTGGCTTACGCTTACAGTCCAATCCCCATTTACTGCATTAATATCCCTCGCACTTTCTGTTGCTTTGTTGCCTTTATTGAACTCATAAAGCAAAATATGCCGAATACACTCCTTTGTCACATCCATTACAGCTTTGGAAAAATAACTGCTAAAATCGAACTGTACTCTTCAAAACTTGCACTAAAAATAAGAACAAGGTAAAATTACTCCCAGCTTTATAGCAAGTTGATGCAGGTAGTTTATCCTGGCCTCCTCCAACATTTTGTTCATGGAATTGAAAAAGCCGCATTATTTATGGGGTGACCCAATAATTAAAAATGCTTTGATATTAGAAGGAAATATGTAATCTACGGGATTAGATTAGGGACCCTCACACGTCTGATCATTAATTCCACCCTATATTTCTTTCAGGAACTGAACATCATTGGTCCGGAAGTTAGTCGTAAATAATAGTTTTGCAATGTATAAGAAGTCCCCTCCCACCGAAGTCTCGGGTACAGGTGGATTCCGGCTGCGGTTTTCCAAGCCATTTTTTTCTTTGGGTGTTGCTTATATCTGAGAACTTTATATCCTGAAGGCATTCTTCAGTGGCACTTTAGATTTCGTATGTGTTGCAGCATCACTCATTACTTGGTTGTATACGTTAGAGAATACTGTAATGTACGAAATAAAATTTGTGGAAATTGAATAACAGCAGATACGGAAGATAATGGTTCGTCAGATTATCAAATTAGCCAGTTTCATACCAAGCTCATATTTGTCGTTTCTTAAACGCCCGAAGTCAAAGCAGGAAATGGGAGATGTCAAGGTTTCAGACATCAGCTAATGACGTCATTGTAATTTACGATACACAAGGTGACAAAAATACAAACCAACCGACGAGAAAATGTTATAAAATATTCGATCAACATAAATTTTGGTGGATGAGATATATTCATCAAATCAAAAAGAATTTCAGTTAGCAACGGTACATGTAGAACTACTTTGTTAAAAGTCAATCCATTTTGTCCTTATACACCAACCACATCGAAGATGTTCAACTACTTTTATTATATCACAGATTATGGTAGTTTTCTGATAAATCTATTCGTTCGGTTATTGTGATCAAACTCCCTCAAGACGATCTTCAGCTCCTCTTGCAATTTTTAATCTATATGCATTTGTATGGGATACACAATTCAGCAACTAAAACGACCGCCCTCGTGGCCATCTTGTCCGTTGCTACAATCCTGTTATGCTAACCTGAAGCAGAATAATAACTAAGGATTAGAAAATGGTGATTGGAACTCATATAAGATCCCCTCTTCCAGCACAAAATCTCTTTGCTAGATTTCACTTTAGTTGTCAAAACTTGAAATGCAAAGTCTTTCCGGAGTTTTTCAAAAGTTGACTCCACTCTATTCGTTCGTCATCCGTAGAAGGACTTAATGTTCCAAACTCCAGACTTTTATTTACTGACGCCTACCACCGGCCAATAAAGCTATGTAACACTTATGAGTAACGACAAGAGAAAAGCATATATAATTGTTGATACAGTAGACAGAATTTGGATACCCTAATGCATTGTACGTTATTTTTGTCTCAACATTTTTTGAACTGCGACAATGTGATTGATGACTGACGTCACAACAAAGAGAGAATATGTATAAGGACAAAAACGAGGATTGAAATATGCATTCCAGTAACAAACGAAAATAAATGCATCCCGCAGATCTCACGTAAACAACAAACATAATAGCAGCACAAATCACAACGTTAAAAGCAGGACCAACCAAATGAAAAACTGGGAGAAATAATACAGAAAATAACACTTATCTAAACGCAATCACCATTAAATAACTCTAGAACCCCGCTTCAAGTTACGAATAAATGCGTATCTCGGAATAATAGTAACTAAATGCAGTTACATTCAACGAGAAATATGTTCAACAATAAAATGAATATGATTTATTCAGAAACTATTTCCTATTGAGCCAAACGGTTTTCAACCCTAACATAATAATAAGTTATCATTTCCCAGCCCCCCTCACTTCTCTATCATCTGTGAAAAGACAGCAACAGAATACTAACAACCCAATGGATATGTCCAAAAAAGAAAAAAGGATAGAATACAACAAACGATTAACAGGAAAAGCTATCCTAAAATCAGTGAAATAGAAATGCGAGAGTGTGATATGGAAATGAAAACGCCAAGAAAATAATAGGGAAAACGTTATATAGAGAAATCCAGGAAATTATGCTAGGAAAGATATTTTGGATAATAAGAAGCTTGGAAAGCCTTAACTTTTATTTCACAGAATCCGATGTTTGCAAAAAATACGAAAAATAAGAAAAAAAAAACACTCAAGGAGACATCAATGAAAGTACTCAGTACCGAAGCTGTTTATGTGGAAGATAAAATATTATTATCTTGTCGGAGGACTTGAAAACGTGCCTGAAAGTGATACATGCACGCAGAAAATCAGTAAACATATAGTGTTTGGTATGTATTAACCACATTAAATACAGCAAACGAAGCACTTATAGAAGATAGAAGGAAAAGCGTATGACATGGATAAATTACTGGAAAGTTTTCGATTATGGTACTCTTCAGAATATACGACGCTACAGAATACATAGACAAAATCTTCACCCAATGAAGGCAGTGTGTATCAACCATTGTACTATTTCCCGGTTTAACATCAACTTCGAGACTTCGAGTATGTTTAGCGAAGCACATTCTGTGATAAATATTTGGTTTCCGTTCTGAAGATAACTTGTATTCCTTCATGTAGCCACAGAGGCTCCGAAAACGATCTTATGACAAAAAAACTTTAAAAGATATCAAGAACTTAAAACAAAGAGAAGATAATAGAAAAATCACTCTTTTCTTTATAGGATCATTTTTTTCTTCTCTCTACCATTAATAACGATAAACACTTTTGTATAAACAATCAACTAAATTTTAAATGAGGAATTACAATTACGTTGATGACAACTACAACATCAAGTCCAAATATATGAAAGAGTAGGCACATGAAGAAAATCCATTCTGATATCATGTTTGTCTGAAGGTGTGTGTCTGAGGGTGCGTATAAGACTTACCCAGCAGAGAATTTCACAAGATTAATCAAGATATATCACTCATTAAGGATGAATGACCTTCCCAGGTAACTAATTGAAATATATTATATAAAGCAGAGTCATGTTCATTAAAGTTCAAAGTTATTTAAATATTAAAATGGGGAGATTAACAAAGATCCAAAAGCGTTTAGAAGTAAATCAATCCGGTACTATGTAAATACACAAAAGCGATGCAGCAAAATGAGACTAGACAAATGTGCCGAATCTAGGACTAGTCTAATATAATATTAACTAAAATTAAGGCGGCGAGCTGGCAGAAACGTTAGCACGCCGGGCGAAATGCTTAGCAGTATTTCGTCTGCCGTTACGTTCTGAGTTCAAATTCCGCCGTGGTCGACTTTGCCTTTCATCCTTTCGGGATCGATAAATTAAGTATCAGTTACGCACTGGGGTCGATATTATCGACTTAATCCGTCTATCTGTCCTTGTTTGTCTCCTCTACGTTTAGCCCCTTTGTGGGTAGTAAAGAAATAGGTATTTTGTCCGTCTTTACGTTCTGAGTTCAAATTCCACCGAGGTCGACTTTGCCTTTCACCCTTTCGAGGTTGATGAATTAAGTACCAGTTGAGCACTGGTGCGGATGTAATCGACTTTCCCGTTCCATGAAGCTACTGGTTTCGTATCAAAGTCTGGAACCAATAACAACTGAAACGGAAAATGTTAAATTAGATCTAGGCACCGATATACACGAAGAATGATATATATATATATATATATATATATATATATATATACACACACACACAATTGAAAGCCTTAATGCAGTTGAACTAAGAATATAAATATATTCTTACTATGCTCTTGATTTGCGGGGAGGGGTTGGAATGGGGTGGGATGCTGTTTTACACTTTATTAAACGCTCTTTAGAGAAGAAAGACTTATCCTTATTCAGTGACAAAGGCCAGATTTTATATAAAGGAGTCAGTTTCTTCTGTTCTTTCTTCGAAAAACCTAGTATTTCTAGGTTTTTGTGTAAATTTGTTGGTACATGACCTGATGCACTTCTACTCATTGGTACAAACGAGAATTTGCAGTCAAAGTACAAAAGTTGAATGTTCTGCGTTAATTCCCCCTAAGTGTTCTTTTCTCCCTAGACTTTTGATCGTACATTCACATCAGTTGGGCATCTGACCTCTACAACAGTGCATGAGCTATGTATTGTTGTCATTGTTCAGTTTTATTTTAAGATTTCCTGCCAATGGAGAAAGAGCCGAGATTCTAGGCTCCTTCGTTAGAATTTCAACATCAACAGCAGGGTATTTTTATATGTATGTATGTATGGTATGTATGTATGTATGTATGTATGTATGTATGTACGTACGTATGTATGTGCAGATTTGTATGTTTGATGTATGTATTCTCATGCATATAGTTGCATGTCTAAACATGCTCCTATATATTTAAAAGATAAACTTCTGGAAAGTTTTATAGATTTTCAAAGTTCTAGTGATGGCTTGGATCTGTAGTCTTCGAATTAGCTTTCTCCTTTCTGGTTTTGAGAAGCCTAAATTCTCAAGATTGGTATTTAAGCAGTGTTAATATGTATATATGTATTTACTCACACACAAACATATGCATATATATATATATAATATA